>NW_020799096.1:9662994-9730973 GCF_003259725.1 Athene cunicularia
ACACATCCTCATCCGGTGTGTGGGGTGTGGGGTGGGGAGGGGCAGAAATTGTGGCAGATAGGCAAGAAAAAGATAAAAGGAAAAAAAGTTCCCTCTCTCTTGTACTGTGTAGGAGTGCTTATGCTCCTGTAAGCAGCCTGAGAAAGTGGGAAGATCTGCTTTGCTCTGGGATCTCCAGAGACTGCCAGTTCCATTTTTACTCCTAACAGAGTTTTCCAGAGGTCATAAGCAAATCAATGGGTTTTTAAGTAAGCAGGTATTAAAAGAGTTTTGTCTGAAGCTTGCTGCCTTAGACAGAACCTGTCTCCTTTGGCTGGGATTGTGATTCCATTTTTTTGGCAGCAAGCAGGCAGTCTGTGGGGCTTGTGGAGCATAGGGAAACTACCGCCTTATTCCAAAACAAGCTGCAGAGATGGTATGGCAAAGCTATAACTTCTCCTGTCCCTTAGAGAAGCTGACTGTTGAACAGACCTGACATTGATGCGTCTGGGAAAGGAGTCTGACAGGGGACCCACATAAAAAAAAAAAAAGCAGTATTTGATGTTTGAAATGACAGGTGGCCGTCTGACTGAAGCTCCTCCTTGTCACAGGCCATGGGGACAATGTCTCACACACTTCAGTAGTTACAATTTCAAAAACTAGCCATGTGGTTCTAGTCAGGAGATATTCTGATCCGTTGAGTGAATTACAAAGAATGATCCAGTAGGAATTGGCCTGAAATTCACTCATCTATCATTCAATATGTAACATGTTTTTTGCATTATGATTCATGCTGTCATTGCAATTGCTGTAACCATCAACTGATAGCTGACAGTGAGAGCCAACCTAAATCTCAGGGTAAACAGGGAGGGTAAACATTACTTTCAGAGGAGCTGTGCCTGCTACTCTCCATCAATTAATTTAATTAGCTTCATGAAATGCCATGCACCATTCTTTGTTGTGTTGTCGAGGGAAGATGCAGATTTTAAAGGAGGTGTGAGTCTTCCCTCCTGCTATGTGGCGTAAACCAACAGAAGCCTTGTGCTAGAGAGGGGAAAATGGTCTCCTAGTGTGACATCCTGGTCAGTGCTAGAAGCTCGGCTTTGATGAGGGAAACCTCACTCCCTGCCATTCAGAACTAGCAACCCAAGTATGAACAAACTTCGAAGTTGACAGTAAGGATAATCAGTAAAAGATACCAAATCTTTGTGTTTCTGTGGAACAAACTGAGATCACTGCTGTTACAAAAAGGTGAAATGACACTTCTCAAAGGTCCGCTATTTGAACATCATTGCTACACAACAGTGCTTACTGTGTTTTCTTACTCTGTTCCCGTTTTGCACACAAGAGCCCTGTTTGCTGTGGGAAGAATTTTTGAAAGCCCAAAGAATGCAGGATCAGGTAGAAGTTAGGCATGGACATACTGGCTGTGTTTTTGGAACATGATATATCATTCCCTTGCTAGTTTCTTGTAATTCCTGGCTCAGAGAGTACACTTTATTCAGAGAAAGCAGTGTAGCTTGTGTATGTCGTCGGGACATAGCCCAGATGTGTGTCGGGGACATGCAGCGTGCAGCACTGCTATTTGTTTTCTGAGTGCTTGTATGTCAGGGAACTGCCCATACATAATTCAGATGTAAGTGAAAGCCACTTTCCTGAGCTCCCTTGTTGATTCATAGAGTCTTTTTAACTTCGTAGAAGCTTGCAGTGGCAAAGGGCAAAGGTAGCTCGAAATGCCCTTGTCTTTCCTGTAGGTTGCATTTGTTTAAATTCCAGTTCCTAATCTGACATAGCGTTCTCAGAGCCGTATCTTTTCAAACTTTCCAGTAATATTAATAGGCAATGAGGCTAACCTGTGTCAATTTTACATAGCAAAGGATTTTCTCAGCTGAACTTTTAAGTATATACAGCACCATTTTCTATCACTTATCACTGCAGCATATTTGTTGTCTAAGAATGATGTCTCCTCATTCCTCCCACTGCTACCTTTCATTCTTTGCCAATCTACATAATGATTTTGGAGGATGAATGAAGAAGCTCTGTCTAGGCTCTTAATGAAAGCTCCCTTTTTATCTTATCTTCCACCTTCAAAGTAGCTTTCTGATAAGTTTGTTTGTTAGAGAGAGTAAACTGTTTGCTTCAGCTCTGGTTTAATTATGATATGGAACTGTAAAAAAAAACTTCTTGGAAAAGGATGCATAGTCAGTGCCAGAGCTGGAAAAATATTCCTGCATTTCTACAATTACTTAAAACTTGCAATTGACTTCACCCTTTGGGATTGCTTTGTACATATAATCTAGGAAAAAGTTTATTGGCAGAATATTTGCAAAAAGAGTGAAGTTTGGACTTGAAATAATTCCCCTCAGTTCAGGCTTTACATAGCTAAACTTATTTGAGGTTTTCTGCTTATTTTTTTGCTTGCTTGTTTGTGTAATAAGGCATAAGAAATCCAGTCACAAAATAGTGCTCTCTTGTGCTTGGTGCATACATGTAAGAAGATGTTGGTCCCTGCCACTATAAGTATAAATTTAAGCCTACCTTCTGTCTGGACGTATCTGAGTAAGTGTCCTTTTTCACTCAGAAATCTCGTTGAAATGAAATCCAGGGTGTGTGTGAATGTCCCAGATGCAGTGTGTGTGATCGGTCCATGGAGCACGTGGAGAATGCAGACAGGTCCAGGCTGGGGATCTGCACCTACCTGGTAAACTGGGCTCAAATCACTGATAGGTATTTAGGAGGTGCTGTGCATACACCACTAAGTGCAAAAATAAACAACCCAGCCTATGGAGTTGAAGTCTTGGGGCCACAGTCTAAGACACCACAGCAACAACTGAAGCGCAGAGAGTGACTTGCAACAAGCAGTTCAGAGAGAATCTACATCTAGCCAAATGGTGAAATTTATTCATGAGCTGAGAGACAATATAGTGCTTTGAGACTTATTTGAACCCTATTCAGAGGATTGAAGTGATGCATATGCCTTATGCTGGTCCTCCACAGAGGAATGAAATTCACCCAGTGTGAATAGTTTTGAATAGAGAATGAATATTTAAACCACATGGAGACAACTGATGAATAGAAAAAGAGGATAAATTATCAAATTAATTAATATTAGTAGTGAGTGCTTACAAATACTGCTCATCAAGGACTAGACCTTTTGTTGCTCTGACTGGGTGGGCCCTTGCTGGTTTGAATTATCTTTGCAAGAAAACAATCATCAAAGAAGGCAAAACATATTTTAAGAAACCCTTTAAATACAGCAGTACTCAGAACAAAATATATTATTGTTTAATACAGCTATCATAGACGCAATTCTGAATATATAAAAGTTAGCTTCTTGGCTTGAAAACAGAACAATATCCTATTCCAATATATTTCTTTTACTTATTATGAGGTTTTTCAGTCAAACATAATGTATTTGTTTGTAACAACCTGGAACATAGCTGGCCCATAAAAGTGGGAGAGCAGTAAGCCAAACACTAGTGCTTGAATTTTGAGAAGTACCGAATAACATATTTATTTGTTTTTTTACCAGTACCATAAAATACAAAATTACTCTTAAATGTAAACCAAACAGAAAACAATGTAGAAGCTCTACACGGTAGTCCAGATTTTGATGCTGTTGTGACTACTGTTTCTGAACATTGTTCCACCCCCCCCCCAATTTTAATCACTTTCAACTTCTTTGAAGTACAGTAGTCTCACTTTTAAATTTTGAGATTTTTTGCAATGACTGAAGTCAATAAAGAAGGGATTTTAGGGGTATTTTAAGTAATTCTAAATATTTTTAAATCTGTGGATTAAAAACTTCAAAAAGGTGTGTGTACTCTAAGGATAAAACATGCATAATTTTTGAATCATAATCAAAAACTTATGCAGTGTAATATTCAGTCATTTACTCTGATAATTTCAAGAACTATGTTCTTTCATTGAAAAATTTTTTGCATTTGCAATTTGTAAATTTTTACATCATAATGAAGATTTTGAAGTATTTAAGTGGCCTCAGCTCATTAGAACATTGGATAAAGAGGAAGCCTGCAGTGTTTGGTTTTATGAACCGCACCCGGAAAAAAGTATTTCCAGATGGAACTATTATGTTTATTGGACTTAATTTTTCACTAACTAAGTTATTCACTCCCTGTCCCTGTCTCCTTTCTAGTTTCCCAGCTTTAGTTGTGGTCTCTCTTCCTTAGCTGACACCTTGTAGAGTGTGATTTTATTTCAACACAGTGTTTAACTGACACTTACATGCTCTGTACTAACATCAGTTCTCAGTGATGTCTGTGACTAGCCCTACTTTATTCCCACTGAAGACACTGATTCCCCCACTTCTCTCCCCCAAGTCGATGGTAGTAATCAGGCCATTATCAAATGAGGTCTGAAAATTTTATGTCTCTCTTAACTGTGCACTGTCAGAATAGTGGTCCTGTCCTTGATATATCCTAAAGTAGTCATATGTGTGTTTAGTATAAATTAAAACTAGGTTTTATATTAAAACTCTAGTCTACCCACCTATGCTTTCCTCCCAGCCTCCGGCCAGTTAGTTGAGAAGAGATCTTGCTCCAGCCTCTTAATAGCTTTATTTTTCCAAACCAATTTCCTTTCAGCTACAGTTTGGGTTTTAATACAAGCCTTTGGTTTCAATATAGAATGTCATCGTGCTATTGACACCATTAGCACTTTGCACTTCTTTGTAACAGCACTGCCATCTATGCAAAACATATCTTCTCAATCGCAGGAGAGACTCTGACCTGTGAACTAGGAAAAAGTCCATGTGCTGTGGTCTGGAGGATAGAGCATACAAATATTGCAAATAAATGAGTCAGAGATAAGAAATGTGCTGTGAAGCATCTGTAGCCCCTCCAATAGTCTGGAAGGTGAAGCAGAACTAAAGAGGCTGGAAATGTTTGCAAGAATAAAGAAGGGAGGGAGTCTTTTAACCTTCTCAGGGAAGGAAGCATGGGAGCTAGCAGCTAGCATGTGGATCCAGAAATCCTGAAGGGACCAGAGTACATAAGAGCAGGAAGAAGAGCCAGGAGTAGAAGTGAAGGCTACAGTCTTCTCTCCAACTTCCACTGGCTCAATGCAGCCTCCTGTCCCCCAGCTCAGGGCTGCGACTGCATCGGGCTCTCCTTGAGGGATAGGCTAAATCCTCCCTTCACTTCACATGGCCCTTTTCTTACCTGCTCCTGTTTTCTTCTTTTTCATCTTAGTTACTGACTTTATTCTTCAAAAATTATTTTTAATTATTCCACATTTTTTTTATTGCTTTTTTTTTTTTAATTGCATTTAAGACCTGCGTGTCTTCAGACACGTGCTTTTCTGGCTCTTCTTCCTTTATTAGAACAGGCAGTGTTGCACAGTAGCTCTTTGATAAGCTGATAGCCATGTGCCCTGAGTCAGCCATGCAATATTAATCAACCTGTGTTATGCAATGATTACGTATATCAGTACAGCATGAGTCACTCTTCCACAAATAGTACAGACTTTCACCTGGTTGTTACCTTAGAGCTTTCTGTTGTGTTATTTTCTTGTTTGGGTTTTTGGTTGGGTCTTGTTTTGACATTATGTTGCGAGATTCCATCAAATAGATCTTTTAATTTTCTTCCTAATTATTCTGTTCCTTGGGAAAGCAAAAAATACACGCTTATACAGCTGAACTTTCAAATGTTCATGATGCAACAGATAAAACTTTCTCAAATAGTTATAGAAGTCATATTTTCTTGTAAATTGCATCATGACTGCTTTGAAATCCAGTGGAAATAATTAAAAAGTGGCAAGAGCGTTTGTTGCAAGCCCATCTTTAACATATTAAAATTACTCCTGAAACAATACTGGCTATGGACAAAAGGTAGTGTTTCAAGAAGAAAACACAGAAAAAAATAAAGAGTTGGCCTGCCACTCCCAACACATGCATGGGCAGGCTGCCACAACGTTTTTGTAGATTGTCCCATCTTGAAATCACCAGAATGCAAAAATAGGCACTTGTTTTATTTTCCACATTTGAATTAGCTAGGTGATGTCACGGAACCTCTTGTTAAACGTGACTCTCTCTAACATCAGGGGACTCAACCAAAAGGTGAATGCAACTTTGGGCATCACTAATTCATAGACCAATTTACTTCTGATGGATATGGTATCCCTAGCTTTTTCTCTGGAGGTTGCAATGAGTGTAGGAATGTATGTACAAACATGTGTGTGGCAAGAAGGCTTTTTTTCCTGTGTGCAGAGCAGACACACTTTCCCAATGCAATGTGCTGCAATCCTTATTCAGAGGTGTAGGACTCCCATAGATTTATCACTGGAAGACAGTCTATGGCACTGAAAAACAGAAAAAGAAAAAAATCCCTTCCAGCATAAGAGAAAATCTATTCTTAATGATTTTTCTATTGGTATCAGAACCTAGTGAGGTGTCTTTGTGACCTGATTTAACTAACTCCTCATGAGGTTCTGACAAGGTGGGAAACAATATTTATAGATCTGGAATACTGACTGGACAATAGTTTAATACTTAATTCCCAACAGCAGAGGTATAAAGGTCTATAACTCACAAGTGGTGAAGCCAGAAATACTGTAAATTACAGAAATCCTATTAGTCAGATCTGAGTAGGAATGTGCTTTGTTAGCAGCTCCCATAAATTTCTGGACTCCATCTCTTATTGCTTTAAATACATTAATTAATTTTTATTTTTCTGTAGATGGCTTTGTATATTTGATTGTATTGAAGGCAATTAGCTATACCATGGTGAGAGATATCGCTCCATGTATTGAGGGGTTGGCTTTTTCTATTTTGCGGAAGAAAGATTACGTTTTCTCTGTTTTTTGGTTTTGTTTTTTTTTTCATCTCATGCTGAGTTGTTAGGGGAGTTTTTTGTTTGTTTGTGGAGTTTTTTTTCTTTTTCCCCTGTGGGGACATGAGATCATCGATATCCAATCCACATTAAGGAATTTAACTCCTTTACGTAAGGAGATTTTCCACTGTCTGCTGTAGATTAAGAATACCCCTGAGTTACCTGAGAAGGAGGACATTTTTGTCTTAATACAGCCACCTACTCTCTAACTGGGCCTTTATCTCTACACAGTGCTGGTTTGAAGACATGAAGATCTGCAATTGTGATCCTGTTGTTGCCTTTGGGAGCAACAGGTACACCTGCAGACCTGGATGGGGTGGCCACTCCCCATAGATGCAGACCTGATGTGTTTCCAGCCACGTAAAGTGTTTCCAGAAGTATAGTTTAAAGTTAATTCAGTTCCAAGTCTGGGCTGAAGTTTGCACTTGTCATTTCGAAAACAATACTTCAATCCATATTTGCATCTGCAGATACATATAGTATTTTTGATGTTTTAAGTTTAAAAAAAAAAAAAAAAAGAAAAGGAAGAAGAAAAATCATGCTGGAATCTTATGCTTTGTGTTTAAAACCAGCCATCCCCTTCTTTCCCTCTCCTCCCCCCTTCCTCAGCCAATAGTTTTGGATCCTACGTAAGTGCAACAGACATGACTTATTTAGACAGGAAAATATGTGGAATGCTTGCTCTATAATTTACTTTAAAACAAAAATAAAGTGCCAAAAATAATAGTATAATACCCAAGATGATTACCTTTTCAAAGGGATATACTTTCACAGTAATTACTGCATGTGTAAAAACAAAAGGGATTTTTTACTGAACAAACTGGCTGATAGTTTAACAATATCCCACACATAATGATTCTTCTGAAATCTTAAAGAATACAGTAGAGAGTCCTCTGAAATCTTAAAGAATACAGTGTAGGTCACATTATAGTGCTGAAAACATGCATGTGAACTTTTTCTGAGGATGATGTGAGAGTCCATCTCATAATCTCAGAGTTTTGAGTTACATTGGTGATTCTGACTCTAAATGCTCATATATTACTGTGAATATGATTTTAATTTGACATGCTCCTCATTGTAATCACACCCAAACGCAAACAAAGAAACTCACCTGTCAGGTACATAATGGAATATATTACAGTTTCTATAATAGATTCTTGTAACTAATGTTAGAGTTTTAGAAGTTCCTTGTGACTATTTTATCTTTGATATACTGCTATGGTAATCCCCCAGTAATGGGATAAACACAGATAGGATCTTATAATCATGAAATATGGCTCTCCACTAACCGTTTATGGAAAATGAACCAGACTAGCAGACAGTACCGTATTTCATTATTTTCTGAATGTATTCAGTTGGGCAGAATCTAGATGGAAAATTCAGAATGTTAAAAAGCAAACCAAAACAAACCAAAAACCTCAAAACTTAAAAAACCCCAAACCCTCAAAAAACTAATGCAGGAAGAATATTCACTACCCAGACCACTACTGACACGACAGGACTTAATGAGTCCACAAGATGAGATAGACTGTGCATATCAATTGCTGCATTATAGAAAATCAGGGTTTATTTTCTGTTAGAGACTATAACTTGATTAGAGATTGTAACACATAACCAAGGTCATAATTAAGATGAACTGAGACAGACACCATTGCTTTTGCTGTCATGCAGAAAAAGAGATTCAGATCTGGTGGAGACAGGAGAGTGGGATGGAAAAAAATGGGGAAGGATAGCCAGTTGGAAAAATGATAACGTCAATATGTGTTCCCCTGAAGGTACCTTTCAAAATAAAGGAATTTTGTTTTGCCAGCAATGATGTCCAATGGTTGTTGTCATTGTGGGCAGTGTTAGATGTAATCCTATGCTGTATAAATCAGATGTGGTTCCAGATGTGAGTACAGATCTATATCCACATTTTCCTAAAACAGAAGGAGAAGTGGTGACTGAGTTTCAAACTACTGTATCTCAGGACTCCAGTTCTTTATTATTCTTTCTCATCAGTGGAGAGTTTTGTGCCGCCATTCCCCATGTATGGAACCAAAATCAATGCCAATTCTCTTCAGCATTATCTTTTAAAAATTTTCTTTTTCTACCCTAAATATGTGGCAGCTCTAGTTTCCTCCAGTAAAGCAACTGGACATCCTTTTTATTTTAAATGCTACCATGCTGTAAATATTTTAAGATATCTGCTGCTATTTCAGCCAATTGTACCTGGTAATTTGAGAATAAAGCATGTGAGAACCACAGTGCTATTTTGAACGAAATAAAAAACTTACTAGTTCATAGTGTTTTATAGGAATTAAACTGTGAAGAAAACTATTTTTCACTGGTAGAGTCGAAGTAGGTAAGATTATTTTTTTTTCTGTAAAAGCTTTTTTTAAAACAAACAAGACATAAGAAGTACCTTGCTAATTATCATCAAGATCTCCTCTACCTTGCCTCTCTAATTCCTTTATTTAATAAATGAAATGTGCTTAGTAGATTCTTAGATTTGTATTTGTTGTTCTTGTATTCATTGTCCTCATGTCTGGAAATAAGTAAAATACTAAAGATAACTGGTAAGAGCAGTGTTACTGGCAGGACCTAGCTTTGGAAACCCTTTTGCGGGCATTTTGCATTACTAAATGCAGGTTCCTGATTAAATGTTTGTCTGAAACAAAGACATCTTTTTAGATATTTCCTACTGGTGGTTTAAAAATTTGTCTGAGTTGAGAGAAAGACAGAATCATTCGTGGTGGCACTGGGCTGACCCTAACGTGAAAAGACTCAGATTGTGCGTATGAGAACTGCAAGAAATAGACATTGTTTATTCTTTAGATTCTGTGTTTCTACAAAATTTATATGTCTTTCAAGAAGGCATAAATTTGTACCATGCAGGTAAAGAAACAGAGGCTTGTTTGAAAATCTTTAACTTCCTATGTATCTGAGAATTGCTTAGTGACTTTCTTCTTTGGTCTGCACTGCTACTTGAGATTTTAGACTGCCATACAGAATCTGGGAACATGTTTTTCTCAGTTAGGAATAAGCAACTGTCACAAGAATAAATATATTCATATCTTACATGAAGGAATTGGTGGGCTATTTTCTGTAACTATTTTTACTGTGATATTTCCTTCTATAATAAGTTTGCTGACAAGTTATTTTTCCCCATAGGAGTAGTAGACTCAGGGAAATCAGAGATGGAAAAAGACCTATTAGGTCATCTTGTCAATTTTCCTGCCAACACAAGATTGTTCCTTGCAAAGAGTTTTTTTCAGTATTTCTGTCTGCTGAGACATATGAAAAGAGTCAGAGTATATGTTTTCTGATGTAACAGCAGCAGTGAGAAGTGAGGAGCTGCTATTTAAATTCTTTTTCAGGGCAAGGATAGTCAGAACAAGCTGGAAAGAAATTCAGGGCTGTTCTTTACAAAGTGAAGAATATTCACAGGTGAAGTAGGAGTAAGGAGTGAGTTTTCGTTAATTTTATCATAGATTTCCCACTTTGGGTAACGATATTTGATTATTTTTGCTTGCCGAATGTGCTTGTTGCAAGGTTCTGTCTGCATGTATAAAATGTACACACTGGGCCCCATTCCTCTGGCCACTGCTCACAAAAACTGTCCATCCTTAGGAATGTAGTACCACACATTGCATTGAGGCTAGTCATAGGAGTAGGAATTCTTTGAACAAATAGTTTCCAGCAATGATTGTATTAGCTGCGGGGAAGAAAAGGTACTATTGAGAGCTGCGTAGCAAATATATGTTCTGGGAAACGTTACATGTAATCAAAACTGTTCCTGTTACACAGTGGGATGAGAAACAACTTTAAAAGTTTCCCATCTTGCAAAGAGTGTGTGGGTGTACTTGTGCACTAGCACAAACACGCAGACCAGCCAACACCCCTGCGCTTGGGGCACATATCCAGCTCTGTGCTGTCTTTCAGCATCCTCGTGAAGGCTCTCCCTGGCTCCTCTTTGCCACTGTGGAAGCTCTTCCATGGCACTTCATTTTTTCTTGATGTGAAGCAGGGCAGCTGCAGTGAGGGTGAGTGCCTGCAGTATGGCCCGATTTTAAGTCATACGCAGGATGTGAGCAACTATCTGAAAAGAAGCTCTGATGCCAGGTCCCACATCACCAGCAAGCACTGTAACCACCTATAAACTGTTGGCTGTCCTTGATCCTCACAGTTTCACACTGGGACTCCAAGGCTGGTTTTCCTTAGAAAAATCTCATGAGAACTGATATGTTCGCGCTCTGTGTTTCAGCTTCACTCCATTTTTTCTTACTCCACTTCCTCCATTTCTCCCATTAAAATCTGTTACACTGAAACATTTGCCATTAGCTCTGTTTTTTTCAGACTGCCAACCCATAATGTCTTCTGCTAATAATACAAAAAAAGTGTTCTCTCAAACTGAAAGCAACCTACATAATACTATTTTGAATATAGAAACTCTGGCCTGTTCAAAAAGGCAAATTCTGCAACACTAAGAGGAATTAAAAGTACCAGCCAGGTCTTTCTTGCAGCTGTCCCTTTCCTCAGGTGGTATCTCTGGGTATTGCAGTATGTGAGATTATATGATTTATTAGGAGGAAAAGAATTATTAATGTTGCAGTGACTAACTGTGCTCTCCTTGCAAGAATTAATGAAACAACGGATCTGGCTGCTGCAGATATGTCTCTGGATTTCAATAGCAATGTTATAGCTAAACACATCATAACAGATTTTTCCTTACATGTTTACCATTACATGGTACTTCTAAAACAGGTCAGACAAAAATACATATATCAAACTGAAACCAATTGCTGCACTTCTTCACCATTGTAACCCCATTCCCGAGTGTTAATTCCTCTGGTTGCATCCTGCTTACCACCTGCTGTATAAATACTGCACTGTTTCTCTTTGCTGACTTTACTCAAAAAAACCAATGCAATATGACATCACTCATGTTATAATTTTTTCAAGCCCTTCTAATAAAATACTTAATTTTTTGTTACTGGTTGTGTTTCTTAGTATTAGCTTCTGTGGCTTGCAATGGATTTTACATCGTCATCTCCACTGTGACACAACTCCTTTTTTTGTTTGTTGGGAGGAGGTTTTGTTTTGTTTTTATGATTTGTAAGTATGTGACAACATTTATGGTAATATAGAATTCAGAATGACGTTCTGTCCAAGTTCCAGATAAATGAGTATCAAAAGACACAATGTGTAAAATACATTGTAATCTTCATCTAAAAGTAAGCGGCTGGCTTGGTATGTAAAAAATTCAGGAAATGATGCAAATATTTAACATATTACTGCTTGAGTACAACATGTCTCAGAATTGATACCTTATAAAGAAGATTGTTGAAAAGAAAGAATTACTAAATTTTGGCTATGACTTTAACAATAAGGGTTTAAATTTTTTTTAAGCTTTTACTCAGGGCTTTTAACCACTTGATAATTTGAAAGAAGTTTCAAATTTTTGTTCTTGTCTTGTGATGCTGGTTTATCAACAGATACGCATTATCTGCCTCTGGCTGCATATATATTATATCCTTGCTTTGCCTTTGGGATCTCTTAAAAAGCTGTCTGAAGAAATCCAGCTATAAAAATAACCTCCTTGCTTGTTTCACTGGTTGTTTTTTAATGCTGTTCACCTGCAGGCTCATTTTGAATTCAGTGGGAATTCCTTATCCTTTCATGGAGAAGAGGGAGCTGTTCTAAATAGCAATGCTTGAACACATACACACATATACTCTGGACATAACTGCATTGCCTTCAGCAGTCCGGAGTACGGGATAACTTAGAATAAATGTGAATCCAGATTTTTGTACTACCAATTTGTGAAATTGCTAACATGGATTTTGCTAAAGGGGAAAAAGCTAAGATCTGGTGAAGGGAAAGTGGAGGGAAAGGCAGCTCTGGGTCTGGTGAGTTAAAAGTGCTAGGTCCTGCCATACTAATGTTACAGATTTCATTGGTAGTTTTCTAGGAGAAAAAAAAAAAACAAAAAAAAACCAAAAAAAACCCACGAGGATCTTATAGTGCAAAGTGGAATATCATGCAAAAAAAAAGAATCATAGGCTGAAAGGGTCCCGCCCTGACAGGCTGACTGTGAGGCAGCACTGGTAATGCAGTTATGAAGAGGAAAGTGCAGGGTTGTGTTCACTGAAAGAAGCATTTCTAGAAGAAATGTATAATGCTGTACAGCGTGTGCTAGTTTTGTCCCAGTCATGAAGCCATATAAACGGCTGTAAAGCCCTTTCCACCGTCTTTGAGGGAGATGGCTCAAAACCAGAACAAGAGCAGGAAAAAAGATGTCTTTTTCCAGTCTGAAAAAGAGAAAACTGAGCAGAAAGAACTAAAAATGCACGCAGTGGGTAGATGAAGTGGAAAATAAAGAACTATGCAAGATCGAGATGGGCCAGAGAATATAACATTATTGACTTAACATAAATTTAGGCAGGAAATTAAGTCAAGTTTCCTGACCATTATAGCACTGAGAGTCTTCCAGTGGGGTGAAGGTGGAGCAACAAAATTTTGTTAATATGAAGATACAGAAGTTTGCTAACATACCTCTGAGAGTGGGACACTAGACGTGATGGGGCAGGAAACTGCTTTCCACCTTATCTTCCCCTCCCTATCTCGTGTAAGAGGAGAGTAAGACAGAATTGCTGAGGATGGCAGAGACCTCTTGAGATCATCTGGTCCAACTTTCCTGCTCAAGAAGGGTCATTTAGATCAAGTCACCCAGGACTGTGTCCAATCAGGTTTTGCATGTCTCCACAGATGCAGGTGCCACTACTTCTCTGGGCAACCGCTGCCAGTGCTTGGTCAGCCTCACAGTAAAAATATGTTTCTTGATGTTCAGACAGCATCTCCCGTGTTTCAGTTTGTGCCTGGTCCTGTCACTGGGCACCACTGAAATAAGCCTGGCTCTGTCTTCTCTGCACACTCCCTTCAGGCATTTATACACGTTGATAACATCTGCCTGAGCCTGCTCTTCTCCAGGCTGCATAGTCCCAGTTCTTTCAACCCTTCTCATAAGAGAGATACTCGAGTCCTTTAACCATCTTAGTGGGCTAGACACTCTCCAGTATGTCCTTATCTCTCCTGTACTGTGGAACCCAGAACTGGACCCAGCACTCCAGATGACGTCTCATCAGTGCTGAGCAGATGGAAAGGATCACCTTGCTTGACTTGCTGGTGATGCTTTTCCTAACACGGTCCAAGATGCACTTGGCTTTCTTTTCTACCAGGTTGCATCATCCTGTGTGGACACCTTGTCATCCTCCAGGTCCCCAACATCCTTGTCAGCAAAGCTGCTTTCCAGCCAGGCCTCCCCAGTGTCTATAAGTTCCTGCGGTTATTTATCTCCAGATGCAGGAATTTTCAGCATTTTCCCTTGCTAAACTTCATAAGATTCCTCTTGGCCCACTTGTCCAGCCTCTTGAGGTCCTTCTGAGAATCACAGCACAACCATCTTGTGTGTCGGCCACTCCTTCCAGTTTTGTATTGTCTGTGAACTTGATGAGGGCACTCTCTGTCCCAGTTTCCTGGTCATAAATGAAGATGTTGAACGGTATCAATCCCTGGAGTACACCACTAGCAACTTGCTTCCAAGTGGACTTTGTACCATAGATCACAACCCTCTGGGCCTAACCATTGAGCCAGGTTTTAATCCACCTCACTGTCCACTTAGTTAATCTGTATTTTATCAACTTTACTATAGGAGAGAGAGTCAAAGGCTTTACTGAAGTCCAGGTACACAACATCCACTGCTCCCCCCTCATCCACTAAGCTGGCCACCTCATTATAGGTGGCTATGAGGTTGATCAAGCATGATTTTGGCTTAAAAAAATCATGCTGACTACTTCCGATCACTTTCTTGTCTTTCATGTGTTTGGAAATGCTTTCCAGGAGGATTTTCTCCATCACTTTTCTTGTGACTGAGGTGAGGCTGACTAATCTTTAGTTCCCTGGATCTTCCTTCTTTTCCTTCTTGCAGATAGGAGTGACACTTACTCTCTTCCAGTGTTCAGGAACCTCTACAGTCTTCATGATTATTGAAAGATACTTGAGAGTGGTCTTGTAATGCTATTGGCCAGCTCCCTCAGCACTCGGGTGAAACCTTTCAGGCCTCATGGACTTATGTATGTCCACTGGGGCTAGGTCTTCCTTGCTCCAGTTTTTCCCCCTGGTCTCAGGGGCAGAGGTATGATAAATGTCAGTATTGCAGTACTATCCCCACCACCTTCACTGGATTTTGTAGAAGCTCCCCAACAGAGCTGTTACTTAACAGGTGGTGAGGGAAAGGTGTGGGAATAAAGCAGGGGCTTGATGAATATTTGTTGTCATTTCTCCTTTGCCGAAGAATGTTATTGCACCCCATTGTGGTTAAAGCAGATGAAGATGTGTTGTTTTCCTCATTCACTCACAGTGGTATCTAGAGTAACCAGGAGAAAAGCAAAGCAAGTATGGTCATATTATGTAAAGGACATGGCTAGGAGGTAGAAAAGAGGTACCTGGTAGAACATCTGTGCAAGTGAAACAAGCCAGGGGAAACTCCATCATGGGACATTTCAAAGTTTCTTGTCAAACATGTATATTACTTCCAGGTTTTGCATAGACTGACTCCAGCTCTTTAAAATCTGACCCACATATATATTTGTGTAAGATGAAAAGATTATTGGAGCTGTTTTATATTTCAGAACACAGTTTTGGGGATTGCATGTGGATGTTGTAATTCATGATCTTACATTGTTTCAAGCTTGGCAGTGTTGTAGCAGCAGACCTTTAATTTTCTGTTGATCATTTATCATATTTAAGATGTATACCTCAAAGCTCTATATTTAAATTAGTAGGATTCCAATTCAATTTAAATCTTAGAACAGAAATAATGATAATATTAATAATAATAATTTAATAATAATAATGATAATAATAATAATAATAATAATAATAATAGTAATAATAAAAGGTTTTTTACAACAGTTTTCCCCTCTAAAAATTTCTAAAGCATGTAAAAAGCAGAAGTTGTCTAGTAGTGACATCGTTGTGGTCCAGATGTTTCTGAGATGTAAAACAGCCTCTGTTGAAACAACACATCAGTAGTGTCCAACTTGAAATATATGTAGAATTTAGGTTGACAGCATGGAGTTTAGTTGAGTCATTCAGGGCCAAATCCTGCTTTTCTTGCTAATGCAGGTGGTTCCTGTGACTTCAGTGTGACTGTTCATGTTATCGAGGCAAATTCAAAAAACGATCTTTTGAAGATAATTCTTTTCTCAACAAATTTCCAAGATGTAGTTTTGAAAAAAAAACCAAAACATACTGCTAGATTTTAGTTCAATGCTTTACTTATATTTGTGAAGTTAACAGTGCATTTGTGTGCAATTACATGAAAATATTTACAAAATCTGTGTGAGCTGGGTTTGGTTACTAAAATTTGCTTCAAGAGCACCTCCTTTCTTTTCAAGGGATTTGCAGATTCAGTATTTTTTAAAAAAGGACTGGTAACCAAGAGCTTACTCGCCTAGTTAACTAAAATAAAAGTGTACACTGCAAAAATACAACGTAGTAATATTTCGCTTTTTAGCGGGTTTGAATTTTACCAAGGTTTTAAACAGTAGGAGTGGTTCCTTACTTTATTCTTAAATCATCTTGTAAATAACACACTCACCTAAAAGCTCTAGAATCTGAAGTGCCATTGTGATGGTATTTCCAAACGGTAAAGACAAACTGAGTGCTTGAGTATGTGATGTGCTGAGAAAGCTAAGTAAAGGCGATTTCTTTCAGACTACTTGGATCAAGGTGAATACACCATACTGTGATCTTTTTGCTGCTTTGTGCCCACCACTTCAGAGTAGGACTCTTTGTAACGGTCCTGCAACCTCACTCATTTCATACTGATATCCAGGGAAAGGCTTTCTTAAGGTACCATTGCAAAGTTGGGTCAGGTATTTACTTTCCAGAAAACTTCTGTCTTCTGAGAGGAAGACCTGCTGATAACTTACCCAAACAAGCTGGATAGGTATTGCCTTACCATTATCCTAGTAAGTGTATTTACAAGGTCAGGTTTCTAGCAGAGAAAAGGAAGTTTATCTGGCGTTGATAGTACAGTAGGTTTTTACAGGGAGGTATTGGATTTCAGTATTCCCCTTTCCACCTGCATTATCTTTTACAGATACCAAATGACAATTGTTTGCTGACATGTTACTGAAGACTGAGTGAAAGAGTAAACAGTTGAGGGGAAAAATCCTTGTCTAGAGAAGCTAAAGCTGGGGAGGGGCAGTGGCTCTTGGAGAAGTGCTGAAAAACAAACATGAAAATCATTCTTGCAGTTGAATGTTTTTCCTGATATTTAAAAAATGTAAACCATTGCAATTTTACCTCATACCTCATCTTCTGATCCCAATCTTCTGTTCTTTCACTTGTTTGGGTTTTTTTTGCTGTTATTGTTTCTTTAAAACCTGGGATTTGCAACCTTATCATATCTCAGGGTCTTATGAGAGAGTATTTTCTTGACTGTGCAGAGGTCTTTCTAGCCTGACAAGGCCGGCTTGAAAGGCCCTGAAACACAAAGGCATTGTCGAGGGTGCCAAAGGCTTCCAGAAGATAAACTTTTAAACTCTTTTTTTGTTTTGTTCTGCTACTTTACTTTACCATGGCAAGATGCCTGGGCTCTTCTTTCGCTAAATGTGCAAGTAAAGCTAACGTGGTGTTTGCAGGCTCTCTTAAATTTTGGGCTCCATTTGTCAGCTGCTAAGACACCTTACCAGGGCAATGAACTGAGAGACAAAGAGGGTGAAACTGCAAATGCTAGAAGCAGAGGGAAGCATTTATCCCATCACAAGAGCCCTTTGTTTTTGTTGCATTTGGACTGGGTATCTGGTTAAATGTCTGGATATACTAGCCATGGACACCTGACTTTCTCAAGGACAAAACTTGGTGAACTGCAAAGGTGTGTTTAATGCTCTGTCTTGATGAAATAGCAAGGCTGTGACTAGCTGCTGCTAGTTAAATCTGTGAAATCTATAGACTAAACCTCTAGCTAAAAAAAGCTTTCTTTCATAAGACTACTTCATCTATTCTTCCAGTTCTATAGAAACTAACATACCCTATACACTGTGCTGTATCTTGATATATAGAGTAACATTCAGTATGGCTGATTTCTAAGGGCATCTTCATGAAAAGGTGCATTGTGTTTTGAAAGAAGTCAGAAGTTAGTACTGAAGATATAGTCAGAGTAGCAGGGGGATAGAGGTCATCTTCATCTTTCTCAACACTCCCCTTCTCCCCGATGGCCGAATTTGTGCACCACCTGTTTTTTATGCTAGTATTATTCTTCGTGCCGTTCTGTAGCTGTGAGTCTACACAGCTCACTGAGGCCTGAGGCTCAGCCCTGCCGCAGAGCTTTGCTTCTCTCACTCCACTGGGCTGAATCTGAAGTGGGCAGAGGTGACTGCAGTGTCCTGCTGATGGCAGACGCTGGATTTCTGCTTAGCTTTCCTGAGAAACAATGAGATTCGTGTGCAGGAGTGTAGAGGGGGCTTTGTTGCAAGGTCCTGGGTTATGCTGCTAGACAGTGCTGAGGAGACAGTGATCCATGATTTTGGGCTGGGGGGCAGAAGATCTCCACGCATTGCAGCCCTCTGACAAGCATGGCACAACCACGCTGAGCAGTGACGCCTGCTCCATCCTGCTGCACATGGTTATTACAAACACCTCTGTTCTTCAGGCTTTAAGGTTTCACCATATCGCTGTCTGGTTTGTTACTTGAGGTGACTCCCAGGGTTGCAGAAAGGAATACTGTCCTGCACGTGATGTCTGCTATTGATTTTGGATGTTGTATAACCTTCCTTTCCCACCATTCCTGCTGCTCATACTAAAATGTTTCTTGGGGGAGAAGATGGATCCAATAAAAGGACAATTTGTTCTGCCAACTGTGACACTAAGAACAGCTATATTTTGCCCTAGCTGCCCACAGCAATAACATGGCTCCCTTCCTCTGTGCTCCTGATGGGGTCTCCTACAGTATATCTAATTTCCTTTGCACACACCCCAGCGCTGACCCCTGTGCATCCCCCGTTCCTTCCCCCATCTCTTTCAGCATCCTTGTGTGCTTCCCAGTTGGGTGCAAGGCATTGGGTGCTGCAGGGTCCTCTGGTTAATGACTCACAGATGCAGAAGGACATGAAGGAAAGAGCTGCTGGGAGCAGCTGTGGGTGTCCCTGCTCTGGAGGCACAACCAGACTCTCCTCCTGCTCTCCTTTCATCCTCAGCTTTCCAGACATTTATAGAAACCTGGTATCTTCACAAATCTTACCTTCCCCTACCTCCATCAAACATATTTCAGACCAGCATCTGAGTTCAAAATTGAGAGAAAAGACAGATGGACAGAGCTTCTTCCTCCACAGAACTCAAGATTACAATGCTGAATTTGCAGAGTAACTAGTACTATGTTTGTGGGTAATGGGTGAGGTTAACCATTAACAGGGGAATGGGGGTTCATATTCTTCCACCCAAGTTCCTTTGCTCAGTTGTGCACGTTGTCTCCGCTCTACAGCCTGTTCTCAGATGATGGCAGGCAGCAGCCCTGCGCAGAGCCCTTTCACCTCGGAAAGAACAGGAGGGGCTGCACTAGGGTTCCCCTTGGAGCCTTGCCAATTTTGTTTCTGCAAAGCTGGACACCTATGAAATTTCCATTACATCAATATAGTAGTTGTTGCTGCAGCGAAACATAGATCATTCAACAGTGTTACAGAATTTGTTTGCACTGCCTTTTTTTTTTTTTTTTTTTTTTTTTTTTTTTTTTTTTTTTTTGCTGCATGGAAAGGGTGAACATATACCCAGGAAATAGTTTGCTGATAACATAGGAGCCTTCATGTCTGCTGGGTGGTGCCCTAAGTTTTCTTAACAAAGAAGTGAGTGTTAGTTCTTCAAATAAAAGTTACTTTTTGCACTCACGTAACTGAGGCTGAGAATTTCCAAGATGAAAAACTTGGCTTTTTATTTATTTCTCATTTTTTTTTTAAATGGGGTATAATTTGAGCGGGATCTCCTCTCCCTCCTGCAAACCCCTACCCCCCACATTGCCCTCCCCACCTTATGAGGATTACAGTATCCCAAAAACTCTTTAGCACTGTGAGCAAAGGAAACAGAAATGGCTTTGCATTATGAACTGAACAGAGATTAAGTTATTGGCGGCCTTGAAATAGCTCTTTCTCAACTTCCATTCCCATGAGGTTATCCACATAAAGTTGCTGTTTAGTACAGGGTCAGCATGATGAAATTTATTTGTTGAGTCTCTTCGGTGCCAAAGCTTTTGCCAACAATCTGATCTACCTGATAGTGGTACTATTTCAGAAATGTCCAGTCAGTAAAAGAAATGCAGTGTCTGCGGAGTTTCAAAGACAGCAGTAATAAGTGGGATCACAGCAAAGAAATCAAACCAAAAATGCCTCTCCTTTTAATAAAATAAATGCATATAATAATTACTTAGACCATTTACAAGCTATAGAAAAGTAGGTAATATTATTTTTTCACTTCACATGTCAACCCTGTCCCTATGCATGTGGAATCTTTTTTATATGCCTCCATCAGTACTAGATGTGCTTGTGTCAACTGCTATTCAGAAAAAAACCCAACTGGTTGCTGGCCCTTTCAGATAAAAACTGATAGCATCAGGTTAAATTGCAGGGGGAGAGCACAGGACCGAAGGGTTAAGACAGCGTGGTCTGTGGATTTTGCACATGGTGTCCGTTTTGTTTCCTTTTGTTTTATTACATTTAAAGGCCTCTCTGCCCAAACATTAGCTATACCAAAAAACCCACAGTACAGTATATCTACATAAATTATATATGAAATAAAGGCTTAGGAGATGAAGTCTTGCCATTTTAAGTACAGATGTTGTAAAACTGTATATGCTTTTACTTAGTCTCCAGACTGCAAGGGAGGGTTGTCTTTAATTTTATTTTTCAAAACCTTTAATTACCAACATCAAATGAAATGATGATAATCTCCTCTTTGTTTAGTCATCTGTGAAATGAGTTTATGGCAATGGTTTCCTCTAAGTCAGTACCACATCAAAACCCTAGTGTGTATGGGAGTAGTGAGATCGTGTTAACTACGGGCAATTCAGTTTCCCATTTTTGCATTTTATCAGGAATATTTATACAGGTATAGGGAGACCAGGAGAAGCTTTCCGCTCATCAACCTGCCTTTATTTTGGAGCAGAATAATGTGAAACCTCAGAAAGAGTCCATCATACCCCTGCTCAACTCTGCATCTTGACATGGATCACCTCAAGATGACTGAAAACCCCCTTTACAGTAGCCTCACTTCTCTGACCTCTGCCATCCTACTGCTACTCTAAGGTAATGTGATTTGACCATCAGGTTGTCTGCCTACCTGCGAATATTACCCCAAATTATTAATTTTTTTTAAAAAAACAAAAACACAAAACCAAAACAAAAAACCAAAAGACACCAACAAATTGCTTTCATGTTCTCAGATTCATGAAATAATGGTATTTGCAATGCAAAGGCCTGTTTTAATTTGTTGTATTGCAAAATAAATGTCTGGTAGGAAGTGAAGTTAGCTGTCTGTGGTTTCAAATCTCTACATGCCCAGTGTGGTACACCGGCTGATAACATTATGACAGATTCTTGGCCACCTCAGCTGGTCATTGTGCTCTAACCTATACAAAGGGAGTGTTTTACCTGTCAGTCCACCTCTGCACCAAGGGCTGCTTCCTCACAGCTGCCTGCTGCAGCCAGGCTGTTGCAGCAATCCTGCAAGACAGAGCCATTGTCCTGCAGGAATCTCACAGCAGTAGCAGGGAACATAATTGTGTTTACTGAAGGTAAGGGTTACCCCTCACTTCATGAGCATGAGACCTGCCTGGAAGGCATGCCTTCCCTCTTTTCCCTCTGGCCCTCTGGCTTTGGCTACAGGGGATTTTCTTATACTTGAAGGTCTCAGAATGGCCTTGGAGGCTTTTTGCTCTTAGATAATAGAAAACACATTAAATTGCCAGAACTTTATGCCTTACTTCTTAAAAAGAGCAGCTATACGGCAGGACTTTGTTTAGGCACTAGTTGAAGGAAAGCAGACTCATGAAGGCAGCAAAATCACAGTGGTGATGAGTTTCTTCTGTCCTTATGGAATGGTATAAGTCCATGCAAGGGAGTAAGCTGCCTAGGTTTTGTCTTGGGTAGCTCTGTGTCATATCTGCTGGTTCATCCAGTCTTAGTTGATGCCTTGAGAGCCTTGAGATATTTCTGCCCTGATTCTTTCTTCACCCACAGGATGGCAAAATTTGATGTTGCCTACATGGCTGAGAAGCTTGCAGCTGCCCTTTTGTAAGGCTGCACATGTTCAGGCAGCAGATTTTGAAAACAAGGTGGAGAATGTGTCAAGTGCCTGCAAGGTGTACTGTAACTTTGCTTAAGACAGGTTAAGGTTGAGGGTGGGCCTCATAGTCATGGTTCATGCCAGGACTGTTTGTCATAATAGCAGTGCAAGGAACAAGTACAGTGCTGTCAGTATTATTTTAGGAATTTAATCAAGGGCCATATGCTGACTCAGTCACAAGTGGATGATATGGATGTCTCTTCAGTTCTACTCTCACAGTAACTGTTCTCACTCCCTCTTTCCATGTATTTTACCATATATTCCTTTTATATGCTATCCACTGTGCTCTGATTGTATTCTAAATTATTTTTTCCTCCTTCTTTGATGTCCTGGTTGTCCCATTTTTGTATGTTCTCTTGCTTGTAATTAGAAATCAATAACACTTTATTCAAACTAGTGATGTCAGAGGGTTTGAAAAATGTGCATGATGAATTAATTCACACATCCCGTATTCAAAGAAAGAGATATCAAGTGTCAAAAATAAACAAACAAACAAACAAACAACAGGATTTCAGGAAATTTCAGGATTTCAGATTTCTGTATTTCACCAGTTACATCAGAGTAAGACAGCAATAAATTATTCTAAACCTTCTGTTAGTCTCAGAATGGACACTGGTAGTTCAACTACATGCCATCCAACCCTTCACCCCTTTGTCTTAATGACAGACTGGTTGGTATTTTCTCCTAAAGTTTTATTTAACCTATTGTGAGTTAGGTTTCCAATGCCAAATCCTCTAGGCTTTTTTTCATAATTTACATGATAAGATAAACAGTATTTGTCTGCTGAGGAAGGTTAAATTGCCTGCCACTTGCTTTACGTCTTATCTGTTGCTTCAAATAAGATAGAGGCAGATTCAGCAGATGAATAATATCAGAAATTGTTTTTTGTGGAATGCATATTGCTGGAGTCTTAAAACAAATAAACATGAAATAATCTTGAGGGAAGGCCATTGATTTTATCTTTATAATTCTCTGACTTCTGCTGTCCTTTTTGTAAAGGCCTCTGCAACCAGGCACACGTTGCCCAGCATCCTGGGCTTGTGCTGAGCCAGCGCTCCAGGGCACCGTAAGGTGAAGCCTGTCTGACAGGGTAGGGGCTTCCCACTGAGCCCCCTTCCCAACCCGGGGTGATGAAACTCAATGAAAGGGCAGTAGACCTGTGGCAGCCCTGGGGAATACCGGGGCAAAGGTGACCTCTTCTGTAACTTGTTTCAAAGGTGATTTCTTCTGTAACTTGTTTCAGAGGTGATCTCTTCTGTAACTGTTTCAAAGACAGGCCAGGCACAAATAAGCTGGCACCAGGGTGCCAGGCACGCTTGGGGATGCACAGCCATCCCACCTGTAGAGGCAGGAGGTCAGAGGCTGCTGCTTCCCAGACCTGCTCTGGCTTGTCAGATTCCTCCAAGGCTCACTGAGAGCAGCCACAGCCTTGCTACAGGGAACGAAGGTCCAGGCAGCATCAGTGTCACCTTAGAGAGATGGACAGAGAGGCAATGCCATATGCAGAGCAAAGGTCTGAGAGTCTGGAAGATGGGCTGAGACTGGTGTCAGTCAGTTGATCTTTGCTGAGTTTGGGTGTGTTGAATTCCATAGAGGTGGAAAGGCAGAGACAGTGTATACCACCAGACGGATAAGCATTAGGATTAAACAACAGCTATAGAGCTGGAGTATGTTTCTCAGTAGAGATACAAACACTGTGAAACTGCAGTCCTTCAGAATGAAAAGTGAGAGGTGGATGGTGATTTGTTATTTCATACTTCAGTGCACTTTGATGGGCAGCAAACCAGCATGGAGAACGGTGCCACTAATATGCAAAAGTGTAATAAGCTGGAAAACCAGATGTAGGTACCTCTTAACTGTATGTGCTTTCCCCTTCCTCATGCTCAAGCGCCTCCCAGAATGGTCTTACATTTAAAAAAGGCTTGATGAATTCTGCAAGTCCAGGTATGGTGGTGTGCTGATGTTTCTGCTCAGAATGGCCTAAAGAGTTTTGTATCCAGTACAAAAGAAACACATTGAATTTTGAATTCGTAGGGCAGTACATAACATTGTTTGGATTTTTCCATTTTCATAAAACTGATAAGCAGAATTAGTTCAGGAGGATATTGTGCACCTTTCCCACTGAAAGGTTTGACGTGAGTACTAGGGGGAAGAGAAAACTGGCCAATGGGACAGGGGTGAGAATTTGAACACTAGAAAGTAACATTGGGTTTTTCAACTCAGAACCAAACAAATGGTAGTTACCAACATACAGCAATGAGGGGCTAAATTTCATTAAAAACAAAACAAAACAAAACAAAACAAAACAAAACAAAACAAAATAAAACAAAACAAAACAAAACAATCCCATGCATCTGTCTGTTGATAATTGATCATTTCAAGACTGCAGTTTCAAAATATTTAAGAGAGCTTTGCTGTTGTCCTGGCAAAAATCAGGTTTTTACTGTGTTAGTATATATCTCACACTGATTTATTGCACTGCAATTGCTGTAGCTTGGCATGTATGTAGCTGAAGGCCATGTTTAGAATTATAGTGTTTAAATGTTTTTGTTTTAATTAATTTTGCGTTAATATCATTTAGTGTTAGTTGGCCTGGATGCCTTTGCGAAAGACGACTTCATTTGTCCGTGTGATATTTCCTGGTAAAAGAATGGTTAGATAAATAAACAAAACAAAACAAAAAAAAAGGAAAAAAAAAAAAAAAAAAAAAAAAAAAAAAAAAAAAAAAAAAAAAAAAAAAGGCACCAGCCAAGTTTTCATACTGGCATTCCTTTCTAAGTTCTCATCATCTTCAGACATCCCCTCAAGCCCTGCCATGGTACTGTTGATTTTGTATTATGAGAATAAGACAAGTGCCTGGAGGTGCTGCAGATACCATAACTGGATTAAGGAAGCCTGCAAATTGTGGCAGCAATTTCCATTAAAAGTTTTTTAATTACCACATGGATCATGCCAAGAAACTATTGCAAAATATAGATAGTTTGATTTGTTTCATGTCTCCAGGGTGTGTTGTAAAATGGGATTCTGAGATTATTACCTTTAAAGAAGAGTAACTGTCACAGATAGACTAACCCAGGATGTTTGCAGTGCCAGTGGTATTCTGCTAAGCCAAGAAAAATGGCTGGTGGGCCCTTAAAAGAGTCTCTTGTATTTTATTTTAGCAGATAGAGGGACTTTCTTCTCATCTGCCATTTTCCTCCCCTGCAGAAGCCCATTTTTTGAAACATTTGCTGTAGCAAGATGCGGTGATCTTCTGAAGTATCCCATGTTTCATTGCCTCACTTTTTAAGAAAAATATAATACATGACACTTTTAAGGGGAGGTAGTCTCCACTGAACCGAAGACTGAAGAAACATGTATATCAGCAGAGAGGCAGCTGAGATTTCCCAGCAACCAACCCTGTATATTGTCTCCTCCTCCACTATATTGTGGTGGGTGAATACAGCTGGGAAGCTGAGGTATTTGCTAAATTGCATCTTTAAAACTTTTATTGTTCAAAACAGAACTTCATGGAGACATCTGCCTCTCTTACCATTGAATGAGTCATGGCTCTGTGTTGTTTTTTTATTTTCAGTGTGACCTTTGATTTATCAAGATTTTTGACCCTGTCGCAGAACATTCGAAATGCCAGGGATGTAAATTTAAGGATTAATTTGTCAGGGTTTTGTCATTTAGCTGTAGGTTGGGTCCTGTTAAAAGGTTTTAAATGCTTCACATCTGCTGTGCCACAGTAGAGGAAAACAGAACCATGTCTGGAGTATAAAGTGCGGTTATGGTCAGAAAAGTGACTATGTGAAAATGGCATGTTCTTAGTCAACAGATCTGTTCCCTATGTGTATTACCACTTTCATATGCACGTTTCCTTTGCGAGAGTAAGTCTGTCATTACTTTTCAATCCTTTTGCCAGTGGAGTGCCAGCAGGACTATGGGGAGCAAACTATATGCTATCTTGTCTCTCCTGTCATAAATGGAGTTGTTAGTGAAATCCCAGTTGCAAAATCTTTGTTACTGGTGATGGAGAGGATGCATGAGCCAGCCTAACTTCCAGAGACATGGCTGACAGCGTAATACTGGTTAACCTTGCTTCCGACTCCATTCCCCCCCCCACGCCTAAAAAGAAACAAAACAAAACAAACCCCAGCCCAAAACCAAGCACTTGTACCATCTTTTTTGGTTTCAAACTGAATAATTTGATCTGGAAGTCATTGAGAAACAGTAAACATGAAACCCTACTGTGACATATTTACGGAGTGATATATTCAGAAGATGACCGCACTTAAATAAAATAAGTTCAAAGACCAGTAATCAAAAACAAATACGGTCAGTCCATCTTCCAGAAAAAGAAAAAAAAATAGCTGAAACAAGAATTTCTTGGGTTGGATGGATACTGGTATAGGAATGGTAGTGAACAGAAGATAAGCTGGTATGACTGAGTATGAAGTGGAAAAATTAGCACTAGAAGAACAAAATCCTTACATGAACAAAAAGCCTGAAGCAAAAATTATCTGTTGGCTTTTACTGTTCATGTTATTACTGTCCTAGGAAAACTAAGCAGAGAGCCTCTCCTCTTTTCCCCTCCTTGGGCTGCTTTAAGAGTTTGTAGCACAGTAGTGAACAAATCATAGTGCCATAATTCAACCCTAGCACTTTTCCACTGCTGCAAATGACCAGCCCAGCTGAGGTTGCAAACTCATTTTTCATAAGACATTTTTCTCATCTGCATACTTCTGAACTGCTCTGTCTCACCGGGCAGGGTGAGTGGGTATACATTTCTGCAATCCCAAAGGTAAGTAGATGTGCACTGTTTTGGGCTGTCTGCAATTACCGATGGCAGGTAAGGATTTAGTCCCTGGCATTCTTGCAAACTGTGAGCTGTATCAGAGGTGACGTGTAGGAGGGTGAAAATTGTATCTCTGGAAATTTCCAAGTGAATTTCCACATGTGGAAAGGCTGGAAGAAGCTGTAAATTGGAGAAACTTATATTCACTTAAGCCCTTTTAAACTTTCTTCTAAATCCATTTCTATATCCTATTAGGTGATAAAATTCGAAAGCCTCTTTCCCATGCTGACATGTTACTAGTTTATTAACTAGTGTATTTTGGAGTGGGTGGGGAAGGAGGAAGAGACTAACTAGCAATTTTGATTAATAACTTTCATCTTTCTTGCTTTAGAAATGATTACTCTTCAGCTGCCATGTGTTCTTTCCTACAATATTTCACTTGCACTTGTTCTGTTTTCTTCCTGGGATGGGAGTCTCAGTGGAAAGTACTATGTCATGTAAATAATATACACATGACAGTCTATTATTTTGTATGGTTATTAATCCCCGTGGAGTTGAGAGCTTTCTGGTTTGCCTTAATGTAAAATCCATAAGCACGTTCCCATACAGAAAAACCTTCAAACTTGTATTTCATAAAGCTTAGAAAAGATCTTTCCCGAGATCGCCTGAGAAATTTTAGGAATCTTAAAAACCTGCTGATAAACTTTGACATGCAGATTACGATTCTGATAGGCTTAACTATTTAGCTTTGTATACAGTACTCAGAGATATAAATAATTCTTAAAACCCTGCTGTTTCTGAGTTTGGTGTGTGTTAATGAAGGCTTGAAAAAAATCAATTTTAATTGGAGATGGCACCAAAACAGTTGTCCCTCCAGGATCAGGGTAATGTCAAGGTAGGGAATTGGAATCAAGCCATCATGGAGTACAAAAGAGGTGTTCCCAAGGCCTCATAACTGTATGTAAGTAATGCCTAATTCTTGCCTTCTTTAGCGTATATCCTTATTAAATTCTTCACAAAGCTGCTAAGTTAAAAAAGGTATGTGTGCATGTACAGTCAGAGTTTATCTGGACTTGGGATTTTCCCGAGAAGAGCTCTACGTCACACCTATTTTACTGTACAGACACAGAATCAGATTTTCAAAATGTAATTAGGCAAAATCAAAATAAAATGGTACTGCTTAAAACACTTTTCTGGGAACTCTTTCAGCCCCAGGTTTCTACTTTCTAGCTGCTTCTAGAAAATCTTGCTGTTCTAAAACAGAAAAAAGCTTTTTTCTTTTTCCTAGGATGGATTGTTACTCTTCCCCTACACTTCCTCTCCCTTTACTTTTACAATGGCTGAACTGTTCAGGCTAAAAAATGTATTTTAAAAGTAATCACCTGCAGCCAGAGGCTCATAACATAATCCTAAGTGATAGCTGTCTGAGAACTCTATCACTGTCTGAAAGCAAGAGGTGTGCTGTTCATTTCTGTTATCATTCTTGAAGTAGTTTCTTTTTCTGCATGATCTATACTTTAAGAATCATAAAGTTTGTAACAACCATTATTAGATAAACTTGACAACATCTCCCTGAAAGAAATAACTCAGGAGAAGTAAAATGAGAAGCTTGTAAAGCAGAAAGCTAAACAGCCCACTTAATGGTCACTCAAAAAACCAAAATGACTTGCATATGGTGGAACAGGGAGAAACAGTAAACAGGCAGCATGTGCAAAATTTTTGCTTCAAATACATGTGATGTCCCATAACCTCTTAATAATTCTTTTGCGAGAAAATAGGTGATAGGTGGGAGGCCTGAATTCCCCTCCATCTCTCCTGTCCCATACAGCCCTAAGCCCTACGTTCCCTGGGACCAGTGAGGAGTGGACAAAGCGGTGCAAAACCCGGGGTTGTCCCTTTGAAGCTCGGCAGCCTCATTCTGTTAACCCCAAGGAAACAATTAATTTAGACGGTGAAATAGGCATCAGAGCCTCACAACAACTCTCCTGTTCCCCCGCAGGCTATCCCTGAGACAGTGGCAGTCCCTGTTGCTGTGTTCTCCTGTGTCCGACACAGAGGTAAAGCAGCTCAGGGCTATTGCAACATCAGGACTTGACAGGCTGCCCTGAACACATTTCAGCAATCCCTTCAATACCACAGCTACCCCATAGTGAATCCAACTCAGGAAAATCAGCTGGGAAGCTGAGCACCAGACACGCTGTCAAGACTGCAGAACCAGGGGACAAACACCTGAGTGCAGGAAGCGTCCCAGAAATAACAGTGGGAAAGCTGTGTCCAAGCTCTGGCAGTGGTCTGTGTAAACATTGGACTTTGCATCCCCGAGTTTCACAAAGATCACACAGTAGCCAACACCACAGTAAATCTTAAAGACCAAATAAATGTGTGGTTTACCTCCCAAGGTCTCTCCCCTAGTCTTATTATCACCAACAATGGGGCCAGTGTTATAACAACAGTCAATGTTGGCTGAGCCACTTTAATGCCATTAAGAAAAATGTCTCCCTCCCTGGATTACAACATAAAAGGTTTGGTGGATTTGACTATTTATTTATTTTTGTTAAAATTGTGGTAAAGTTATAAATGGCTCTTACAGTAGCAGTAGCTCCTGTGTGATAAGATGTAAGCCATTATCTGTGAACAAACAAAAAGAAGATTAATTAGAAGAGTATGTCGAGTTCTTGTCAATCAGGCTTTTAAAATGCTGGGGGTATTTTTGCTTTCACACTTTAACTTCTCTGATGAGGAGGAGGATAGTGTTGATAATACTGGAGTAACACCTGCTCTGATAGAAGTGTATATGCCCTGACTATGGACACATACTCATATTTCTATTGGCAGAAACAGTATGAAATCTGCACTGACCTTCTGGAATTTTGCAATTTTCTTCTTAGCGGCAGCATGAGATCCTCAGGAAAGCTCCACGGGGAAATATTTTTCCCTGTTTTTCCCTCCTTTTTCTACTTCTGACACCATCTGGCAAATTGGATTTTGGTATTTTTGCATAGCCACTCCTCTCATACTCTCGCTTCATACTCTCAGTTTTTTCATTCTAACATTCCCATACACAGTGCTCTCCAATGCTCATGCAAGCACTGGAATTATTCTTTTTTACTGGGTTACTAAGCACACCGCTGAGGATGTTTACCAAGGAAGGAAAGCCTGACATGAACCTAATAGTTGAATAGAGAACTAGTCCCAGAATTTTTAAGAGAGTCTGGAGGGGTTTATATTCTAGAATTTCATCTCTGGTGAACAATGCACTGAGCTTTAATTTATTCCTGCACAGTGTCTTTGACTGATGAAAGGGACACTTCCCAAAGAAAACCAGCCATCAAAATTTTCACATATGTATGCACAAATGGCCTTGGAGTGAGACTTCAGATCCTGCCTCAATTCCATGTTGAACTCCAATTAACTGTTTTATCAAATTCCATCTCTCATGATAATCATGACATCAGTCAGTTACACCCTGATTAATATTCCTTACCTCAAACTGTATCTGAAACAGGTTTTGAGTAATACAGGAAAAAAGTCCAGTCTCATTCTCAAGTAATATTGAAATCGTTAATTAGTGAGTTAAAACAAATTCATGGAAAGCAAACTTTTAGGGTTGCCGTGGTATCTTCTTCTTGAACTGGATAGAAAGGAATTAACATTTATTCATGCTTAGATTTTTTTAGATGAAAAACAAAGGCTTAATATAAATGTGTTTCATCTCTGCTGTGTTATAGCTAGGTACCTGTAAGACCGGGGTCTGAGTAACATGTATTACAGCATCTTCTGATCCACCCCCTCACTGCTTTAGATTTATAATTTTTATTTTAATTTGCTTATCCTTGTAAGGAGACAAGAATTAATTAACTAGTCTATCTGTAGCTGTCAGTCTTCAGATCTTTCTGCTTCCTGCTCTCCCCTATCTTTCACCCTTCCTGCCACATTTCTGGTCATTTAACTCCCTTGTCAGGGAAACAGACATCTCAAAATTGGGGCTGCTTGTGCAGGTTTCTGAGCACGATGAGCTGAGCTGGATAGCGAGCCCTGAAGGAAGGCTCAGTGAGGATGAAGCAGGAGGAGCGGGTATTGTGCTCTCTGCCTGGCAAGGACCCTGGTACTGCTCTGGACAGGAAGCAGGACGTCATCTCTGATGGATAAGAGACACTGTCTAGGGTGTCAGAGACAAAAGGAAAGGGAAGGGGGTTAATGCAAAAGGAAAATCTTCAGAGGACAAAAGGGACACATCTGTAGGATGCAGGTTTCATTACTTCAGCTGTACGGGAATGACTTTAAAGTATCTCTCAAATTGACATGGGTCCTAAGTACTTCAAAGAACTCTTTTTTTTTTTTTTTTTTTTTTCCCCCAAGATATTCAATTGCTGGTTTTGTCTTTGTGCACAGCTATCTTTCTTTTAATTATTTTTCCTTTACCCATATGAAGGTTATTAACATAATCAAGTACTTTTGCTCAGTAGTTCCATCCCAGAGGCATGTATTTTGCCGTCACGAAGAAAAATATTAGAATTCAAACAGATCAAGTTCTTCAGGATTACATTTTCAAAAAGGTAATATGCTTTTGATTTTAAGAATGAAACACACATGCCAAAATGATATTTTAAACGCAGCTAGTGTAAGGTTTAGGAAACGGGTCAGGTTGAAAACTTGGGAAAGTAACGTAAACTGTAAGCAGTTTTCACCATGTAGATGTATCACTGCTTCTCGGTGAGTGGAAATCTAAGACGTAACCCATCCACTGTGATTCATTCAAACCCTCACCAAGAAGGAAAAAAAACAAAATCATGTAGCACAGTTCCCCTTGTGATGTCAGGAGTGCTGTAATATGTCATCTCGGGAACACTGTGATTGCCTATCTTCATAGCAGTCAGTCAGCAATTACCACTTGGCTATTATTTTTGGTCACTAGGTCTGATTCAAACTCATTCCTTACAGGTGGAGGTCTTTACAACAGATTCTGTCAATACTTTGTTAATTTGTCCATGTCTTTATTCTTCAAACTTACAATCAAATGAAGAGGTTTTCATCCAGGACAAATTTTCACGATGTCATTATATGTAAGTTAATGATTTTACACTCTGGACGTGAGAAAGTTTTTGTCAGTTGTGAACCTGTGTTGCATACTGATGACCAGTTGTTTACTTGGGGTTATTTTACCAGAATGACTGGACCTGATGAAGTAATATGTAAAAAGTCAAGAATCTGGTGCTCACTTTAAAGCAGAAATTTATTTCTCCACCTGATCTTTCTGTCATTTCTAGTAATGATAAAATGATGTATTTTTTCTTCTTTCCTTTTTGACAGAAGTCAATTATTTTCCTTATTTGTATGATATGAAGTATTTTATGCAGTGAAAAAAAAAATGTTTTAAATACCTCAAACTGCATCTTTGATCTATTTCCTAATTTATCCACAGTACAAATTACTTTAACTTGTAAAAAAAGAAACTCCCTACCTGAAAATTACTTTTTTTACTGACTGATTTTACTAATTTTAACACTCAGTTCTGACTATACTTAAAAATCTCAGTGTTCCAAATGGATACCACAGAGCAGTCTAAGTTGCAAAAAGAGACTAGTTATGTAAAGATGGGTCATACTTGTGGTACCCAGTTCAAAGCATTCTCAAAGAAGCAGGGGTTTTGGAAGGTATTGTCCCTTAGAAATTTTTCGTCTTCTTCAAGTCAAGTTTAGCTTGATTTGAATCATCATATCATATCAATCAAGCAAAGCTGCTTTTGAAAATTAAACCTACGTTTCCAGTGGCATCTAGAAGCAGACTTTCCAAAAAGTTCACAAAGAGCTGGTACTTGTGAGATTTATTTTGCTGGTGCTGCAGGATCAGAATGTTCTATCTCCTCATAAGCATCTGAATTTTGGGACTTCTTTGCAAAGTAAGTTATGAATTCCAACCTTTTGATGTTTTCTGGTTTTTCTTAAATCTTTTTGTGAGGTGATGAGAGACTAGACTGCATTTTACATCAAGAAAAAACCCAATATCTTTCACAAGATAGTTACTTTCAGAGTAGATATGTGATCCTTATTGCTGAAGCCCTATTTTAATGTAGTGGATCGCTGTTTTATTCTGTGTGGCGTGATTGTATGGTGTTTATTCAGTCCCTGTGTCCACATGAGTTTGACGCTAATCAGCTGTAATTGCATAATTTACGGACGATTACTGAGAAATCCTCTACTGGTCTAGCAAGGACCTTCTGCATTGCTGGGCTCTGTAGTCTCAGGCCATCATTCTTGCGGTCCTCAGTCTTTCACAATCCCATCAGTTTGGCAAATGCCCAAAACATATTTAGTCATGAACTCATTACTGATACAAGAGGCAACACACTGCATGAAACACCATGCAGCCCACAGCATTCCTAAATAATATGTTCTGGAATGCTTATCTTAAATTCATCTTGTTATTACTTTGGCACACTTAAATAAGTGGACTTGTCAACAAATAACAATCAGAAGCAACGGGCAAAGTTTCATTCAAGTTATATCATTGCCCTACAGATTTCATCATCCATATGTGAAAAGCATTCTGTTCTTAGGAAATAAGACACATGGGGGAAAAAAAAATTAGTGCATTTTTATTAGTATTTGAAAGCAATTCATGTGTTTGATGACTAAAAGAGGCAGTGATATCAATCTAACACTGCATCATTATGGTAGCCAAGACCAGTAGCTTCTACCTCGTACATCACCAATGAGTCACTGCCTGATCTTATCCAAATTGCCGCTTGCCACCAAGAGAATCCTTTGACCCCAATTTGTGGTGCAAAACCAGCAAGAAGTGGCCATCCAGAATTTTAGGGGCAGAAACTAAGAAGCACTCATAAAAAGTATGTTTACAATGTCTCTGCACTTCCTTGCATCCTTTTGTAAAGTATAGAAAACAATCCTTACTTATGTAAGCATTTTGGAACCTGCTTTGTTCACTGGAAGTTACTGGAAGTGCATGTCTGTAATAAGGACCAACGTGCTCTTCAAATATATTGCTAAACTAGTACTGAAAGAGGGTTAATTTTCATTGTGTGTGAAAAAGCAGCAGAAATGTATCTTGCAAACTGTGATTATGACATTTTTATATGGTTTAGAGATTTAAAGATTTTGGTGAGATTGATGGTCTGAGATTTAAAGCGAGCCTTCACAATATTTCATGGTTTAGGAAGCAGCTATTCCAGTCATAGAATATGTGTGTGTGTGGGAAGAGTGTGGGAAGGGGTGTGTGCATAACTGAGGGCCTTCTGAAAAGAGCAAGAGCTCTTTCTTGGTTTACACATTTTTAAAGAATACGGTGTTGGTTTAGGGTTTTGTTTTTAAATCCGTATAAGAACTCCTACTCTGGGCACTTGGGAAAGGCACACAGAAGAGTTAAATATGACATTGAACATGGTATGGTGAAAGAGAAGGCATGAGTGGGTAGTAGATAAGGAGGAGGGAATACTGCTGATTGTGTGTGATGTGGAGTGTCATCAGTTACAAGATAAATAAAATGGACAGTCTGTGAGCTATCCCTATTTTTCTGTCACTGGAAGTTATCTCCAAAAGTATTAGAAGCAGGAACTATTCTGGTATATCCAAATAGATACTATATCCTGATATATCCAGATACACTCTTCCAAGATAAAAAATGTAATTAAATTTTTTAATGTTAGCATGATGTTCTTGCTGCTCAGAGAGGCAATTGTCTGCTTTGTCTTGGATTTTAAGTGTTCCTGCATTGCTGAACTTCCCTTATACCAGTTTTGCTGCACCATATCTCTATTTATGGCCAGTCCACTGCTGAAAGGAAGATTGACATTTTCAGCTATGCTGGGTATTTCCCATTGTAACAGCCTACTGTTTCCATAGAAATCCTTCAAAGTGTTTTAATAGAATGTGAGTAAAAAAGGAGTTTTGTTGACACATTTATTCTGCCAGGTTTTTAACAATCTGATTAATGTCTCCTCAATATTCACTTCTTTCAAAAAAACAAAAACAAAAATGCAGAAAACATACATGCTGTTTCCACAGCATTTTCAGCATCCATTTCCAGAATCCCTGAATTCGTTTCTCCCTTCTCTTTTTTTTCCCCCTACCACCCCTCACCCTATCATCATTCTGTCCCTGAAAGCCCTTTTCTACATAAAATTAGCACCGGCAAATATACAGTGGTGACAGAAAGCCCTCAGATCAGACATTGAACATTTTATGATTCATCAGAAACTCTCCATGCCTCTGAATCAAGTTACTTACTAAATGGTGACTGCGTTACGGGCAGAGCGAGATGTGAGTAACCCATGCCACGCATTGTCAGAACTTTTGGAGCCCGCTGGAGATACCCACGTTGAGCTGAATACATTTTGTTTTAAGGGGGTGTTGATTTAAATGTTGGATGATTCACTGCCTCCTGCTGTCTCCTGCAGTGTGGGCATAATACTCGTACTTTTGAATGCAGCTTTTTAATCGCTTTCATTTAATGTCCATCCTCCTCCTCTTTGCTACCACACGATACCAGTTACCCTGTGAAATGTTCCAGCTACTCCATTTCATACTCACTCCTTATCAGGATCCAAAGTTGTACTCCAACCTTTCTAGGAGTCATAATTCTAGCTTTCAGCATCTTTGTTATTCCTGCAAGATATTATTACATGTAGCCGTGTGAATCCTTCTCATGCTTCGCCTGTGTTTGCTCAGTTCACACAAAAAAAAGGATTAGCTGTCTGTCTTTGTTAAGTATGAACAGAAATATATAATGCCGGCAATGGCACGTATTAATTTGTTTTATAATTAAGCTTTATGACATCTGGGCATAAGGTTTTGGTGAGTCTGATGATCATCAGTAGACTTTTTTAAAGCCATCGGCTGACCTATTTGTTTGTGACAGCAACAAAGCCATTATGAGCGACTTCTAAGTGTTTGTTCATAAATCCAAAAGATAATTTCAGTTTTTCTAGCACAGAGTGAGTGGGTTCTCTTTTTTTTTGAACCCATTATGTAATTTGGAAGATTTCAAGCTAGTAACCTGCTAAGCAGAAATTTCTTGATCTGCCAGGGCCTACAATACCCCCAGACAGTGAAGCAGGAGAAGATCCCTTAACTAAGCATGTATCTGTTTATCTTCCTTAAAAAGATGCTTTTCCCATTTTTGACTGCCTCCAATCATTGTACATTTTAGACATCTTGAGATAAGTTTCTGAGTGTCTCAGTATAAGCATTTAGTGTCTGTTTAGATGCCTCCTTTAAGTCCTGGGTCATATCCCCCAACATTTTTCAAATGTCTCAGACAACATGGTGCATCTAAAATGACTCTAGATGCCTATACTTAAGCACCTGAATCCCATCCCTTATTGCTTTTTAGCTCATATAAAGCTTCCCTCACTAAACACTTTATAAATTAGATAAATATAGGGCTCCTTCATTGCATCTTCAAATGACTTGTGGTATGAAGCTACTTCTGGTACTTGTATTCCATTTCCACTGGAGTGAATAAGAGCCTTTTTATAGCATGAATGTCACTGGATCACAAATGCTTTGGATCCTGAACACTTCTTTGACTATCCTGTATTATTTTCAATGTTATCAGAATGAATTGGTGTAATTAGAACATAAACCCTTCTGGCTGCGGAGATTGGCTTCTGCCTATCAGTTGCTAAATTCTGTTCGGTGTGTGTCAGAGACCAAAACTGCAGCTGACACCGAGCGATGAGGAGTGCTCTGTGCGTGCCCCTGGAAAGACAGGATTTTAATGTCTTTCTTTTATTTGAATAAGGTGCAGTTATTGCCAGGAGACTTCCACAACAGTAACAAGCCTACCAGATACCACACAGCCATTGTCTAAATAGCACCTTCATGGCATTTATTTAGGGTTTTCTCCATATGGCTTTCTTAGGAGGCTCAGCAGCCCCAAGTAAATGTATGGAGTGCTTTTTAGTTGCAGGTAAGCTAAACAAATAGATGTATGGAGAAACTAAGTGAGTGAAAGCACAACGTAGGAGAGCCTAAAAAACTTGGTAGAAAATTGTGAGTAAAAAGTCAATGGAGGAGACTGGGCAGATGCGGTTCTGGAGAAAGACCCCTGCATTCTGGCTTCTTAGCAAGCCAATCCAGCAAATCTATGCAGCCATTACATTAAGAAAACTGGGGAACAATTTGATAGGTGAATGATATGATATGATATGATATGATATGATATGATATGATATGATATGATATGATATGATATGATATATGATTGATATGATATATGATGATATGATATGATTGATATGATATGATATTGCATCTCTGTTCCTATCAAAGTAATTGTTGCCTATTTAAATACTAAATAACAGTCTTGTCTTGCATGTGAACCCAAGCATGCAGATTTTTAAGGCCATGATATCACAAAAAATGCTCAATGAATGGCAGCAAGTGAATGGTATAGTACAGTACGGGTGGTTATGAGAGCTTTCAAAAACCCATTTAGGGTCTTCTGAGTTTTCTTACAGTTATTCTGCTGCTAAAATTCTTTGCTTAGGGGATAGAAACAGCTCATTAAATTAAATGCAGCTTCTTCAAGATGTGACAGTACATAATGAAGTTAATAGTGATTTGGATTAAGGAAATTTTGATACTGATATTTTTGCTCTGACTGTTGGCATATATTGAATGACTGGATAATTCCTTTGCAATGAATAATGGATCATTTTGTCTAGCATACTGTAACATTATGCAAATTCATCACGCCCAGCAGCAGTACAAACTTTGCTATTCCCTCTTGTTACATCTGGCCTGTGCTGAAATACGGAATGTCGAATTCAGAGAATAGGAAAGAGGGTTGTCCAGGGTTGCAGGTTTTTGTAACAGCTTTGCCATTAAGAGCTTGTTTAAATATGTAAATTGTATGGCTTTTTGTCAGATTTTCTGCATTCAGTCAGATCAGCATGGTGTGCAAGTTTTGCCTACCTCTTGGTGTTTAAGCAAAATCAAGCTCATGTTTAGCATCAACGCACAAAGTTTGCTTCAGCTGAACTATAAGCACAATTGTATTTACACAAGTCTAATGTCTCCGAACACACTCTGTAAATCTTACATGCCATGAATTTTGCTATATGCCTTGGCCCATATTGCTGCTGCAGAGCCTACACTATAATGCTTATGAGTGGCACAATTACTGAAAAGTGTTTTTATATCCTCAAGTGAAAACACACAATAGCAATGTGGAGGATTCTTGAATTGTATAAAAATATTGGGAGTGGAGAGCATATTGATTTATCTGTGTTGCCTGGGGAAATACAGTTTTGCACAATTTCAAATGATCTTTCCAGAAATGAATAGAAAGAAAAAAAAATCCTGTCCCCAGAAAGCCTGCAGATGAAGGCTGTAATTTTGAAGCTCTGAGGAATGTCAGTAGTGAGTATACTGTGAAAGTGCAAAATTTTCAGGCCTCTTCTTTCTTATTCACATTGTGGGAACTCGTGCTCAGTGGAAGCTATTCCCTACAGAAAGGGAGAAGAATGGATCCAGACGCTAAGCTGGGATAATTAGATCCTTCCATGCACTATTTTATCAACTTAGACATTTGATTGACAACATAAGTTTTGCCAAATATGAAAAAATGACTTTGCCTGTGAATTTTATGGTTAGCTAAACCATGCTGACTTCAAGCTAAAAGCTGCATATATGTTTTCGTATGTGGAGCATCACAAAGCTCTCTGAGGGTCTCGCATGGAACAGCTGCTATCTGGGGTGCACAGCACCCTGCCACCCAAATCAAGTATGCGTTGGAGGTGCAGCAGCTTCAAACACAGGCAGATAGACATGCTAAGTATTTCACCTTTATACAGTGCTGAGAATGCTGATGCTACAGCTCTATTAGCTGAACTCAGGACTGCAGCTAGGAGGCATATAGGAAAAAATAATTTGGGGAGGGAAGAACAAAAGAGAGAGCAAGATGATGGAAGCTGGGCAGTTGTACTGTTTTCTGAAGGAGAGGATACTTGTGTTTGCACAGAACAGACAGATAGTTGATTCGCAAATTTATCATTCTCTGCTCTCATCTCAAATAGCACAGTAAGAGCTCAGTTACATATTCACAGATGTAAGTTTACTGTAAGAAATGGAAAGAAAGGCAGAAGGAGATTTCTGTTCCTAAGAAACTGTAGTTGTAAAGAGGTACCCATCCTTGTGCTACCAGTGCTTTCTTCAAGGAGTGGCGAGTACTGCCAGGGGCTTAAGGTTTAGCTGGAGACCAAGGTCCTTGCTGCTAGGAGCTAAGTGGAAGGAAGGAGTTTGGTTACTAGCCAGTAAACTTTGTTCTTGAAATAATACTTAAATGAGAGTTGTTCACTGAAATGTAGGCTCTCTTGCCTCTCTGGGAATTACGGGTGTCTCCTCCTTCGCTGGGCAGTGCTAGAAGGGCTTCCAGGGAGGCAGAAAAGGCTCTCTCTTCAAAGTGTCATCGTACATCCCCAAAGGGCACTACTTCCTCAGAGACACTACCTGAAAGTATCCCTCAAGGGATTTATTGCTTTCAGATCCTATTGTTCACATGGTGCATTTAACCCCCCTCTTCAGCACAGCTCTGTCCCTTACTAGACAGGATTAAATCCTTATCAAGCTTTGTGTACTACAAAGGGCCAAGACTATTTTAGGAATCTTTTCCCTCGTGTTGAATTCCAGGCTCCACGCAAGCCTCAGTCTGGGCACAGGCACTGCTCATCTGTGGCCTTTTCTGACTGCAGACCAGTTTCATACTCTTAACACTTGTTATTGTCTCTCTTCCCTCTTGAGATTGATACAACCTAATACTAAACATTGCTGTGAGCAGTTATATTAAATAGGTCTCCCATAAAGAGCAGCATGAGCTACAGCAGATTATATTCTCCACATTTATTGTATGTTACTGCAGATACGTTAGCTTTCCGCTATTAGTACCAAATACATATGTGTTTTACTTGCACCTCCTTTTTTGCTTTGCTTGCCCTGAAGTGGCTGATTTATGTGTTTTTAAATAGTTGGTGTAAACAAATGTAGTACATGAGACCTTTTGCAGTACTTGTGAAACCCCTCCCAAGTCCATCTGTCCTTTGCAATTGTTCCAAGCCACAGAAAGGGGTGTGTGCATGTGCTTGTGTGTGTGGATATAACTATATATAGAGCTGCTTAATAATCAAGTCTATATTTTTCCCATTAAATTGTACTGGAAACATCTCAGTTTTCATTAAATCACAGTTTCAGTACAGGATTTTTTTTAACTTTTCACTTAAAAATTAAAAATGAAAAAATAAGGTATCATGCAAAGCTGCACAGTTTGATGAAGAAATCTGAAGTGGATGTCATGAGGGAATGCACTGCTTCTTGAACTGAGTTAGTTTATGAGAAGGACAGGAAAATCAACAAGGGCTGCAAATAGGGCAGTACCTCCTTTTTCTTTTGCGGTAACTCATGATGACAAAATACCAAAATTAATTTCTACTTCATGCCCCAATCTTCCTGTCCTCCCTCTCTAGATGTGCTCCCCAACCCAGCAATAATACATAAAGGAAGGTTTTTAGGTGTGTATAATCACTTCAAAAAGTGAGCAAAATTCTCTTTGTAGTGTGACAGTTAGACTTGCTTGGAAAACGTAGAAAAATTTTCATTCAGATATTTCCTGATTCCTTTCTGAAATTCATAATTTAAATAGCAAAGCCTCTTCAACATGTAAAATATTTGAATTAGAGTTGCAGCTGTGATGAAATGTGTATTGAAAATGTGGGCCTTTTGCCCACGGAAATTTTACTGCTGATGAAAAGCATTGACACTTTTTTCATCAGATGTAATGCCATTTTATTTAAAATGAAATGGAACAGCAAATTCATGACTACTTGATGGATTGTTAAACCTTATTTAATAAGTTGTCTCGACTGGTTGGGATTTTGAAGTTTTGCTTTTTTTCTTGTGTGTGTGTGTTTTCAGTATGATGGTTGTATACCCCTGTTTAGGTCATGCTTTAATACAGTTAGTGGTATTTTGAGGATGAGAAATGAGCACCATTAAAATTAATATACATTTTGCCAATGCTGGGGATGAGACGGCAGGCCTAAATAAATTCTTCCACAAGTTACACTGTTTCAAAGGTGTTGTTTAATGTCCCTGTCTGATACTGTAGTATTATTGGTTCTTTACCACTTAAGGAGTGCCATTTCACTACTTATATATGAACTACTTTTCAGTTTCACTTTGTTTTTGTTCAAAGATGTGATGTGCAAGGACTATGTGAGCCAAGCCATCGATAATAATTTAGGACCACTCCACTGAAATACTCTAATGTGTTTGTGGAGAGAGTTTCTTGACATTTCTTCATGTCTAAATAGCATGCAATGAACTACAATCACTTTTCCCTCAATATAAATGATGGAAATGCAAATAACAATGTTGGGAATTGTTTTAATTGAGCATTTACATTTACAGTATCCTCTCTCTTCTGCAAATCTCTTGTTAATGTGATTTTGGTGATACTTCTTATTTCTGTTTTCCTCACATAATGCTATAATTGAATGAAGCTTGGAAATGCAGAGGGACCATTACAAGAATTATATAAATAACTAAAGAGGTGAGGAGAGAAAAGGGAAAGAACACTTTAAAGTCTCCAAAGGGGAAAAAAAAAATCCATGTTCAGTTTGATTTTTAAGGTGAGGTATTCATCTGTTCTTAATTTATCCACACTAATACAACCTTCCCTATTCAGCTCATCATCTCCTGATGAATAATGCATGAATAAATATTGCTACCTATATACTCCATGAATGCAAAAGTAGTTTGTAATTCTCCAGAAAGGTTTTATTAATAGTACAGTGTTAACCACCTTGGTTTGAGTCATAATTAATTGTTACTGTATATTTGTGAAACCCAAGGGAACGAAGACAAGAGGAGGCAGAAGACAAAGAAAAAAAAATCCACCACCCTGGAGTTAGTTGCATTAAAAGAATAAATTCTTTTTAGTCTGAGCAGGAAACTGGTAATACTTGTTAACGTAGTCATTCTTTAAAATAGTCTTTCAGATGATTCAGTTAGAAATCTTTATTGTGTTCTAGCTATTAACAGAAACCACCTGAATTTCTGGATGGAATTCCAGTGGAAAGAGAGCTGTAATATCCAAAAGCCTCTGTAATGGTATGCTAAATTTTCCATTGATTGGTTTCAACCCTCTTATTCCCTTTTCATTTTTAAAATATAATATTAAAGAGGGGTTGAAGGGTAAGCAAGTTCGGCATCTTACCCGGTTGTTGTTTCACGACATATTAAAGAAAAATATATCACTTAGTTTAAAAAATAAAATTAATCGGCAACAGTAAGTTGTGTGCTACACACCCCATTGACCTTGTGCTTCACACTGTCTCCAAAAAGCTTACATAGAAAGGTGGCACAGCAGATCATTAACAGGACCAGGAGTGAAACTTGAATATGCAAAATATCACTCAAAGTCCCTGTGTTCCTTCATCAGTGTGCAAACATTGTGAGTGATAGAATCCAGGGGAGCTCTGGCAGCAAAGTGGAGGGAATTCTCCTCTGAGTGTAGCTGCATGGATTGGGCAGGGGAAAAGTCCTGGTAAACAGTGGAAAGCACCAGTAAATAAATACAAATGTAATACTCTGAACTCTTCTGAACCCTGACAGTGGCAATTCATTCCCAAAGAATACCTATTTGTCATTCCACCCACTGTTGTGCTATAGCCGGCACTGAAAACATGTTAGGAAAGTGTATGTAATGTTCAAAGCATCTTCAGGCTCTTTCAGATGTAGGAAAATCCAGACTGGGTTGCTCAACCACCTTTTCTACCAAAACACCAGCTGGAGAGGAGCTCCTAATTATTTGGAACTCAGTGTGCTAGTACGAGCTTGAACAGATGAAGGCTACACTGAGCCAAACTGCCCTTTCACACCACCTTTACGCTGGTATAACATCACCAACTTAAACACCACTAAGTGACAGATGAGTGGGTCTGCATAGCCGTATGTACTCTGCGGAGGGAGAAATTAAAACTTTTTCTTTGAAGTGATCTGTAGGAACTGTTGTGGTCAGGGGAAGGAAGAGGAAACACAAAATACAAGGTGGTCAAAAAAACGAAAGCAAGCAGTTCACAGAGGAGGAGGAAGGCTGCCCGTGACAGGGACAGAGCTCCCATATTGAGAGGCATCTGTGCACGTGTGCTTTTCTTACTGTCATGCCTGTAGTATGCAACAAACACAGAAAAACAGTTAGTATTTGTGATTGGTGATTTATCATTCCTGTCCTGTGCTATGTCCAGGTTAAGTTGCATGAGAACTGAATGTGCATACCGTAAGTAATAACATTCATTCAGGAAGCTGCAGAGGTTTTGGCAGCCACTTCAGAACTAACACAGATACTTGGAGGTTTAAGGGGTACGGACTCTTTTTTTTTTTTCTCTGTGAGAAAAACACTCCACCCTATTATCTCTTAATGTGAATCGTTTCTTGCGAGAATATTCATGAAATCTATTACGGAAATAGGAATTTTTAAAATTAATCTTTCATTAATTGTGATGCTGCTGGTTTCACTTTTCCTTTAGCCCACTCTAGCATGGAATTGGATGGATTGTACTACTTCACTATTTAAATTCATATAGCTCTCGGAAAAATCTCAGGCAGAGGATATGTATATCATCCCCAGAACCACTGATAATAATGTTGTTAACATGATTTACCAGTCTTGATATTTTCAGCAAGAGTCAGACCACTTCATTAGCAGAACACAGCTATGAGTCTCTGAAGTGTAAATTAAATCTCTTTTCTGCCTTTACCTGGATCTCCAAGACACAGAGGGAGTGTTACCAAGACATTTCTTTACACTGCAAAGTGGCATGTTTTGGAAGATCTCCAGCAGTTGCTGAAACGAGCCTTTTGGGGGTGGCTCTCCTCAGCCCTTGCTGTTTTCCTCTTAGTGACATTGAGTCAGAAGAGGGGACTGTGCATAAGTAAAGTTTTGTTTGCCCCCATGCAAAAGCCTTTAAGGTCTCCAAGAAGTCCCCTCTCCCCTAAGATGCCCAAGAGTGAAAGCCCTAGTTCAATCCAACCGCTTGTTAAGTCCCTAGCCCATCAGTGGGAAGCTAAGAGAATAGGCAGCAAACAGTGGACTCTCGTTTTTTTCCAGGCACTGTAAACAGGTAAATAAAAATTCAGCAATCTGTAATTTAGAATATAATCTCAGCACTATGACCCTGCTAACATTACTCAGTATATTTGTTAATTTACATAGAAACGGTATAGACAATGCACTGAATACACTATTCAGGGCTTAGAGTCTCACCTGTGGAAAACTTACAGCCCCCAGGTATGCCAAGAAAAAAAATGTTGTTATCATACACAGGACTACAAGGAATCTTGTATTATCAAAGAGGTAATAGCGTGTCATGTATTTCAGTTTGTAAAACTGGCATTTTTAATAAAAGATGTCAGTTTAATTTAGAGCTTAAGCAGAGGACATAGGCAAATATTTTCCAATTCATTAGGCCACAGGCCCAAAGCAAGGAAATAAATTCTTCTGATGAGTCCTGTCACCACACTGTAATTCCAACACTGCCATTTTTTGAAATTAAGCAGACCCATGCCACCCTTTGCTCTACTAATGTAGCTCCAAATGCTTCCCAGGAGTTTCCCAGGGCTGGCTGTGAGGCTGCATCCTAGTGGGGGCCATCACACAGGAGGCACATGGGGAATGCAAGGGGTGTTTTGCCCAGAGTAACTGGTTTAAGATAAGTTATGAGCTCATGAACCAGGAAAACAAACTATTTTCAGTTCATGCTCTCTGCCAGGTTCTCTTCTCGATGCCCACTCATACAAACAAAATTATTCTGCCTTTAAAGCACTGGAACAAGATCAGGGTTTGAGCATCTGAATATAAGCTGTGGAAACTGCCTCAGTGTAAGGATAAAGAAAGAAGAAAGTCACAAAATAAGTGCTGCAGCTTCTGGGTGTTTAGGAGGGAGGAGTTCTACCATGTGCTGCCTGTTGGAGGGGTTTCCCTTCTTTATTGTGCCAACTGGCAAACCTCTTACTGAAACTTCTGTGTCAGTTTTCAATATTACTACCAAAAATCAGTTGGCTGTTGTAATCCTTTTGTTTAGATAATTGCAGTCCACTGTAGAACAAAAGATTTACGTCATCTGCAGAAGTATGCCAGTTTGTAGAAAGTGCATGGAGTTTGATTTTTTTGTTATTGTTGACATTTTCCTTTCAGCCATTCATACTTATAAAGGAGAAAAATGGCTTGGTGCAGCTTGCCTGGTGATTGCATTCAGGTTAGACCTTTAGAAACAAATACTGCTAAGCTATAGCATTGTTGCTAACGGTAGGTTAAGGTTGTCTGGTGTGGTGTGAACTGGTCAGAGGGGTGGGCACATACCTTCTGCATTTTTCCTCTGTTTTTAGGAAACAATATATTGTGAATTGGAGAACACTTTGTTTAGCATAAATTGTGCAACCAACGGCTCGCCTAAGTGAAATGGAGCACACAGCTTAACCACAGAGATTAAAAATATTTTTTCTGTTTTTCAGATCTGGCTAAGAATTACACAATGAATGGTGTCTTTGTTTCAGCCTCTTATAGATACAATGTCTGCGTGCAGGTATTTGAGAGCCCAGCTGGAGTACTGTGTCCAGTTCTGGGGTCCCTAGCACAAGAGAGACATGAAACTTTTAGGTTGGGTCCAGAGCAAGGTCACGAAAATGGTCAGACGGCAGGAATAATTGTCCTATGAAGAAAGGCTGAGAGAGTTGGGAGTGTTCAGCCTGGAGAAGGCTCGGGGGAGACATTATGGGGCATTTTCGATATATAAAGAAGGCTTATAGGAAAGATGGAGAGGGACTTTTTGCCAAGGCCTGTAGTGACAGGACAATGGGCAATGGTTTTAAACTGAAAGAGGATGGATTTAGATTGGACATAAAGAAGAATGTTATTTTTTGCAGTGGGAATGGTGAGGCACTGGGGTTGCCTAGAGAACTTGTGGATGTTCCATCACTGAAAGTGTTCAAGGCAGGGTTGGATGGGGCTTTGAGCAACCTGATCTCGTGATAAATGTACATCCTCATGGCAGGGGTGTTGGACTAGATGATCTTTAAAGGTCCATTACAGCACAAAGCATTCTGTGATTCTATGAAAATTAGACTTTTCTTTCATTTATTTCTGCCAAGATACTGGGTCTAAAGGGAAAACCCTGTGATCTAACAGTGGGCACAGTTGTCCTCCCTTCTGCTGCCCAGCTACGTTGGCCTTAGCGTGAGTTCAGTCATTTTCTGGTAATGTTGTTAGAAATGGTCTTAATTTCATTTTAGAAAGGGAACTTTAATAAAGTGGAAGCAAGAAACTATGATGCATCAGTGAAAGTGTCCTGGAGAGTGAATTTGGAATTAATCTTCCAGTGGGCTTATACTGTGTCCATAAAAAATAGCACCATATGCACAAATTTTTAAGTTACTGTTTTTTAGTGACTAATAAGATTTTTTGAAAATCTGAAAATTTGAGTGTGTTTCATGTAATTGTCTCCTACACTTACGTGTAAAAGTATTGTTTTGCACTATCTTTTAATGACTCTGATCTGGTTGCTGATCAAAATTTTCAGATCAGCACTGCTATGTACTAAGCTCATATTTCTTCCTTAAGTGCTATAAGTTCATTTTTATTTCACTTGAGGATGATTTTTTTTCTAAGAGTTTGTCACAAGAATTTTTAAATTTTCTCCATGATTATAGTGCCATAATCATGGAAACATAAGTAACATGGCTGTGGTCACAGTAGTTACCAGTGTTATGTTAAATAATACAGTTATCATCCTCATAAGTATTTTAACTTCTCTTCTGGCATAGACCTAAACAGCACTACGCCCCTAGATCCTTCAGAAAGTATTGAAACTACAATAAACAGGATTATGTTAGATAGCCCACAGTACAGTAGTCACTGAATTTTACACTACGCAGTCTAATATTGTTATTATTATTTACCTGTGATACAGAAACAGTACACTGTGCCTCCTGGTTAGTGGGATTTTTATGTGGATAGCCTAATGCTTGTCATTGATTCTCATTAAACTCAGTGAAAGTATGCAAATTCTTAAAGCTCCATACTCCGAAATATTTTCCTGAGTCAGACTTATACACCTTAAAGCAGTGGAAGTATTTTCTTCCTATAACACTAGGAAGAACTGGATAGGAATACAATGTACAACAATAACCATATTTTTCCCATAAGTGGTATGTAGGAGACCCATACTTGTCTTAACTGTGTGTATGTCAACTGAACATGCCTATATTTTTTTGTTCTATTCAAGTCTTTTTCAAAAGAGTTGGTGTAGCTGTGCTAATATATTTTTTTGTGGGAACACTTACAAGGAAGGAGATCTTCTTTAATTGTTGCCTCTTAGAGCAGTAAATAGGTACTTCCATCTTAAAGCAAGGAATGTCTGGCTTTGGTTGGATAAATTTTTCTATCCCCTGGCCAAAATACAACCTCAAATATGCATATGCATTATGTATAGTGATTAGGGTGTACTTAGTAGAAAGCATAAGTTATATATTCAGTTTTGCCACAGAATAAAGTCCTTTCTTCCAGAGGAATGTCTGCATTTCTGCTATGCCTATCTGGTTAAAGGGCACATGATTTCCTGTAATTTACATTTTGTTTTGGTATTTTTATTTCACCTTTCTTTGATAGTTTATAGAGAAACTTTTCTATTTTCTAATTTTGAATCCTTCCTCGGATAAACTAATGGGATGCAAGAAGGAAGTTTGTCTTATTCATAGCTAAAAATAAACATAATAGAAAGTTTGTGGAAGGACATCTTACTGGTCTGGGTCTGGATCTGGATTTGTAGTTGTTGGTGATGTGGTGGTGTCTCCTGCAGTGTCAGGCAAGTAGGTGGAATGGGGCAGGTGGTGCAGCTAATTGCTTTAGTGTTTGTCATGTCTTGCATGAGCTTTTCATATCAAGACACAGGATGAATGGATCATTAGGAGTTTGGCAAGAGTGTTTTGTGGGAAGAATAGCCTAGAAGGAATACCACTGTAATAAGCACAGCATAAAATCTAAAGATAAGCAGGAGAGAGAGAGCTTACAACGGCAAAACACACTATTTGTATCAGCTTAAACTCCTGAACTCATAGTTTGGAAAACTGAGAGCAATAGTTATTATCTGTCTGGGATCTGCTTGGGTCACTGAAATCTTGGACGCACAGTCTGTGTGCAGACAGAATTGTCATTGCTTTTCATCTAATAGACAGCAGAACGGAAATTTTAGGACACTGTCATTTAGCTTGCTTTATTATATTCACTGAGGTGATTTCCCAATACCTGATGTGAAGTGGTTGGTCATTTCAAATCCTTTTTAAACTCCTCTCACTATCACTAATAATGAAGAGGTAATTCAGTCATACTGAAGACATTATCTTCAAAATATTTTGCATATTTTGAAGTAATTTCTCAGCTCTATTTTTATCTCTTTAGAATATAGAGGGACCCAACCCAAACCTCTGCTAGAAATAATCTTCTGGATGTTACAGATGCATTCAGGAATCCCCAGCATAGCAAGATCTGGCAGAACTTAACTACAGAACCTCCCTCCCTCCCCTGGGTGCCCTGCATGCACCCCCCATCAGCCACCACTTTTGCTACCATTTGGCAACACATACTCCTTCCACAATTTCTGCTAGCAATGTACTGTTTAAGCTTTCTTCTAATGGGTGTCTTATGGCATTTTTATGTAAGTCACTGCATGTCTGTGATAATAAAGAAGGACTTTGCATAGTTCGGGCTTATTTTTCTCAGAACATTCCAAATAAATTCTGTCTAAGACCTTCACTAGTAATTCCTTCCTCACTCAGGAAATCTCACATTGTGCTGACATGAATGTTGTTTGGGTCTGGGTTTTTTTCAGGTGGTTTTTACTTTTTTAACATTTTCGTTATGTATTACTTATGCTGATTATTCTCACTCTGTTATCACACATATTAGTTTACAACAGTGAACGCTATCAGTCCCAATATTTATAACAACCTGCTTCTCAAGTACTTGCTCATTCAGTTTTATGGCTAATGGGCAGAACATGAAGTATCATACAGTTGGGTTGAGTATCATATCCACTGAGCTGCTGGTTATTCTACATATTTAGGAAGTTCACGTCTAGATGTGATCTCTAGATCTCCATTCCTTCTACCTCTTCCCTCTTTCTACAGCCACCAACTCACCTCTCCTAGTTTTGTTTTTGATTAATCATTTCTCTTGAAGATCTAAGTTTGGACTCCTCCGTTTTCCATTTTTTTACCCCTTAATCTTAACTTTTGTGCTTTTGACACAGATATTCTATTTATAGCCATCTACATAATTTAATATTATTTTAATGAAACCCGTTTTACACAGCTACACAGGAGTAGACAGCATTTATGACATTTTGACTTACTGAGGTCATGAACAGTAACAAAGGTAGTAGAAGAATCACAGCCCCAAACCCCAGTGGAAATAAGAGCGAAAATGTGCAACAAACTGAACGACTGAGTGTCCCCCCCATCCCCTGCCCCTGACCTGAGTGTCAGGAGAGGCAGAGCTAATTCAAAACTGCAGTTGAACAAATAATCTGTGGAAGATAAAAAGCAGCCCTTTGAAGTTACAAAATATAACTTATGTTCTCTTGTTTTCCTTTTCTGGCTGTCTTGGAGGCGATTCTTCTCTCAGTTCATTGGAAATGGCTAGTCTGCATATTTTGCTATATGAATTACTGGCAACTGCATCTTGTAGTTATTTAACTGGAGATAAAGGTTAACAGAGTAATTGAATGTAATAAAATTCTCCAGTGATAGTAAATACAGTGGTCCATAGGCCCAAGCTAAGAAGAATTGTCCTTAGAAAGCAGTTTTACAGTGCTGGCATGAAAGTGGTCTAGCAAACACTGACTGGGCTCTGCTTCTCATGTTCAGAGGAGGAGAAACAATGAAGCATCATGTTATCTGGTGTGAAAATGCTACAATCCAATTTAAATTCGAATAGTATGATCCTAGTGAACAGAAGTCAGGTCAGATCAATTTGAGACCAAAAAGTGTTTCACAAGCCCGCCTCAAAATGTTAAAGCTGCCTTTGCCCTCACAAGGGTGTTTTGAGGATTAATGTCCTGTCAGCACTTTGAAAATGTAAAGTGCTAAATATATATTATTATAACCTTTTCCATTTATTACTTTTATTGATGGTCTCGTGGTTTCCATTACGCTATGTTGATTTGCACGGGATTTTCCTGCAGTGTGCATTTCATCTCATGAAGAGTAAAAAAACAAACAGTTCTTTTTAGGCCTTGTGCCTTGTTGGATATCCTCCAGTTACTGGGGGACTTGTTTATGACCCACTATCTCTGTGCCGTGAAAGCCTTACTGCAATACATTATGCAGCTGTTTGTTTTCAACTTTGTTTTCTCAACTGTATAAGCCTCTGCTGCTACTGAGACCAGTGTGCTGCTCCTACTGACTCCTAAGGGGTGGCTGAGTGAGAAGCAGACTCTTACCACCCACTGAACTCCCCATGTTTACAGTAGGTGCCTTTTTCTGATAGCTGCTTTGGTGTGTTCAAGGAGTGGGGCTGAAGCCAAGCTTGTCAATCAGTGGCAATCAGGGAATATCTTGCTCGTTGAAGTTCAGTCCAGTTTTTTCTGCCTCTTCTGGCACTGGCATTACAGTCAGACCTCCTGGTGGCTGAGCTTTTCTGAAGAAAATTCCAAACTTCATTTCAAAATTTTAGATTTACAGTTTGGCTCGGTAACATGTCTGTCTAATTCCCAGCCAAGTCCCCAGGCGGCATTTACTTTTGGAACAGTTTGCCTCCTCATCTCTGCTTTCCTACAGACTTCAGGGATCAAGTTAGTCCAAGAAAAGCCAAAGGCATATGAAACCACGTGTGCTTTTTGCTTCCTCCTCTGTTGAGAGTCTCAGCAGGGAGGCTGGCCCCAATCTGCCAACAGCGTTCCCTTAGCTGACAGCCTCAGCCAGGTGGGTTTTCCTTGGCCCCCATCTCCCCTTAAGAAAAGACAAAGAGGGTTGGAAGCCACAGCTGCAGGACAGCCAGCCTCCCTCTTACACCATGTGACAGGGCACAAGCGCAGTGGGTTGTGCCCCGATGAGTGGATGAATAGGACACACGATACAGACACCAAAGCTATCTAGGTCTGTGGTGTTGTCACACCTCTGACATCTTTAGGGCCTGCATCAGCTGCCATGCCGGTAACTATACATCTCCCTGTCTTTTCTCTCAGGGCTCTAGGGTGTATAGGGGTAGACAAAATCAGAATGTGTTGCAGAGGCTCTTGGAGCTGCCACCTCTTGTAACCTTTCATGACTGCTGCTGCATCATATAGCAGACTGACACCTCTGGAGGAGACAGAGACTTCCTTTGTTGAATACAGGGGGTTGGTATCACATAGAAGAGCAAACTAATGTAGGTTGGAAGGGACCTTAGCGGGTCATCTAGTCAGTTCTCCTGCTCAGATCCAAGCTAGCTCTGGTTGCTCAAGGCTCTCTCCAGCTGAGTTTTGAATATCCCCAAAACCAGAGATTCCCCTGCCTCTCTGGGTACAGGGTCCATGCCTCACCACCTCATGGTGAAGAATTCTCTTCTTATATCCAGGCCAAATTTCTGTGGCTGGATTGTGCAACTGTTGTCTCTTCTTTTTCTGCACATCTCTGAGAAGCATCTGACGTAATCTTCTCTATAATCACCCATTAGTTAGCATTCAGCTCTGTGGAGCATGCAGTATATGTTCTTTGCCAAAAATCTATCCTCAACATTTTTCTAGAGCATTTTCTTAGCTTAGAGTTTGCTCTCTTGTTTAACCTAATGAGAATAGAGTGCAGATAGAAGAGAGACGGGAGGGAAAAAAGCTAATGATGCAATCAGTGATGTTTTGTTTAGCACCTTTGTGGATTAAAGCAGGAGTGATCAATATTGAAACAGCAAGATCCCAAATATGATGATTCCTGTAGACAGATAGCTCTCCAGTTCTGCCAAAGCAATTCCTTCTCTTAGTGGGACAAAGCCCAGCTGTCCAAACTGGAGAAAATAGTAAAATATTCTAGTTTCTTAAAATGCTGATAAAAAAAAAAAATTCAAACAGCCAAAGGCTTGAACTTTATGCAACGCAGCTTAGAAATCCGTAGCATCCTGTTGTCTATAAAGAAGAATGTCAGGGTTTTCCTGACACATCTAAAAGATGAAATGCATCTAGTTTATGTGCCTAGTAGCTGCTGTATGTCCTTGAGCTATTGCTCCAGACTGCTGTGGACTTGTGCCCACATTATTGGTCCCACCTTGCTGGTGTATCTACTTACAGTAGCTTGTCCCCCTCCTTCTGTGTCCACTCCACATGGCTGTGATATGGAGAGGGACAGAAGTCCAGGCATGGGGAAAAAGTGTGGGCAAAAAGAAGCCTCTCTGGCGGAGTGGATTTGGTATCAAAAGGAGAAGGAAGTCAGTAGGGCAATAATTGCTCATGACAAGGTTCATTAAGATCTTTGGCCACTGCTCCTTCCACAGAGATCAAGTGTCCCATCATGACGCTCAGAGTGTCTGACATGGTTTTCATCCAAGTCAGATGACCACAATCAGGTTTATTTCCAAGAGGAACTGTCCTGCTTCTGATGGAGAATATGTCCTATCTCTGTGTGTACTGTCTGCTGAGAGAGAAGATAAAGGCCAAGATATACAGCAGAATTGCGTGCAGAGGTCGCTTTCTTACATAGCTTCGTGGGCTGGCCACTGACCTCTTGACTATCCGGATAGTTATCAAGAAGCATCACGCAACCTGTCTGCATCTTGTGACCTCAGATGCGAATTGTTAAATGATACAAAGTTCAAGAAGTTTCTTGGACCGTGTGTTCATAGTCCATGTTTTCTGTTTTCCTCGGGGTAATGCTGAACTAGGCACGAAACCCAGAAGCAATGCTGTTGATGCCATGCTGTCTCTGGGGCTGAGACTCTCAGGCCATGTGAACGAAACAGGTCTTTAACCTTAGAAGAGTCAAAGAAGAACAAAGGACTCACATTCCCTCCAGGACCAGACATTTAAAATTAATGTGTTAATGAAGTAATTATTGCTCCATGGATCCCAATAGAAAACAGGAAAAAAAAATAAAGAAGTAGAAGCTGTGGGGTTTGCAGTTTTCTGTTTTGTTTTGTTTTCTGGATTATTCTAACACCACTGTTTAACTAATATGTTAGAAAATCAAAAACCAGTGGGAAAATCAAACCAGTGGGACGAATTCTTCATGAACAAATGATCAAACAGGAGGCTCCAGTCTCTTTCAAGAAAATGAAATTATCTACAACTTACAGCAGTAAAACTGGTATCGTTAGGATATTGTTCACGTGTATCAAATCCTGCAATGTTACAAAACGCAGCATTCAACCTGCTTTACTACCTACAGTAAACCTCACAGCAGATAATATTATATTTCATGTGGTATAAGAACACCTTATCTAACAAGACTCTGCCATGTACTTTTAATTCTGACACCCAGTCTTCAGAACTGTCATAGCAATCATTCATAAATTACCAGAGAAATATTTGTTGAATTTATTGAAATATCCAAGTTCAGTGTTTTACAGTAGCATGGGTTTTGGGACCCATGGTACTAGAGCCATGTCCCACAATTTGAGATGTACCAGGTAGTCAGCTGGCCATCAACACATTAAACACTTTTAAGTATCACAAGATGGTCGAAACCATTTCATTTTTTTTTTACACTGTTTCTTTTTTTCTTGTTTACTTTTTTTTTTTTTCCCCTCTATAGATTTTAATATAATCTACCTTGTTTGTATATACACATATAAAAACTCTTTTCCACCCTTCCACATCTTTAGAGATGTACTAGAATCTGATTGTTAAGAACTAACGTGAAGGACAATAAGGATATTTATCCATGCACATTTTAGCATTTTGATCTTTTAAGAAATAAGATTCTTAAATCTTACATTTTACTGGAAACAAGTATAATCCTAAATAGAAATAAGCATTGATGTCCAAGGATTGAAGTTATTTTGGAGCAGAAATAGCTCTTTGTGCTTTATCCTTATGTTGCTGAAGTATAGTTAACATGATTCACGGCCTGGGAAAACATATCTGAGTTAGCCCAACTGTGCAGATTACATCTACTAAGAGGGAACGTTTGAAGACAGGGGATGCTCCAGTGTCAATGTCCTGAAAGGTCAAATTTTGTGCCTATGCAGGTTGAAAAAACCCCATGGAATGGACTTTCATGTTGTTTTACTTAATTGCAATACATTTCCAGCTGACCAAATATTAATTTTTCTTTATTCTTGTTTTGCAGAAAGGCTGACATCTCATTTATGTTGCACCAAATCACGCAGAAACAGCCATTCTAACCATCTAAACCCTTTGAATTTACTTCTGTAAAATATGTCTCTGCTAAATGTTATTACAAGTATTGGGTCTTTTAAAAAGTTTATCCACACTCTGTTCTTTAAACGTAATAGAAGGCTTTAAGTGGGCCCAATTTCTGTGTATTCTCAGGTTCTTGCAGTATCAAAGGAGTGACGGTAGGTTTCTGTCCCACCCCTTAAGTACAGGATAAAACAAAGTGGTAAATGGAAATCAGGTCTTCTGCTTTGTGGACTACGTAATAGCACAGCATACAGAGAATGAGGGTGATGTATGACAAATGTGAGGAAAATTATAAAATCATCATATGCAATGCAACGCAACTTAAATTGCTATTTCTTTCTCAATGGAATCCAGGCAGTGCAGCAAGACTGTCAAATCTGTATTATAAAATAAATGGCATTAAAGGGAGAGGGTAACACTTGCCATTATTTCTGCTCTCACTATATTTGTCCAGTCTCTGGAGAATGATCAAATCTCCTTCCAAATAGTAAAATCTTTAGAACAAAATAGCTTCAATATATGTGCCTGTGTATGCCAAGATAGATTAAGCGCTTTATGAAAGAGATGCAGAAGTTCAATATATCTTTCCTTTTACCTTACATATTGGAATGGCCCCAAGTTATAGGATCATAGAAATGGGAAAGACCTATTAAATTATGCATTTCCTTGCCAGAGAAAGTATACTCTCAGTATATAGTATTTTCCATCTCAGGCTATTAGGCATCTAGCCCTTCACTTGAGGACTCTATTCCATAGCACAATAAAGGCAGTGTTGGGAATTTTCCCTACTGCTCGACCTGAAAAAGGATTTGTTCATTTGTATTGCCTTACTCACACCTGTAAGTCACCCTTTTCTGTCCTTCCTTGAGAGTACAACCATCAGACTCTTGTAAACTGTCATTATATATACTCCTACATCTGTAAAGTCAACCAAGTGCAAAAGGAAAGCGGGAAATCTGTTTTTAAGCTGAATTTATGGACAAACTGTTACATTTACTATAGGTGAAATATTTTTCTCATCTTTCTGTTCACAAAATTTCTCAATTGCATCGGTTCATAGCTCTTCAACCCAATTGTTGTCTTTCTCACTGCTTTCCCAAACACTTACATGACTCACAGATGAGAAGGGCGATTTTGCCCATACAGTTCTACACCTGAATTTATTTCAATAGGGTTTACATATTTGACTTTAGAAATTACTCAAGAGGTGTATTTCTTTCATGGAAGCGTGCTACCTTGTTTAACATCAGCTCCACTTCCGCTGTTCATGGAAACAGAATCAATTTAGCAAGCAGAAGCCCTAGTGATCATGTTGTGTGCTGAGCTGTAAGAATTTCTCTCACAACTCCATAGCGTATATGCAGTTTTATGGGCTTTATAACTTGTCTGTCAAATGCCACCTTCAATCACTGTCATATTCTTTCTTTTCATACTTGATTTTAATCTATCTAAATCTTTCCCTTAAGCTCTTTCGTGGTAAGTAAAATGGATTGTATGCAAACGGTTAAAAAAGACTTTTGAAAGGTGCAGAGAAGAGAGAGGCAAACACTAAATTCCCTTGTTGGAGAAGGGCTATGTAGTTATTTAAAAAAAAAAAAAAAAAAAAAAAATTTGTGGGATGGCTGCCCATTGTTAAATTAAGTTCATCCATTCATTTCCAAGTATTTTCACCACACTACTTGCTCTACTTTTTGCAGTGGATACCAGCCAGGTTAAGGATTTACAGCCTTCCATGGCTACTCTTGCCAACACATAGATCTTGAGAAGGTGCTCAGTGTGTATAAAGAAGCTTTAAAATAAAACGTGTTTGCTGTAGGCATTCACTGCTCTCTTTCCTTTCTCTCCTTTCTCTCTCTCTGCCCCTCCACCACCTTAATTTGTCTATGGACTTGGCTTCTTTGTTCTTTCATGACTAATATTACCATCTGTGACATTACATATCAAGATAGCAATGCAACATATTAAGCACAGGAAAACCCGGAATGTTTGAGCTCATCCAAGCATTTGTTGCTTAAAGCTCCAGCATTACTTGTAGCCACCTGAAGCATCCCAAAGTTTTTAAAAGCACATTGCAATAAATCAGCAGGTTTCTGTGTTGTTACTGAAATTGAGATATAGGACCTTATTGGAGCTGCCTTCTTGAAAACAATCTCGGCAACTTACTCACAGTTTTATTTCTCACTAAGGGCTCATAAAAGGAGCTTTCACTTTTATGGTATTAGCCTAACTACCACCTAGGGCAGTTCATTTTGGGAACTCCCCAACTCTTGTTGAGATCTCATGTACTACAAGGGAAGCACCGCTCCCAGACCAGACCTATGACCACGGCCTGTGTGAACTACGCTCTCATGCAGCAGGGGCCCAGCAGCAAGGCAGGACCATGAACAAGTGCTTATCTCTGCCAATTTCTGCCTTTCCAAGGATGGGGAAGGGGCAGCAGGTGTGGAGAAAAATGTATCAAGTCAAAAAAAATCTTGAAATGGACACGTCCCAAGATGCAAGATCAAAATCAGAATGGAGCTCTCTCCTCCTCTGGCTTTTCATATAGTTCTAGACAGATCCAAATCTTGTTTAGCTAATAGGGATTGCAGTAACCACCAAGATCTGATATTTTGAGAGACAGTTCTTTCCTTCCCTTGATTCTTCAGACAATGAGTTGCTTCACTGTTTATCTCAAAACGTGTACTCATCTGCAGACATCAATCTGTCCAGCTTTTCTCTGCGTTAATAATTTTCAGCTTCAGGTTCTAGTACCTGCATGTAGAATTTACTATTGAACAATTGTATGCTTGACACAATCTTATTTACATTATTGCATTCTACCTTTTGAAGGAAAAGGGTTACATCTGTAGCACACTGACAACAATATAAGGAATAATAAAGATTTGAGGCAAGGTTAGGAGTGTTCCCGCATGTCAATATTTAAAGTCTGTTATCTCCTTTACAGTTTATCCAAATTGCCCACTAGCACAAGCGTGGTGGGACCAAGCTTCCTTCTCTGGTCTGCTCCACCTGGAGCACCCACATCTCCTGAATGCTGAGTAGTTTTTGAACCTGCTCCTCATATTGCCAGGTAGTGGGGTTGAGCTTATGCAGAAGTGATGATGAGAGAGGGAACAATCATTAGCTGTAATTAAGGTCGATCCAAAGCTGTATTTTTTTCCTCTGTTCCCAGACTAGATGGGAAGCCAGAAAGGAAGATTTGACTTTTACATTAACTTAACTGATTTGACCCTATGCTAGGCACAGAGGTGCATTGCCCTTACCCCTTATTTAGGGCAAGTTGTAAACTGACCCTGATAAAACATCTTTACTGTGTTTTGATATACAAAATATGTGTTGGCATGTGTATTATAGGGCAATATTTTTATATTATTTTTAATTCTCCTATGTCCAGACATTTACAAGTCTCTCCTGTCTTACAAGACAAACATTCTACTAGTTTCTTGTTGAAGAAAGCAAATAAATATAATTAGTCTTTGTGTGTAAGTCATAGAAATGAGAGAAAAATTACACAAGACAGATATAAAAAGAATTATGATAATGTTACTATTTGGATTCATTAATTTCACTAGGCGTGACGGTAGACTTAGAAGAACATGTCATAGTGGAATTATTCAGAGGAAGGAAAAGGTAAGCTAGGGAAAGGAGGAAACTGGAAGAAAATGGAAAAAAAAAAAAAAAAAAAAAAAAAGGAAAGACTAGACAACAGAGAAAGGGGAAAAGTGTCATCTTCAGCAGAAATCTCCTTAGCTTTTGCCCCGGACCTGCAATCAACCTTGCAGGGCCAAAATGTTTGCTAGTGGTGATGTTTCATGTGGGTACTGCGTCATTTACAACCACTGAGTTGTCATGATATGTGATACATGATTTATCACTGACGTAGGGTTCTTCCTCTAAACACGTGGAGACTCACATGTGTGCTCAGAGTACACACATAACACTATAGGAGAAAATCTGCCTGCATAGAAATGGACAGAGGTGTGGGTGTTGACACAAGTGGGGCTACATACATTTTCAGTCTGTAGCACACGTGGTTGTCTATTGCATGCACGACCATAAGAGAGACAGGGTGATATAGAAAGTGTGTTCAATATTCAGTTTGTTTGTGTTATTCAGATCCTATCTATTTGTTGTAGCTGATGGTTTTAAACCTTTAGTGTAAGGGGAATACTGACGGTATAGGACTGAAAAAGACACGTGGTTAACTTCTCATGTCCACCTGTGTGATCCAAAAGCACCTTTGGGCACAGGCCATGGTTAAAGGTGATGGTAGCTTCTGTTTCTGTGCTGTCTTTTGGGCTGGGACCCAAGGGATCCCGTCAGCTAACATTTTCCCCAAGGAGGTGGGGCTGGGCGCTTTGCTCAGTGGGGCTGTAGAACAACCTGCAGCAATGAACCACATTGCCCCACCACACCTCAGATGTTTTCCACTCGGCCACTGCCCCCTCTCCAGGGACTCAGGAGAGGGCAGATGAGGCACGAGAGGCTTTCCCCTAGCTGTGGTCGCTGCTGGCTCCGGGCGCCTGTGGGGCGTCAGCAGCCCCTGCGGAGATGGGGCTGGGGAAGGCAGGTGCTGTTCCCACGACCAGAGCCCATCTCCCAGGGGTGGAAAGCGGAGGTCAGGAAGTTAGCAAAGGTCAGCCAAGTCTCGCTGGCTCTTCCTAATCCTCTTTTCCACCCACAGCCCCTTGAAACTCCCCTGATTCCTCCCAGTGCGGTGTCCGGGGGAGTTGCTCTACTGCTGCAGGATTGAATTTATTTTGCTCGCTTCCAAACTATGCTTCTGCAGAGTCTCAAGTCAGCTTTGTTTCAGCTGGTGTCAAGCAACACACAGGAGAGATGCAGCTCTATTACACTGGTTTGTTTTTCTTTTCCTTTTTTTTTTTTTTTTAACCTTTTTTGTTTTTACTATTTTGACAGGAAATCTTGCTCCTTCTTCTCTTGCATAAGTATGAAGTAACCCTGTGAAAACAAATACAGTTACTTGTTGTTTACATGTGTAAAACTGAAAGGACAGTTTTGCTGATCAAGTTAGTTCCTGCTAATCTGAAGACTAGAGCTGTATAAAGAATTTATTTATTTGTATTTGTATGCCAGCCAAACCAAAAAATCAACAACAATAAAAACATTTCTTTTGGTCCACCCAGAATTAAAATTTGTCAGTTTTCTTGCCAAACAGCAACACACAAATTTGAAAGAAATGTCATTTCAGGTCAGAAGACTTTTCATTTAGGCTTTTTAACATTCATTAAAACTGAATATAGGTAAATTTCAAGAGATCCCTATTGCAAAATGAGAATTGGAAAGTTTCTGTTTTGAAAACGTCGATATGATCCTTCTTGACATTTCAAAATATTTCTTTTGACCCAAGAATTTCATTCTGCTCTAATAAAGATTGTTCCACATAAGGAAATTAGAGCAAGCTTTTTGATACTGATGATGCTTCCTTACAGAGGACAGGAAAGGTTAAAAAGTGGTTAACTAGCAATCTTCTTCAATATAGCTGGAGAATGTACTTTTTGTTTTTGGCTTTATACAAAGTATCCAGGCAATAAACCAAATTAAAATATATAGACTATAGTGTCAAGGGAAAGTTTTATCCAAACAAAATTTAAATAAATTCATGCATCTCGCTAGGTTAAAAAATCAAATAAACAAATAATTTTGCACATATGTAATGGTCTCAACATTTTGTCATTTCTCTTCCGCTTTTAAAACAATAAGACCCAAATGTGGATAAAATCATCTTACTCTTCCCACTCAAAATGAACAACTTTTTCCAAGTTCTTATGCTGAAAAAATGTGTTTCTTAGGAATTAATGATTAAAACTATATAGAATAAGTGTTTTAGTGCTCTAGTTAAGGAAAAATAAACAACTGCATTAGCTAATCTGAGTTCAAATAAACAGATGCATAAGCTGGGCTATTTCAAAGCAATGCAGAACTGAACAGAGACCATTAACACTCAGATCACTTCATAAGGTTCAGAGATGGTTAACCTCTTCAAAACAAAATGTGCCTAGATCTTGTATGGCTGCACCGAAGGAGTGAGGAATAGCACCCCTATGTAATGGCAAGCTGTGACTGAAGATTTGATGAGCGCGTATGCTGGTACAGAAGGCGGCTCACATGAACTTAATTTTAAAGATGAAGAGGACAAAAAATATGGTCTCATTTATTGCTCACTGCAGCCAGCAAAGCTGACCAGACACAGTGGTGTCCGGTGCTCTTTTGAGTCTCAGCAAAAAAACCCTAGATTTTCAGGAGCTTTAGCTCCTATGTGTCAGAGAAAGCCCCTTTGAGATACTGCCCAAATTTTGTGACGTTATATGGACCCTTGCTTATTCAGCACTGTGTTTAAATGATTCATGGGTCATGATAAAAACTTTAACGGTTTGTAGGAAAATCTTGGCTACCACCTGCACAGCTTGGTAACAGAGCTCAAGCTCAAAAGCTCAAAAATCTGTGCTTTAGTGCACTGTGGATTTTAAAACAGATCTCTCCAGTCCAAGCCTATGGACTGTTTCCACAACAAAAACAGCCGCAGAAAATGGTGTTCATATTCCACTGAATTTATTCTAAAGTGTGTGTGTGTGTGTGTGTTAAATACAGAACCATATGAACTAGCAAAGGACTGAAAGAGTTGTATGTAGTTGTCAGAACACACCAGAAATAGAAGAGCCTCACTAGGTGCAACAGTGCTGATATCCACACAGGAGACAAAAGATCTGCCGAAGTCTTCATTCAAGCATTGTTTTGCAAGTGTTTTAAATCCAAACCAGCATGGATTACTTTGTATGAATTTTTGATTCCATCAGCTTCCTTCATAGCTCTATAAAATAATTCAGAATCATTGTCTCGCTTTTAAATTTTCATTTCCTGAGGGAAAGGGGGAGACATTTAACACTTTCTGAACAGCTACCAAACAAGAATTTGTTCCTCGGGAGTCCACCCCAGGTTTTACGCACACCTCAGTACACGCCAGGAGAGGGTTTTGGTGTTTTAGCCAGCACTGTGTGATTATACATAGGAGTGTAGACATGATCAATAAGGTTTCTAGCTACAGAGGTCACTATTAAAACCTTTACAATTGCCATTTGCACATAATTAACATTACCACACGGTTTACAGTATTCCCCACACTATGAATGCTGCTGTAAAGATAATTAGGTAAAAGTTAGAATTGTAAAGATTTTAATTTGTGTATTCCTTAATATGGAGTCTCAGTGTTGTGATTTAAGGAACTCCCAATAACTGCAGAAGCAGCAGGGGTTTTGCATGGGAAAGGAAGAAGAATAATATTTCTTTTAAGAGCTCCTTAAAACTTCGTCCCACCTATGAAATCCTCTATAGTCTGAACTATTATAGCCTAAATAATCTATACTATACCTCTAAATTTACATATTGTAATTACTTATTTTTGCTCTTAGAGAAACGTCTGTTTCTTCTGTTAGAAGAATTCCACTTGGAAATTTCAATTTCAGGGTGCGATAAAAATAGCTGTAAGAACTGCTGATGTTTTTGAGGTCAGAGCTTTTAAACAGGTTTTCACATTTGCCAGTTTTTACAGCCCATTTTAAAAATATGTGCTCGTGTCAGAGAAGCCCAGCTGCGCTGAAATGATAAACATGACTAGGGATGCTTCAGACTGTGGATGACCTCTTCAAAACAGAGGAATGAGGCTCGACTTTTCAGGCAAGGGGAGAGCAGCACTTGTGGCACCCGAGGGACTCCCTGCCTTGTTCTAGGTGGGTACTCAACTGCTTCCAAAGTGTGGGTCCAGAGCATGGCCACACCACACTAGGAAGGCATGAGCTACCTCAGCTGAGATGTGCTATCTCTGTGTCACCCCACAGCCTGCAGTGTAGACAAGTCCTGAGTGTGTTTGAGCTGTATAAACATAACCACAAGCTAAACAGTTCCATTGTTCAATACAGATTTCCACTGTGCTTGGAAACTGAATTATAAATGCCTTTTCATAAAAGCATCCTAAGGGTAATGGATGCCTAAAATACATCGACTCCATTATCAAGGAGTAGATTATCCCAGCTGAATACACAGTATCAGAGTTTCCTGATTTGTGTATAATCTACATTCTTAACATTTTCCTGGAGTGCTGTTGGTTTGGGTTAGTAGGACTTATTGTACTCTCAGTGTTGAAAGATGAATAGGCCTATCAGCCGAACAGCTTAATAAATTTGTTAGGCTGCGCATGTCGTGCTCCACTTCTCCCTCGTTCTTCATAGTGTATAATGTAGCCTAATGCAGTATGACAGCTGTTAGCAGAAAAATGGTGCAGCAGCCATAAAAAGTGATTTATGTCTTATTACTGAAGCAGCTAAAATTAAGAAGCTGGTGTTTGGGAGGGCAGCAAACAAGTGAAATGTGAAACACAGCGCATATATATATATATATATATATTCATGAAACATAGGAAGCTGTGAAATGCTTAGACTGACAGTGAAATTCTCCCTGGGTATCCACCACAAGGTCGGACTAATAAAGGGGGTAATTGGTGGTGATGGTTGTGGATGTTCGGAATTGCCTACATGTCACAGCTGCTTAGGCTGGAATATCAGAAGCATGTTAAATGCATCTCCTGACATGAACCCAAAGATCCTTACTACCAAATGATATAAGAAAGCCTAATTTAAGGTGGCAGCTGGCAGAAAGAACAACATATCAAGCAGGAAAGTTGTTCTTAGCAGGCATGATGTAGAGAGGAAACAGTGGGATGGGAGAAATAAAACGTGGGCCTCATTCCCCGCTTCATTTTTCTGCTGGTGTAAATCCACCAGTTTAAGGCTACAGTCATGGATTAGGGACTTCTCCCTGGATGCTGAAACTATGAGCATCACAGAAAATTCTCTATTTGGTTTACAATATACCTGATGTGAGTAAATGTGATGGCGTAACATCTTGTCAGTTTTGCCACCGAGCGATGTAACACATTAATCTAAGACACGGTGAATTATAACCACCACGTCAGATCACTCCTTGGTTTCGGTTCAACATACACTGTGTATATATACTATAAACACACATATGTCTATGTACGTATATACTCAGGCTACTGCTAAGTGTGATGGTTTTGGTTCAGTGGGTGGCACTCTTCCTTCTGAGTCAGTACTAAACTAGTTCTTCCCCCCATGGTGCTTAATGAATAGTGGAATATGGTCAGGTCAGAGAGGTTAATAGCCCTACTTCTGTGTAAAGTGCCAGGGGATCTTGCTTAGCAAGCAGTGAGAACCTCACATTAAATACCATCTGAAAGACAGCCTGGGACCTGCTCAGAGTCACAGACTGGGGTGTTGCTGGAATGCAGGAATAGGGGGAACCATGCTACATATTTAAGTGACTGAGTTGTCCTGCCCCCATATATATTTACCAGATGCAGTGAAACTTTGCTGATGTGGAGTTACAAAATAGTAACCAAGGGTACCATGTCTGGAAAATAGTAGAGCTTCTCTTTGGCATTTTGACTTAAATAAATATCAGAGAAGCAGATTTCACCTGGTATTGTGTAGTCATGTCGTAAGTAATCCAGGATGGAGATCTCTCAGACCCTTTGCTGTTTTACTCTGGGTGCAGTAAGTACTGAATGAGTTGGAGCAAGTGAGACCTGTGGCAAAAATGGCCACATTTTGTGCAGTTGCTGAAGGCCTTCTCTTGGGCACCAATTCCGGTCTTTTTAGGGAAGGGCTATGGAAATCCTGGTTCCTATGCATTACACGTCCTGAGTGAGTTTCTAGCCACTGGATAACCACGGTAGAGATTATTTTAACAGGATGTTTTACATTTGGATCATGCCCATGGCAAAGTGAAACAACTAGGAGGACTCTTATTTTGTGAAACCTTACTGAGCTTTGACACTTTGCAACTCCGTGTGGCTAGAAGCTGCACACTGGCAGCTATACGGGTTCCCGTGAGATGTCAGCCACTGAAATTTACCCATCAGAGTTTGTCTGACTACAGGACTAGGTACAGGTTTTGCAAATGCCAGCAGTACCTTAATATTGCACTAGAGAGGCATTTGTAACCAGAGCATTTCTGTACCTAATTCCACAGAGACCTAGTAGGTCGCTGCTGTCAGACTGAATTCAAATTGCATCCAGGTCCTCAACTAACCATTTCCCAAGGGCATTAATGACACATCATCCTCTACCATCTTGCTGATGTCCTCAAGGTTCAGCTTCATACATCGCTCCCCTCCCCTCCCCAGCCTTTCTGTCCAATGCACAAGGAAACCCTTTTGCCTATGCAAAGGAGTCCAGTTTCTGCTAGCCCACTGGTGGTGACTTCTGCCTCCACAAACCACTTGGGGATCAAAGTACCGATCTCCCATACATGCTCACGTCTTAGAAGAGCATATATGATTTTTAGCAGCACTGCTGTATGACTGGGGGAAGAAGCATTGCCTTCCAATGGGCTATGGGATGGACTGGCTTGCTGCAGCATCGTGCCAAGGAGCTCATGCTGCTTCTGCACCCAGGAATGTCTTTGCCTCTGCCCCGAGCATCCTGTGCAGGGAGCCTGTAGCTGCTAAATGTAGCAAAATGGTTTAGGAATGATCCTAATGCAAGGACATCAGGATTCATCACACTACCTCTGTGGGATTGAGACACCTCATGATGGTGTTTCTTTGCCATAACTGTTTAACAAGCGGCATGATTATATTCTACTGTGTAATTAGCGTACCATATTATTAAACATAAACTTTTTCATCGTTTTCTCTGCAACCTCTCTATTAGAGAATCAAAAATAATATCTTTATATTTCTGGTAAAAAAAAAATCATAAATCCTTCTGTTAGTCCATATTGAAATAATTATTGTTACATTTGTCACAAACACTCTTCACTCACTAGTTGTCCCCTGAAAAGTGTGGTTGTTTCAGATGTCTAGACTAAATGTTCAGACTAATTCCAAGCACACAGCATCCTGTCAGACAATAAGATCTTGAATTGGTATGTCCTGTTACCTGAATAGATTCCAGAAACTGAGCATAAACAACTGTGTTCGGAATCACTTCAGCTGTCATTCCTTAGTGGTATTCAAGGTGAAATGAGGCAGCTTTTAAATAGCGCAAAGTAAGATTGTGTAATAATTTAGGTCAAAAAAGTGAGTAGCATGTCACATAACTGTGGTGTTAGATGAGCAGAATATAGTGAATATAGAACAGCAAATACCATGCATCACTGCCACCATTCTGCATCCTTTTAGACTAACATTTTCTTGCAGTTCAAGTAAAGAAAAACGTTAGTATTGCTGCCAGAAAGTTCTGCAAGGAGAAAGTTTGATGGCAAAGGATGCTTTGTATTTTGATGGGCGCTGTTTAAAATATGTTTAGAGAAACAGGGTACAATAAATGTACATATATTGGAAAGCTGAAGAACTCGCTCTCTCATGAAGTGCAACAGCTTTAATAAATGCCATAGAAAGAAGTGGTTCCTGCCCACTACAGAAGGATTTTTTGTTCAATTATAAAAGGGCATGTGATACCAGAAACTGAAGCAGTGCAGGCAAATTGAAGCAGTCTGTACTTCTTTGTTTGCTTTTCTTTTTTGGAATGGCTGTGCAGCACACATGGATCAAAGCAAAGGGTCATGTGTGTGGCTGCAATCTCTACCATTTCTTCTTTTATGCCAAATCATACAGAAGTGTTCCAAAACTAGGCAAATTTTGCAAAATAGCCCTAATCCTAAGGAATTATGATTAGATGAACTTGTTATTCTATATAATGGTTTTACTGAACCGTCATTGTTTTTATTAGTTCTGTGTTATATATCAGCTTGGCCAAGTATGCTGCTGAAGAGAGTGTATTTCTACCTGTTTTCTATCTTTCATTGACAAGCTATGCTTTGGTTCCGTGTCCTTCCAGTTTGCACGAATCACTAAAGCACCAAATCCTTTGCTTTTCCAGAACTATCTTAGTAGATGCAAGGCCTCCTTTGAGGGAAGCACCATAGCCACCTTCTTTGCAAAGACAAGGCGTAGGGCCACATGCAATTCTGCATTCAAAGAAATATGTTTACATGTAGCTTCAGTTCCAGATCAGAATTGTTATGGTGGTCTTCAAAATCTGTCTTGTTTTTCTTGCTGTATCTTACAATACTTCTCTGTTCTCCTGCCTCTTTACTGTCTTGCCTTATAACTGTACAGACAAGCATTACCAGGATCAGCCTGAGAATTAGCTTTACATGCTCCTTCCACCCTAGAGTTTTCTTCAATAACTTGAACATCCTTGTGGCTATCCAAAATTAGGGAATTTCTTCAACAGACAGAACTGAGTTGTAGTGCCTCTATTCTCTGCTGGCTGAAAGTACCTAGCCTTGGGTCCAGACACTATAAAGCTTTTTGGGGGAGTGCTGTGCTTGTGCTTATGTATCTTTTTTTCTTTATGTCCCTTTCTTTTTTTTTTTTTTTTTGTGACTGTCTCCAAGTGCTCCATAACAAAGGATATTTTTGCCTTTGCTTACTCCAGAGTTTGTCAGATCCTGATTTCAGTGACACTTGCCTACATGAGAAATATCCTAATGAACTATCTCCTAATCTCCTCTGGTGTCCTGGAGATCAAGTCTGACTCACTTCTCCTATACCTAGTCTTTAAAATCAAATCTGTTCTTGTTCTCTTTAAAACTGTCATTATGTTCTACTGTACTTTAAAGTGTAGTATTACTTTGAAAAAAAGAGCGTAAAAATGACATTTCAGGGTTCTATATTTGTCTGACAGTTGTTTCTGTTGCAGAAGTGCTCATTTTATAAGTTAAAAAAGCTGTCTCTCCTAACACCTAGCCCTGCAAAATGCACAGGGTGTTATGATTCAAGCTACTGACACACCATCATCAGATTCTGCAACCAGTGTAGGCCATCTTATATTGTAAAGTCTTTGTCTGCTTGTAGCACCCTGTCTTCTTCAAACCATGCCCTTAGTGACACTGCCAGGCCCTTGGCATTGCATGGGTGTGTTACAGGTCTAAAGGATCACATTATGCAAGGAAAACACACACCACAGATACAAACACAGACCCTCTACTTGAGGTCATTCTTTGGGAGCCAGGTTTGAGTCATAGCACTTTTAGCACAGAGATCTGGTCACCATTCTGCTAAAATTACCAGGAAAGCCTTAATTTGATTTCAAAGGAGTGTCTAAGAAATTTAAAGCAGTACCTCTCAGTTTTGCAGAAGTGATGATCTGTTCAGCTGCTTTGGCAGGAAATGTGTTGCTAAGGGTGCACAGGTGGCAGTTGGCCAGTGAAGGGGTTAACTGAAAGTGGTGGATGTAGCGCATTATGGCACCAAGCAAACTGCCACATCTCCTTGCAGTCAAAGGTCTGTCTTTCATTTTCTTTTATAAAATGTATCAAACAATTTGGCATTAAAAGTACAACTTTTGTCATATTGAGAATAACAACGTGTTATAAGACAAAGGAACAAAGGCTGGAAGTTGAGGGAAATTAAAAAAAATGGAAGAAAGAAAGAAAAAATGAAGATGTGAAACAGTTGTGTTGCGTTCGGGGAAAAAAACAAAAAAAACAAAAAAAACCAACTTCATCGTTCCCCTCCCTCCTTGTCTTTTTTTTTTTTTTTTTTTTT
>NW_020799096.1:9731023-9781465 GCF_003259725.1 Athene cunicularia
CCCCCCCCCCCCCCCCTCCTCACTCTCCTTCCTTTTCTTTTTAGATAGTGTAGGCCAGGAATAATAATGTAAACAACATAATCTCTGTTACTGTTTCATGAATGCAGCAAGGCAAACCTGGCCATTCATAAGCTGATTTGCCCATCGGTCTGTCTCCCCAGGGATGCATATGGCTTGTGCAACTGGAACAGCTAGGAGGACTTGAACTTGAGCTTGAAGGAAATGGTGACTGGCCTTTGAAGAAAGCTCAGAGATAATCATCACAGGCTGTAGCTGCTCAACAATGAGGATAATACAGTTTTGTGATGTAACAGGAAGGGATCTTAAAAACATGTATTAAAACCCACCAAAACTGGCTGCATCAGAAGGACAACGAAGCTCTCTGGTTTGCTGCAGCTCACTGTATTTTTCTCTTGTGGTGTTGAGTGAATTCTCTCTGATACACAGGATCTGTGTCTGCTTGTAACCTGATCTTTCATGTTGTCCTACCAGAGAGAGTGTGGTAAAAGTTTTACTGAGGTAACAGTGGCATAAGTGATGGAGAATCAGGAATGAGCTTTTCCAGTCAGAAACGTGATCCTAAAAATTCTGTCTTATTTTTTTCATCTGTCCCTCTAAGGAATTTGTATGAGGAGCGTTTGAGTGAGCGGGACTTTCTCAGCCTGGAGGAGAGAAATCAAAAGGGGGGCCTAATTGCTGTCTTCAGCTACCTAATGAGAGTTTCTGGTTTACCCTGAAGTCTGCCATTCTCTTCCAATACCCCAAACCATGCCTGTATTTTCCAGCTATACCAACTGATGTAATAAGCAACAAACTTAGTCTTGCCTAGGAATTCCCAATGTTCAGCTTGCTCTTCTTACTGATGCTGGGCATTTAGCTGACAGCGTTTGTTATAATGCTCAAGTCCCTTTTCCAACGGGCAGCTCACTTCCATGAGTGTGAAGCTGGGATGGTTTTCTCCTACATTTGTCCTGTGTTACCTCTGTTACTTGACAGTTATCAGTATTGGTTTTCAGCTGCTCTTGTCTTACTTTGTGAAGTTCTGTGATTCCATGCCATCAGCCATTGTCTTTGCTATTTTGATTAACTTAGTATTGTCAGGAGACTGTCATCTGACTTTTCATCCACTTCTCAGATTTTTATACTCATAGCACAGACCCTAATGCAGAGCCAGACACTAATGACATCTCTCGTTTCTTTCATCTCTTTTAATTAAAACTATCAGTTATGTGTGTGCTGCTTTCTTCATCCCATGATGGGTTAGTTTCTTTAGGAAAAGTTAGTGGGGGGTCTTTATAAATTCTTTCTGGAAAATCCAAGCTGACTATATCAGCATGTTTTCCTTTCCATGAATCTTGTTGATTCCTTCAAAGAAATGAAGCAGGTTTTCCACCTACAAAGCACATATTGACCCTTACTGCATTTATCTTACTTGACCTTTTTATTCATTCTAAGATATTATGGATTTTTCAGGGTAGTTAGCTTATTTTCTAACCTTCTGTAATATGTTTTTAAATTAACTTGCTGACATTTCTGTTCTTTTCTATGTTCCTGACTTAAATATGTCTTCATCCTGCTGATTTACCATACTGGATTTTGGGGTCTTTTTCCATACTGTGCCTCTAGTACAGTATTCTTAAGTAGTCTGCAAGCTGCCTGAAAATATTTTACCATTCCAGCTGTCTTAGTTTCTTGATGTTTTCATAGGCTTTTGCAGATTCTCTTTCTGAAAACATACTCTGCTGTTGCAGAGGTAGGTAGGTAGAAAGACAACTTACCTTCTTGCTGTAACAAACCTCACTGTGGTAAAGTTACTGTTTCAAAACAATATTTTGATAATAGATTCTCGAGCCAGGTTTTGCATAGCAGTTTGCTTCTCCTCTTGTGGATTCCCAGCATAGCTGCTTCCTGAAGAGGTCAGTCATGACAACAAAAATTTTAATCTCTGCGTGATGACCTGATGTCACAGTTACTGCATGGGAATAATTGAAACCACTCCGCTGTTGCTGCATTTCCTCTCCCTGCAGTCCCTCTGCTCTTCCCCAGGAGCCTCAGACCCTCTCGGTACCTGGGCTGGGTCACTGGCAGGGCAGGTCTAGTACTGGGCTTCTCCTGTTTGGACCTGGAGTTTCTATTCGTAGAGAATGTCTCTGTTGACATAATTAACTTATCTGATCGGTGTCCTTCTCGCCCAGACATGTGGGGGTGGCAAAAAGCTCCTGTGCCTGATTTTCTTAGGCTATGGAAATATGAATGGAGAAGCAAAGCCTGGAGCCTAAACCTAGAGCAAATTTCACCACAACAGCTGTGTACAAATGACCAGGCTGTCCACTGAAAGCGTGAGAAAGGAGTAGGATTTGCAGGAAAAGGTATGCATTAGAAAGCATGACAAATTTCAACCTGATTCATACTAAGGTAACTTGCCAGTGCTGAGACAGGCCTGAATTGCTTCTGAGGGTTGTGTCATGTGTTAGAAATTTCAAAAAATTGAAATAGTGTGTTTTGTCACTTGTTAACCAATCTGTCTGCCTAGTCTTTGGATAGGTTTGTGGCCTCTGTACACACTCAGGGTGGCAAAAGCAGTGAGCGTCTGATGCCTGAAAGTGGCACTGAGTCCTTGTCCTGCACTGAGCCATTTCTGAAGCTGGCATGACACTGGGAAGGGCTGTGTCAGTGAAGTAGAAGGCACATAGCTCAGCTCAGAACTAAGATTTAGACCTCTGAAGGGGCTCCTCATGTAGAAAGACCCTGAGAATTTGCATTCTGTAACTGAAGATTTTTCTACCTCTGCCCTGATGTAAGTTATCTTTACATTTTTCAAAGGCATCCAACACTTTCATATATGGTTCATTAAAGTGCCCATGTCATCTACCATGTTACTCTTTGCTCTTTTATACCCAGTGATCTTTCTCAAAAAATAGGACTTAATTTTACTTTTAGTTAAGCCATCCAGGTCTGCAATACCCTGCTGACTTCATTAAGATCAAGCCCAGGCCTATAAACTGCATCCTAATGCAGCCATAAGAGGCATTCTTGTGTGTGCATAAGTTGTGGAGGAGCAGTCTGCTCAAGAGCCCCTCTAGGGACCCCTTCTAGTATCTCTTGCCAACTTTCCTCTGAATGTTTTTCTTGTTTGAATAAAGCTGCTATGTTGTTTTTGTCTGCTGTTATATGAAATTCTGGAGGCCATAACTCTGGTGATATACATTTCTGTCTTCTCAGAAACAGAATAACTTTCTCATGCGATAGAGATTGGATAAGCCGACATTAAATAATTGGGATGCTGCTTCTAAATGTGGTGTTGTAATGCAAACATTGAATTCGCCACTGAGTCCGTAAGCTGCAGTGTCACTCTTCAAAGACAAAATAAATTCATTCCCTCTCACAGTCCTTGTAAGATGAAGACACATAAATAGTGTCTACTCCTTTCTCCCAGCTCTTCAGGTGTTTAGAGTTGCTGGCTCTCAGAGAGGAAAGGGAAACCTCACCATTCACTTAACTCTGTCCTGCAGAGAAGATTTGGGATGCTCTAGCTACCTGATGATTTTCTGCACTATTTTTCCCGTCAATGCAATTCTAGCGATGCTGATGAGAAGCCATAGTAGACAGGAGAGATGTGATCAAAGGGTGACAATATGCCATAGAGCTCTTTTGAAACCATGGAATGCCCCGAGGTGACAGAAGCTGGGCGACATATTTGCAAGCCATGGATTTGATCACCGTGCTACATTTCTATCAGCAACATAAGGGAGGACAGTCGCTCTGAGCCCTAGGCGGTACTTGAAATCAGTCTGTGGTGGTATTTCAGGGAGACAGACAAACTTAAGTAAGAAAGGGATCGCTGAGGACAGCCACTGAGACTTGCCAAAACATAGACTCTGTTAGCCCTGTGACAAGCATGGAAAGAATCATGATATACACTGAAACTACCCTGGTGACTCAATAGTCGGAGCAGCAGCATGAAGATGTTTCTCTAAGGTAGGAATCCACACTGAGTAGACACCGTGTATCTGTTTTGCAAAATCATTTGGTGTCATCTGCCTTTGTCTGTGTATTATTAGCTTGATATAATTTGTTTAGGACAGATTTTTTTCAGTTTTAGCTGATTGTTCTGCTCAGGCAAAAGGCAGTTCTTTTCAGATGGGGCATTTCAACAAGCCTGTACAATAGCAACAGTTCTCCGTAGCATTCTTATCATAAAAAGAAAATCCAATGGCTGGAGAAAATGGAAAAAACCTGGATTACACCATTGAGTACTGCACTTTGTGTCATGCCAGAGAAAAGATAACTCCCAATTATACACCTGAAGTGTAAGCTTCATTTATACCAGGTTAATATAATAGCATGTAGAATCAAGTAGCCCTTATGAATTTATTCTCTTAGGGCAACTTCCAAATCCAGTTGGATTTGTCCTTGCTGGCAGTAATAATAATAATAGTGATCATAACAAAGGAAAGAAAGCAAATATTCAGTCGTGTCTTAATTATATCCAAAACAAAGGCTTTCTCTAGCTTCGATTGCATTGATTTGTTGAAAACTTTTTTTTTCAGAAAGCAATTCACTTCTCCAGCTTTTGTAGAAAGGCTTTCAGTGCCTGGTTATTAAAAGGCCTGCTTATAGCTGTGGTGGCCAATGCTTGAGCACTGTACAAATAATCCATTTAAAGATCAACCTCAAAATTCTTGTTCCCTGATTCTCACCCTGCTGGAATGTAGCAGGAGTCCATTTATCACCGTAGGAATGCAATGAGTGGTGAAAACCCTTCATAAATTCACTTTACTTTCAAATATGAGGGTATTCTTATATCCTCACTCAGACCAGGGATCAGCTGCCTGTGATCAGGCCTCTTTGATGACTTCATTTGACTACTAATCGATTTATAAACTAGCGCACATGAACTGACAGCCCTGCAATTTTGTCTCAGTAGTACAAATTCTCCTTTTATCTGTGTAAACATCTAATTCCGGATTATTCAAGGGAATTGTGGTGATGATAGTTGAAGACCTAACAGCCTGCAGGCAAAGGGAAGTTGCAGTTGGCTTTAGCTTTTGTACTCAGTGCATTTCACAACGAGACGTGAACAACCTAAAATTCCATTACATGTAGGGCCATGAATTCAAATGTCCAGTCACACTGAAGAGAAAGGCATCACACTGTTCAATCCAAAGATGCACCCACATGTTTCACCTTTAAGGTAATTTTTTTTCTGTTATTTCCCCAGCTCCCATGAATTTCCCAACCAGGAATGCATATTAAGGGACGATTACACAATGCATGGTGAAACTCCCTTTATTTATTTCACTTGTGTTGCTGCTGTTGTATAAGAAAGAGCAAAATAACAAAAAGAACAAAGTAAAATAAAATAGTAGCTGACCCAAACATTTTTAACATGTTGAAATCCCAAATGCAAAGACTTTCTTTCTTTCTTTCTTTCTTTCTTTCTTTCTTTCTTTCTTTCTTTCTTTCTTTCTTTCTTTCTTTCTTTCTTTCTTTCTTTCTTTCTTTCTTTCTTTCTTTCTTTCTTTCTTTTCTTTGCATTGATTTGCACAAGCATTTTCTCTGTGAGCCAAATACATCTCTGGTATAACTTCATTGAAGTCACTGGACTTACACCAGAGGTGGTTTTGGTCCTCTGTCCTGGGTAAATACAGTAGGAATAAATTGGTCACGCAGGCAGAGTGTCTGGCAATAAGTGCACTGAGTGGTCCTGGCAAACCAATAGGAAAGATCTAAAATAAAAATCCCAAACAGGTCTTTTATTTAACATAGGGCCTAAGAATCTACTGGGAGCTGCTGAATACTGCCCACTAACTGTACAAAGTATAGGTAGCATGCCTTCCAAATATCAAAATACCAGACGGAATGCTGTGAAAATAAATAACTTCTAATATAAACAAATGAGAACATATCAAACTGTTACCTCTTTAAACATAATGTAAATAAAAAAAATACCAGTCCTTCTACACAATAAATATTAAGAAACCATTGACATAGTTGAAATGTACTCATATAAATTAACAACTTTAATTACATTAGCCAAACAGACATTGGTTAAAGCACTGCATGTAGTATGCAAAATAATAATAATAACAATAATAATAATAATATCAACAACAAAACACAAAATGATAAAAACAAAATAGGCTTCATAATATCTTGGCTTTCATAATTTATATATATGTATATACATATATATAGTTGTGTGTGTATATATATACTGTAGATATATATATAATATGTATATATACATACATATATATATCTTCAACCCATCGTCAATGTATTGTTTTTGAAAGTATTTAAATACAAATAAACCCATTGAGAATTAACACAGATTCACTATATCTCAAAAAATAAATAGCTATATAACCCAGAAGTGTTGTTTGTTTCTGCCCATGAAAAATGTTGCTTATAGTTGTTCATGAAAGGTCAAATTATGATTTTATTTACTCGGACTGAAAAACCTTTTTACTCCACATATAATGCAGTGAGAGCAGATGGGGAGTAAAGTTTTTTTTCAGTGTAAGGAAAGTGATTAGCATCTGATTCTTATACTGATGCACACTATTGACATGAGGTTTAACTTAAAGAACTTAATCATTTCCATCATATCTCTTCTACCTACACTCCCGAAATAGATTTTGCTCGCTTTATTGATGCTGACTGGTAACTTTCTAGGAAAGGAGACCCTCTGAAATCAACAGCATTGCTTACAGAGTAAGGCACTATTCCACACGAGTATCTATAATCCATAAAAATTTTCATTTTGCACATAGACTTTACAGATGCCTGAACTTCTCTGCCTCAGAGATATTGCTGCTAGCCTCTACATGGCCTTGTGGTGTCACAGTTAAATGAACTTGATGGCTTAAATCTTAAGTAACTACAAAAAAAAAAAAAAAAAAAAAAAAAAAATGATTTGGTAAGAGACTGTTTCTGTTGAAGTCAATGACAAAACTCCCATTTTATTCGGTTCTACAGTTTTGGGCCCTCGATCATATTCTGCTGCGACATGAGTGCAGGATAATTATAAGCATCTGTAAGCATTTCCTTTCGCTAAACCCCAAGAATACAAATACATTCAGCCCTCCCAAAGAAACAACTTAACGTGCACTTCTGCCAGTTTCTTAGGCCTTTTATCCAGTGAGCATCTGACATGGAGAGGGTGAAAGACAACTAAATGTGGTCAACTGTGAAGCAAGAAGATTGTGGAGGTACTAAACAAATACATTTCTGTGATTAGATGTATACTGAAAATACATTTTCAATATAAGCAGGAAGTAGGTTATATGGAAAGGAATGTGTTAGTAGTTAAAAGCCTCTTTTTTTGGTATAGTCATACCTGAAAGGAGAAGTAATTTTTGAGACCGCATGCCCCTGAACAACTGTTTAAATATGGTAACAATTTCTAATGCTATTTTAAGTACATGCAGATTTAATTAAATCAAATTATCGGGGATTGGGTGTTTTGCTGGAATCAGTCAGTCTTGATTAACATCCCGATTTCTTATTTTATTTTATCATATAGTTTTTCATTTCCCCTACTTTAAATAACTCTGACCACAAATCAAAACCCCATGACTGAATCTAGAGATCGGAGGGAGAAAACCTTTAAAATTTGTGACTAGTATACACACACACAAATGAAAGCTAAAAAGCAGGGCTTAGGAACAGTTCCTTCTTGATTTGAAAACCTTCTTCTGGTTTTGGTGTATCCATCATGAAATATGCTCACCACATCTAAAATCCTATTTTCTTTACTCACTTGGAAGTTGTCTCAGGCTAGTTTCATGTTTTCCAGGGCCAGTCCCCATTCACCGCATAAATGGTCGTATCAAACTCAGCATCAGACTTCTTTTTAAAGGCTATTTCTGCTTTGGCAGAGCCTAAACCTACTCTGCTTGCAGCCAAATGGGAGTTTTGCCATTGTCATTTAAGGGAAGGTGCTGGGATTTCAGGTCTCCAATGCTCTCTAACTAATCACATTTGAGAACAGTTTTTATCAACGTGAGCCAATCTCACCTGCCACTACGTTCAGAGATCCACCATGATGCAAGCAGCCTGGTTTAAATAATTTAATTAAATAATGTTGGATATGTTGCCATTCATTCAAATCCTTTCTCTCCCTTGAACATTGCCCACAGCAAAAGGAACCTGTGATTCACCCTGGCTTACCTTTACTCATGTAAGTAGTTTTACTACTCTCGTGAGGAGACCAGTAGGCATCAAAGAGCCTACTGGCATGAGGAAAGGTTCTGGGACAATGTGCATCCAATTTTAAGGCCAAGTCTAAAACCCAGTGAAATAAAAGCTACTCTCCTCGACAACTCTCACAGACTATGTCCCTGCTCCTGCTCTTCCAGAACCTGGTTCTACTTCTAGAAAAAACAGCAGTAATTCTGCCACTTGCTTCAAAAGAAGCAGGGTCAGGAACTTGGTTTGTTTAAGTTATAAAGATAAATTAGTTGTGCATCTTTTATTTTTATTATTTTTTTAATTTTCATACTAGCATTTGGTATCCCTCCCTTTCCCCAGGAAGAAAACACAAAAAAAACAACAAACTTCTGCAAATAATTTAAGTCAGAAAGCCTTGATATTTTACAGAATACTTTAGTGACAAATTTAGTGTTTACCCAATTGTTTTAATTTTTTTAATTTTTTTTTTTTTTTTTTGCAAATTGCAAACAAGTCTGTAAAAAAATGCATTGTATAAAAAGTACATAAATGTATAACCCATTAGCTGTACTATGCAATCTAAATACTGTGGAATAAATTAGATAGAAAACTTAGCTATAAGCATGTATGTTGATATCTATTCAACAGAGGAAAGGGTTTTTTTTTTCCTTTTCTTTTTTTTTTCTTTTTTTCTTTTTTTTTTTTTTTTAAATCTCTATTGATACGTACAAATACAGACATGCGCCCATGCGTACATATGTATGCACACACAGAGAACACCCACGCACACGCACGCACACACACACACACACACACACACACAAACAGTTTTGGCTGACAAAAAATGAAGGCCCTGATTACACTGTTTAAACATGGTTCTCACCATGAAGGTGCTAACACACTATCCCTAGCCAATGTGACTGGGTTAAATTGTGCTATCTTTTTTTCTTTCTTTTTTTCTTTTTTCTTTTTTTTTTTTATTTTTTTTTACATTTTTTGACATACTGTGCTCTCAGCAAGGTGGGGAGCCACATTAGTGCTTCTTTCTGTGAGAGGCGTTTTGAAGCCTGCCCCATCAGAAGGCAGCTAACAGGGGCTTGGTCCTGCAAACCTGTGAGAGACTGAAGCTTCAGGCTCAGGGTTATCAAACTCAGTGTAAACAGGGCCTAAAGGTTTCTCCCCCTACCCAAAGACAAATGTTGGAACTTTAACATTCTTTTAAATATGACAGCGATAGAATTCTTTTTAAAAAAAACTATCTACCTATGCCCTACGGGTTGGACCCTTCAGGTTAGGTGTTGACACTGAAAATTAGGTCTTACAGGTAACGCGCAAACCCATTGAGAGTTGCCATGCTAGAGGGTGGTGGTTGAGGAGCCAGTCTTTTGCCGAAGACTGCATTTCAAACAGAAATCCTACCACAACTGCCATTTTATGTATATTTGCAGGGGCGGCAGTGGACAGGCCCAAAGCTGCTTGCAATTTTACATCAAGACTTTCTAAGTGTACACCAGCACTTTAGGTTTCTCTCACACAAATGCCATTTTGAACGTGTAGCCTCCCACTCGGTAGCCACAAACAAACAATCTTTTAACGCACTGTGCTTTGCACACAAACATTCATTGTTTTAAGAACATTAAAGTGAAGCCAGAAGTGCTTATACCTTGTGTATACATACATATATACATACAGAAATATATACATATATATATATATGTATATCCCTTGTATAAAGTTGTTTCCCAACAATGCACAGCTGCTGTGCACCAGGGACAAGTCTTAGTGTTGTACATGCAAAAGAGTACAATTATGCTTAGATGGACCTCAGATCCGAGCACCTTGGATCCAAATCCCAGGGCTTTTCTGGGTGTACTTCAAATGGCAATTTTCTGTTGAGGGCACTATTTAACTGGTTAACAGATATTCTAGCCTGAATGTAATCAACCCACTGACCCTTAATTCAAACCCTAACTTATTACAGGTGAATGGTACCAACCACAGACTTTTTAGAGGCTCGCACAAATGTCTTTGGTGTATGTGTCTATTCATTTTAAGGTACAAAATAATAATAATTATTATAATAATAAAAATAGCTATTTTGTGTGCTGTAGCAGTTCTTGTATAGCTCACAATAAGTGCAGCTCTCAACCCCTCCCACACCCAACCACCCTCCCTTGCAAATATTTGTTAAATAAGGATTAGACAGGTCAGACACCATTGTAGTGCAAATAGTAAACGATTAAAAATTTTTTTTTTACAAAATATAGAAATGTTTGGCTCCAGTAACTGGACAAACATGTTCCTTTCAAGTATCTCTCACTGAAGAATTTTTTTTAAAACAAGTTACTTCCATTTAAAAAAAAGTCTTTCTGTTTTGTTTTTTTTTTTTTCTTTCTCTTGCAGGTAAACAGTTTCAAACCAACTAGGTTGCATAGTTCTAACGTTGTAAGCACCTTTACAAAATGTAACTTTTATTCTTTCATTTGTTCTTTTTTTAATTATGTTTTTTCTTCATTTTTCTTTTTTCCTTTTTTCTTTCTTTTTTTTTTTTTTTTTGTAAATGTAGTGCAGAAGATGAAGGTGTATACACCTGCACAATATTGTCCCTTTACCAATGTTAAGTATATGTATGTGTATAGTGCCTGTATGTATAGAGATATGTATATAAATACATAGCCATATACATATACACACAAACACTACACACCTACTCAGTTCCTCGGTAAATTCTGGGGGAAAGTGCCAGTGAATGTAGTGTTCATACACATGGCTTTTCAAGGAATTTCAATGACATTTTGGACTTAGTCCAAATTGCTGCAGGTTAGATGAGCTGCTACCACGGCTTGAACTGATGGGTAACTAAGGGAGGGAACATAACTCCCCTAGTAATAACTAATGTTTAGTATACTATGTAATAAGATAAGGAGCATACTGAAAGGAAGGGGAAATCCCCAACCCATACCGCCATTCAGACGTATCTCATTCAAGCCCGGGTCCATGAAACTTTCTTCCTTTTTATAGCTGCAGTCTTTTCTGATCCTCCATAAGTCTTTTTTTTTTTTTTTTTTAAACACTTTTCTCTCTCTCTTTTGTTTTTGCTTTTATTTCCAATGATGTTTTCATTCAAAAAAAGGTTATACCATGTCTGGTCTTTCCTCTTCTTGGGCTTTTGATACATTTTCTTCTCAACTGAATGAGAAGGGTCTTGCGCACACATGTGTCTATGAACAGCCACACTCCTCCACAATCATATTCTGTATGTCTTTCTTAATGATGTTCTGGCCATCGTCGTAGTAGAGCATGGACATGGGCCGCAGCTTGGTGGGCACACAACATGACTTGAGGTTGGCAAAGGGGCTATGGCCCCGCATGCGGTAATGGTTGATGACGGTGGAGTGGAAAGATAACGATGAACCAGATGTGCCTGCTATATGGCTAGGGCACTCTCCTTCGCAGTAGTTGGCATGATAACCTGTAGGTGCAATGATCCAGTCACTCCATCCTATGTCCTTGAAGCTGACAAAGAACTGCTTCTTGCAGCAGATGTTGACTTTGCCATCACACTCCAGGCCTCGTCTCCGCCGCCTGTGCTGGCGGTCCTCTGAGTGACGGGCAAGCATCATCAGGAAGGGCCGATGCGATTGCTCTTTCTCCTCTTCTCCTGTGAATTCTCCAGCTTCCTTTTCTTTCCCTTCACCATCATCTTCCTTTTTCTTCTTCTTGCCCAGTAGCACCAGGCTGGCTCCAGTCTCTTGGCACAGGTCACAGGCAATCCGCACATCCAGAGAGCTCTTGCCTTGGTCCAGGAGTCTTTGGACGCTGCTGGAGACAGGAAAGATGTGCCAAGTGCTCTTACGGGTGTCCACTGCCTTTTCTGAAATCAAAGTCTCACTCTTTTCACCTTTCAGCCCCCCATCCTCCATATCTTCTTCTCCTTCAGAGTTGCCTTTTGGCTGTCGCTGCTGTTGAAACAGGCGGATGGTGACTTTTGTCCTGCTCCGGTTGGCCTTGGAGACCTTCAGGAAGAGCCACACTTCAGCATGTTCCACCACTGATAATTCACTGCCTTCCTTGGAAATCTCAAAGTGCAACATTTTCTTGGCTGTGCCTGATTTGGTAAATGGAAATAGACAGGAAGAACTTGTTAGTATGTCTGCTTGCATTCTGTTAAAGAGAATTCTATTACTGTCACCACAGGCATGAAGTTCTCTAGGTTTTCTACTTGGTTCTTTAAATTTTTATGTTTCTTCTCTTCTCACCTTCCTTCACCTCATCCCCCCTTAGTCTTTTGTGAAAATTCTCTCTTTAGAAAAGCATATCTTTGCCTGTTGTTTTCCAGTGTCGTATTTTAACCCAAGTATTTTGTTATAGTAATGATATAGCCATTTGTAAAGCATGTAAAGCATCTCATGGCAAGTAAGCATCAGTAGCTAAGAGTTCATTTGCTTAAACTGTCTTTGTGATCGCTGTTAGTTGAAAGGCAAAAATGCTTTTGTAACAACAGTCCATACGTACATACTGTATGTACCATAAGCATACAGATCTGTGTCTAATAACTGAAGTTAGGAAGTGAATTCCAGACCTGCCAATTCTTTGGAAATTACATGGGAACGAGGTCTGCCCTTTCTCCCTCTGTAAAATGCCATTCTTCATATGCATCTTAAAATGAGTTGTAAATGTCAATTGTTTCAAAAACAAAGAAATACTAAAATAATGAGCCTTGGCTTTGAGAGGTTTGCAGAGTTATATTGCAAAGAGTTGCAGAATTGCAGCAGGCAGTCTCTTCATCCTGTGAGATGTTAGCTGTAAATCCTGTTCTTAATTTAACACACTGTACTCGCTGTGATTATAGTAATGGTGAATACACTGAGAAGTGAGCTAAAGAACTGTATAATTATGGGGATGGTTCTCTGGCATAATTGTATCAACTTGCTGAGATGTCATGATGATGATTATGATGGTGAGGGGGTGTTTCTCTGATACAGAGCTCATATCCCTGGCAGAAGTTGGAATGAATAATAAGGGCTGTTTAATGATTTGATCACTAGAGCATGAAAAAGTTAAGAGAGAATGAATTAGCTGGGGGGTGGTGGTGGTATTATTTTTTTTAAGAGAGGTGCTTTTCTATTTTCTTGACAAAAGAAAAAGCCATGTTGGCATCTTTTGTTCTTTCTCAGCATGGAAGCCAGAATGGACTGGGGTCACAGATGTGAAATGTACAGATACCTGACCTTAGTGAGACAGAAACGGTATTCATAATTACCAGTATGTCATTGATATTATTCTTGTGCTACCCGCGGTTGTTGTCCCAATTCTCTGTGCAGTGGTTCTGCTCGTCAGAACCCTAAAAAGGTCAAGTGGTGATACAAACTAGAGTGGTTGGACGTGTACAGGAAAAATTGCTCTCATGGCAGCAAGGCTCTCCTCCTTGTTTCCCACTGCCACTGAACTCCACTAGTACGGGCTCCCTGACCATCTCCCTGCTCCCCTGTTCTCGAGTGAGACAGAGTGGGGCAAAATCACAAGTGACATCTATCCTGTATTCACTTGCAAACTCAAGAGTGCCTGGTTTCTCAAGTCTGTAGGCAGGCTGTGCTGCACTTTGAGCTACCTGTTGCTTTCCTTCTCTGTGAAGTCCTGGCACTGACACATTCAGCTTTCCCTGGTGGCATTCCCAGGTCAAAGAGACAGACGTTTCTGAATTACAGTGGCCAAAGGGCACAGCGTTTTGTTTTTGTTTTCCCTCTAAGTGAGAGTGTGAAACTGTAGACTTTAACTGTCACTGAGATAGGGAAACACATGGTTTGTGTTAACTGCTTCTCACTGACGTTGCTGATGCCAGTCTCCAAAGTGAGTTACATTAATTTCTCAGGGAACCACATGAACCAGTGGGACTCTGCCTTAGAAAAGTAAGGGGCTTATAGAAAAGAAAGAGCAAGTTCACCAGTTCTGTGAGGCATGGTGGAGTTAGTGGTTTTCTATTATTTTTTAAATAAGATGCATTCAAGAATGACTGAATGTTCATTTGTCAGCTCTTACCAGCTAACACTATTTTTTTCCATCCAGGTAATGAAACTGGCAAAGCTGCTAGCTGCGTTGGAGCAGAGGGCAGGTGATAGGCATTAGTCCCACTCCTGCCTGGGTTTCAGAGCGTGAGATGTACAATGACATCCCTTGAGTCTGAAGGAAGTCTGGTCCAAAAAGGCTGGTTGCCTTGTATGTAGGGATGCTATAAAGGGTGTTCTCCACGATAACGGATAATTCTAAGGCTTGTGAGGACCAGCAAACCAGCCCGTGACTTCATTCCCTCAACTCTCTCCTCTAAAGCTCGAGCATGTCCAGAGAAGGGCAACGAAGCTGGTGCAGGGTCTGGAGCACAGGTCTGATGGGAGCGGCTGAGGGAACTGGGGGGGTTTAGTCTGGAGAAGAGGAGGCTGAGGGGAGACCTCATCACCCTCTACAGCTCCCTGAAAGGAGGGTGCAGAGAGGGGGGATGAGTCTCTTGAACCAAAGAACAAGCGACAGGACAAGAGGGAATGTCCTCAAATTGTACCAGGGAAGGTTTAAACTGGCTATTAGGAAGCATTTCTTTGCAGAAGGGGTTGTTGGGCTTTGGAATGGGCTGCCCAGGGCAGAGGTGGAGTCCCCATCCCTGGAGGGGTTGAAGAGTAGGGAAGACTTAGTGCTGAGGGATCTGGTGGAGTTGGGAACTGTCAATGTTGGGTTGGTGGTTGGACTGGATGATCTTCAAGGTCTTTTCCAACCTAGACAGTTCTGTGATTCTGTAATTCTGTGAAAGCAAGCTTCTAACTTTAGCTTATCCCTTCCCTTGGCACAGTCCTGATAAACCCTTTCTGAGGGGAAACTGGGCTTCAGGGAAACCTGAAGGGAGGTCACCTGCCAGAAGTGTGTTGATGCCTCCAAGAGTCTCCATTCAAACTCTTCTGCTTGCTGTCCCTACCCAAGAAAACCCTGGGGGAAAAAAGATGGTTTAGACCAAGCTGCAGAAAGTGTTCAGGCACCAGCAGCCTCTTCCCAGCTGCTCTCACCCCAGAGCTCACAGGCCGGTGCGTGGAATAGGTATATACTGCTGGGAAGTGCAAAACTTATTCTGTGTTCCTGAGGTACCAAATTGGGCACAGACAGCAGTTCTGGCACTAGGAGGGATCCTGTGCATGAGCGGATCACAGAAAACTGTCACAGCCATGTGCTCTGAACAAAGCAGCCAGGGTGTGCAGACCTGGTTCAAAAGGGGAAGAAGCTGTATGGCCCATCTGAACAGAAAAGTCAGACAGCCCTATGTTACAGAATAGCCTAATGCTCTTAAGTGCTAATGCATGAGATTTCACATTCTGTTATTTCCATGCTAGTGGGAGTTGAAAATAGTTACGAAGTGACATATCTCCAACAGTAAATATTCATATTACCTTATGCACTGGCCAGAAGTGTAGCAATGCAACCAGTCTTTTTGACAGATACTACATGAAAGAAACAGAACCTCAAGGACTCTCTTAATATGTTTTTCATATGCTCCTGTATGTGTGAAAGTTGAATTCTTCCTCATTTCTAAAAATATTAGAATAGTACGGTGAAAGGTCCCTAGTATTTGCTTTTTTTCACTGGAGGGAACTGAGTAAGGTGGTATAAGACATGTCCTTATACAGGGATAACAGCCTCCCTGTAGGTTGTTAGCTACAATAACAGCCTCTCTGGATGTGGTTAGCTACATTTTCACACACGAATGGTCAATTCAGATTCTAAAGAAAAAGATGCAGGAAGCCTATATGGGCCTAATATTTCTGGACGAAACAAAATCCTGAGTCCTCAAACCTGCATAGCTAATAAAAGGTTTTATAGCAATTTAAAAAAAAAAAAAAAAAAAAAAAAAGTTCCCTTTCACAGATCTTTTTAGAAGGAGACTGGGAATGGTACAAAGTTGGGGATAAAAAGCATGCTTTCACATTAGGAAAAAACGAAGCTTTTCTGAATTCTCTCCACATTCACAACTAGTTTGTTACAATCACACAGCACAAATGGTATGAATCCTGCAGTCTTTACGAGGTCGCTATGCTCAGACAAGCTCATTTTGAAATCAGAGTTTGGCCTGTGCTAAAACTGAATTGCGATCTCTGGATCTGGCCTATTATGATTACACATTCACTTTATAACAGGATCTTTATTTCCAAAAGGTTCGGTGCTATAATAAAATAAATTCTTCAAGTGTTCTGAGACAAAAAATCACTGTATTTCATTTTGTCCAAATATTGCTTAGGGATTTAGCAGTCTTTCCTTTCTGGTCTGAGTTAATGACCAGGTTCAAAGCTTTGGAAATATATACTATTCATCTAACTGAAAGTAAAAAGGAGACCTTCCTGCAAGTTGGGGATGGTATCACTTCCATAATTACACTTTGTTTATCCTCTCGTCCTGCCTTTTCATCTGCCGCAGCTGATTTACAAGGGTCTTTTTCCATTCCTAATCATCCTGCTCCTCCTGCCTGACTCCTGTGGAAAGACCCACAGCCCAACAGTGGTAATGCCTTCATCACTTCCATGCTCATATAAACGGCAATGTCAACAGCCTGGATTGTTATCATAGCAGAAAGCAGATGAAAAAGGAGACAAGGGATTACTTTGGGCCCCCTTTGATTGCTTTTCCTCATCTCCCCTTCCCAAAGCCTTGGAGAGGCCACCTCTCTGCTTTACTGCCGAGCAAAGTCCCTTCCAGGAAGAGGGCTGTGACGCCGAGGGAGCAGTCTAGCAGTGCGAGTGACACCAGCGAATGCTCTGAGAAATGGTTAAAAATACAAGCCCTAAGAAGTAGTGCATATATGGTAAAAGGTTTAATGGAAGGAGTTACTGAATGGAAAGAAAGTGTAGCATCGGTATATATAGCATGAGAGTTTGCTTCTATCTGTTTTTCTCTTCAGTGGTGCTCGCACACCTTTTTAGGAGAGAAACCTGAACATGGGAGCAGAGGGGCGCCTGCACAGGTACCCTCCTCTGCACCTCTGGAAGGGCTGCTCAGGGCTGAGCGAGGGGCTCTGTGCTGGGTCCCTGCTCCCCAGCAGCCCTTGGGGACGGCCACAGCGCAGGAGAGCGTGGAGGGGCTGGCAGAGCCCTCACGGGCCCAGGCGCGGGGGACTGGTGGGGACAGCCCCGCGTGGGGTAGCTGGTGCTGGGCTCACGGCAGGAGCTCTTCCTCTGAGGCTAAGGATCCTTCCTTCAGCATCGCTGGCTTTAACTATGCAGTCGAAGCTCATTTATTTGCAATTTGCCGCGGGATTCACTCTGTTCGAGCTCTGTTAGTTCGAGATATATACATATACTAGGTAGGGTCTATGCTATACAATTAAGAGGATCTTTTTTTGAGTAAAATGCTAAGATAATTAAAATTATTTTATTTTTTAAAACCATATACTGTTAAATGTTTAAGGCTTTTTTTTCATAATGAAAGTGATTATCCTTTTTGACATTATAATGTGACTTATTCTTAATTTCTCTTAATACACAGTATGTAAATTTTCCTTTGAAAAATGCTCGCTCTGTAAGAAGGTGCTGTTACTTTAAATTTCCATGCTTCGCTGCTGCTTAATTTTGAACCGTTTTTATGTTATACTGTAAGTGAACTGTTTTTCCATACAAAGCGAGCTTTTTTTTCCTATTTTAGTTGCTAACTTTACTACTGCCTATGTTTAGATTTGGGGGAATTTGTACTGCGTGCCAATCTGTAATTACATTCAAAAGCATCCTTCTCTTCACTTCTCATTTCCGTTCCCCAGGAGACAGAAAAAAATAGGTTACTAGAAAGGTTCCTCTAAAGAGAGTGAAGAGAAGAGCATGGTTATTGAGAGATAATTGCTCAAAATGTTTACTAATGAGTGACCACTAGATTTAGATGAATTGTTCACAGCATAGAATTTATTCAGTGAATTTAGCACTGTTATCATCTGGCAATTATCCCCTGGGCAGACTGATTATTACAAATGTGTTATTACCGTGATTAGACAGTGGCCATTTCTGTAAATGCATTTCAGCCTATGGATCACTGGCAAACGATTTATTCTAACTATTCATCACCCTTCATATGTGACTGGTCATCCAGGTTGCGTACTTTCATTCCTGCTCCCTGACTGCCTGACTGTTGCCTCTTACAAAGGGAGGAGCAAATATGACACAAATATCAAACACCTTATCTTTATGTTCACATATCCTTCGCTGCCAGCAAAAGGAGATTTTTGCTGTACGAAAAAAATGAACAACAACAACAACAACAAAAAAAGGGGAAAAAAAATTATTCCCCAAGCATTCATGGGCGAAAAAGCAGCAGCAACCTTATTTAAATACCTTTTCTTGAAAAGTTAACCCAAAGGGGCATTGACAAGGTCATTCAGAATGTGAAATAATTCAGTTCTGGTGAACCTTGACTCTCCTCTGCTATTTTGTTAGGAGGGAGAAGCACTTTACATCCACAGCCTAGAGTTCTTTCCAAATTGAAAGCCCTTCCCCCACATGGCTTTAAATATTTAGAAACAAAAAAGGTGTTTGTTTGATTGAAGTTTTTTGTTACTTGATTTTTGCATTTACATCTAAAATAGCTCAAGCAAAGTTTAGAATCACTTGCACAAATAACATATTTCAGGATAAAAAAAAAATACCAAGTCTTCATCTTTCACAAAAGAGAATATTTTTTTGCACATATTTGTAATAATTAGTTTTAAATTCTAAAATAAAGTGGATCAGAAGCTGCCAGTCTGTTTTCATTAAAATGTTTAATTTCTCTGCACTAAGGCCCAAATCCCAAGCCCACCGAAATGAATAACAGAACTTCCAATTGCTTCCAGTAGACTAAGCTTCAATCCTAAATCAATCTTGCAAAGCTCTGGTGCATTAAATGAGATTGCCTTTTCATACCCATACAGACATATCTAGGAATAAGAACTCCTCGGCAGGAATCATTTACACATATGCAGTGTAGATGCATCCTGCACACAGGAGAGCACAAAGAAGGCACGTACATATTTGCAGGGATCTATTCATATTATAATGGTGCAGGTACAGCTACACGGGTAATTTAAGTGTGTCTGCCTTGGCATACCCGTACATATGGACATATGTGCACTTACACACACATGCAGGCAAAAGCATATTCAGATATTCCCGACTGCTTTTGCATACAAAACTGTGTGCACGGCTACACGCAGAGATGGACACATGCAGTACTTTGTCTCAGGTATCTTTTTCTAAACTGTTTCCCACCTTCTCAGATTCGTCTGTGCTTTCTCAAACCCACCAACCCCCCTGAATTCTCACATTTTGTTACAATGAAACAGATTAATACAGAATGGCTTTCTTCTTCTGGAAGTAACTTGCTTTCATTTGCTAAACTTGTAATCTTTGATAGAGTATGCCAAAGGAAAAAAAAAAAAAAAAGAAAAAGAAAAAAAGAAAAAAAAATTCAAGGGGAAATAGGCTTCTTTTCTAAAAGCCAAGGAGACTGCATTAAAAAAAGATGTGAGAAAATCAGCTCAGATGATGATTCACAGTCACATTTCTCAGTATCTTGTAAAAAATAATAATAATAATTTCTGATCTCTCTAGATTTCCAGAACTTCTAGTATCCATTAATTTATCTTTTTCCCCTTTGCCTTTGCCTGCTTCCTTCCTGCATTATTTTACTTTCAGTCTTCCACTCCAGTGCCTTTTAAATAAACTAGAAGAGAGAAACAAGAGCTCCACTCAGAGAAGCTACAGATAAGCATAAAGATCTCTGGGTTTCAGGATCCAATTAGGTAAAATAGGAGTTTGCAGGAAGATTGCCTTGTGTGCAGCAAAAAGCCTTTGGAGTGTGCCCTCTCGTGGCCATTCTTTATTCCGCACGGATACCTGTACCATTAAATATATTTGCTTTCAAAAGGAAATTGATGAAATGATTTAAAGGGGCATGAGCGACCCATCCTTTTTTTCCTCCTGAGCTGCCAGACTGGCTGTATACGAGTAGGCATCCTCCTAGGAAAAGGCGTCTGTACACACCCGTATCTGCACATGACAGTAGGCATCACATGATCAAGTCAGCTCACCTTGAATTCAGGATGAAGTGATACAAAAAGGTAGAAGCAGTCTAAATAACTGTCAGGCTTCTCTTTTTTTTTTTTTTTTCCTGACAGTTCTCCTAACTATAAGCCTTTGGATTTCAGTATTTCCATCCAGTAATTCCTATCACCTCCTTGGGGGCTGATGTTAACAACCCATTTCATTGGTAGTTTAGTTGCCAGGATCAAATTCACTTGGCAAAATCCCAGGTCTGCCTAACAAGCTATCTACTTAAAATAATGAAAGAGTTAGGAGCCAACCATATTTTATGAGCATTGGGTATCTCAGTTATAGAACCTGTTGGATTTGCTTGTCACAAAACTCTCTCCTCAAAAGTCTATTTTTAAGACCTTGAAGTAATCCACAGAGCTCTGGCACAGCTACCCTCATAGCAGAATTAATCAAGGTTAGTAATCCTAGTTTGATATGCAAGTAGAAAATAATTTTCATGTTTTACTTGTAAGAGTGCCAAAGGACAGTAGGGTGCATTCGTAAACTTTTGCCCAATACTCACGGTCATTAGTTTTGCAAAGATCTGCCTGGATTTGTTAGCTGTGAAAACTACCTGCCAACTATTTCGCTGATTTCCTGGACATAACTACACCTGTGCTTCAGACAAATTCCCTGCATTTAGCTTCCCCTGTAATTGTCTGAAGCCTGTGCTCGTTTGAATTTTGGTCTATTTTAGAAAATAGCAGTCTCAAGCCAGAGCCACGTGCACAGGGCACTGTTTGTTCATTCACTCCATTGCATTGTATGTCTGAGGATACAGCTGATGAAAGATGGAAATACTACTTTTTTATGAAGGCAAGTAGTAAATGTGGCTTCTGAGAGGTAGGGGGAATGGCTGGTTTATGTCAAGTCATACCCAAAGGAACAAAAACCTAAAGTCTTATTTCTCTTTCCATAGACCTTTATTTGATACAATGTGAGATGTTTCCATTCATTTTCATTGATTTCCTATTGCCCTCTTTCAAGACAGAGTGAGTTTCACATTAAAAGCAGGAAGAACATTAACCTGACTGTGAGAGAAACACGTTTACTCTCCTGCTTGGTGTTTTAAACTTATCCATACTCTTCCCAGTTCCCACTGAGTGAAAAGTGGGCACTGTCCAGGTGGCTATATTCTATTTCTTCTTTTTTAACTCATACTTCCTCTATGACATGTCACTTGCCTTCTTTTTGCCTCGCTTCCCTCAATGGGAGATATAACACTGCTTTAATATTTGACATACAATACGGCTGATATATGAGAGGAAGAGATCCCAGAAAGAGTTTACTTAAGTTGTTGCAGCACTGGCACCTGTAAAGTGTAGTAGATCCTCTGTTGCTAGTGAGACAACAAATATGAATGACTATCGTTTTAGCAGTCTGAAGTTGCTCCACAGAGTGGAGTTATCAATTCTGTTATAAGCCCAAACACTAGAGCTCGGTTTCTAGGTTGCTAATTGCACCTCCCTCCTTCCAAATCAAAGCCTAGCAGGTATGGGAAGAAGGGCCAGAGCAGTCGTCCTGCCTTGGCTTCCAGGATGGGCTCAGCATGAAGGTGGAGAACAGCAGCAGAGAAGAAAAGGCATGGGAACACAACGGATGCCCCCGTCCTTCAGCTGTGCAACTCCATAGCATAAGTCTTCTTAAATTAATTTGGCTAGCAGCAGTAGGACACTGCTATGTAAATCAAAGTGACGTGTTAGTGTTGGGTAGTTTGTGGCGGGGGGGATTGGTGGCTGGACTATTGGCCAGTGTGTGGGCAATGGCACAATTTTCACTGCTCACGTGACCCAGAAAGCCAATGGCTTCAGGAGCCGCCGTTGGAGGGTGTCGTACTGAGTAGGCATATATCAAATTCCAAATTCCTTTGTGTCAGAGCTCAGGAGAGACAATAATGTGTTTACAAATGATTGGGACTCACACAGTGAAGAGACACCACTGCTCATGCCATATGTGTTTCACTGTGCTCAGAGCAAGCTGCTGAAAACCAGGTGGGGAATCCAACTCATAGATAGTCTAGAGATTTCCTTGCTTTTAAAAACTCATTTCTAAACTAACATTGAGCTTCCCCTGCTTTTAATGACCACTGGCATTGACACCTTCTGCCTGCTTTCTGAAGTGGAGGGGATGGAGAAACTGAAAAGCCTGACGTTTCGTACCGAAAGAACTGATAATGTGTATATTGACAAGGGCTCCAAAGGCAAGGGCTCCTTGTACAGCTGGAAATCGGACAGCCAGCAGGAACGTCTGCTCTTAAAAGCATGCACACTTCTAGTGCATGGCTTCCCTGCAAACAGAACATCTGAGTCAACAGGTTTTCAGGACTGGAAACTCTGAGTGTTGTCTTAATTGTTTATACTGCTGCAGCAAACTTTTAAACAAAAATGCTTGGAGTTCCTTTGCATACTTTGCCTACCATATGCTGTACCAAACAAAACAATGACATTCTTTTAAAACCGTCTTGGCAACAGAAAAAATGCTTTGGCTAGACAGCATCATAAAAAGTTGCTGTTAGTTAGATGATAGAGTTATTGCAAGATACTGCTATTGATGCGTGTATAAACATACTCACATATACTAACAGATATACATGTACTACATATACATTGAATTAAAATGGGTTCTGGACCTATTCATGTAGGAACAAGACAGAAAGTACAACTTTAGAACTGTTTCCTATAGGCAGTGGATGTGAGTCTTAAGCCATTACTTAGTAATATCTACAGTCTGAGCTCTTACTGTATAAGAGTTAGGGAAAACAGAACTGAGAAAGAGTTCAAAATATACCCTACCAAGGTTGGTTTTTGGTTTTTTTGTTGTTTGTTGTTTTGGGTTTTTTTCAGGAGAGTTTTAGGAAAAGAATCTTTTTTTCCAGTATGCAGAAGTCTGCATTACAAATTGGATCAGCTACAGCAACTTGTCCGGTTCTATTGAAGTCATCTGACAGTCCCTGCAACTCTTTATTGCCAAAGATGCTGTGTTAAATTTAAAAAAAAAAACAAAATGACAAAAAACAAACCAACCCACAAAAAAAACCTCTCACTTCCAAAAATCAAAGCTGCTTCATCTCATTTTATAACTTCCACTATAATTTTTGCATGAAAGGGTTGTTTCTCAAGCACTTTGTAGATCACTTTCTGTCCCGATAAACTCCCTAAAAGGCTTCAACCCCTTTTCTTTCACCATCAGCTCTGCAATCCAGTACTTTACTGCAAGTACCCTGGCTTCACAGGCACAGTTTGGAGGTCCCCGCTGCAGCCTGACTTTCTGCTCAAGATTGGTTAGAGAGCTTCCTCCCTGTGTGGCTGTCTGTGCTTAGCAAGTGTAATCTGTAGCCAAGTCTAAGTCAGAAAAATCCAATTCCTTCAGAGTCCTGTCCCCCCCATCCCATTCCTCCTTCTCCCTTCCCCCAGGTCTCATCCTACAACCTTGCAGAAAACATTATTGCTGAGGAGAAGAAAAGAAGTTAATTGCAGTTCTGTCAGAACGAATATTTTACAGATTTGGTTTTCAAGCACTCACCTGATTCTGCGAAAGTGATGATTTCTGAGGTTTGCTCCACAACTTCATTCATTTCGGCTCTTCTTCCAACATCATCCTCTATTTCCACATAACCATCCTCTCCCACCTTTCCCACATGGAGTTTTTTGATGGCATTTAAAAGTGCTGCCTTGGGCACCGGCTGGGTGATATTAGGTCTGTCCCTCAAGTGCAACATGTTCAGTATGTGCTTCTTTACTGCTTCCACCATCTCAGGCTGTGAGCTGGGCACATCCTTTGAGAGCGTGGCAAGGGCACATGATGGACAGTCAGTGACTGAACTGTGCCCCTCGGATCCTGGGGTTGGGGAACTCCTCACTATAATCCAGCAAAGCACCAACAAAAATCCTCTCTTCCAAAGCAAAGGCATCCTGGCAGCAAAAGTTGTTGTGATTCCCTTTTTAAAAGGCCCTGCTTTTCCTCCCCCTTCACGCACAGTTTTTTTGGGGCTGGTTTGGTTTGTTTGTTTGTTTGTTTGTTTTTCCTTCTCTTCAGCAAATTCTCTGGAACAAGAACCAAAAGTTTTCTGTGAAGTTTTGTTTGCAGGTTCCCCCTCTGAATGCAATAAGTGCTGTAGATGTTTGTGGCTGTCAGGGAGAAGAGTTCTGACTCTGTCTCAGAGTAGGAGAGAGACACAGAGAGAGGGGGAGAGAGAGAGAGGACGGATTGGCCTAAAGTGAGTGAGTGAATGAGAGAGGGAGGGAGTTTTGTCTGTGAGTAAAGGCTATGATTAGGAAGGGGTTTTGTTTGTTTTATTCTTTCAACAGTATCACTGGCTTAACTAAACAGAGGAAACATGAATGAATGAAAAGAGTGAAGCCTTTTATTAACGAGCACCTTGCTCTTGGTCCTGCCTGGTATTGTCAGGGATAGCAGGAGATGTTAAATGGCTTGTGAATGAGATGGAGATGAGGGCAGGGTCCCTGAATATTTTGGGCAGGACATTATTCTGCCTTGAGTAGAAGAGAAAAGATCTTTTCTGCTCACTTCTAAATGCTGGAGGTTATCAACACTGGCAAGAGATCTGACAGGAGCAAAATAACACTGTTGTTTGGAGGGCTATATAATACATGATACGCTCTCCAGCTGCAATATGGGGTCAAGCACTGAAAACCTAAGCAGGAGTTGGTACAGCACATATCTGTGACCTACTAAGGTAGTGCCCTCATACAAGAAATATCCCTACTTCTATGCTATTCTGTGCCTAGAAGTTCTCAGGCAGATATATTTAGGCTTGGGGTTAATCAAGTAATGTCTGAATAATGCTTTGAAGGTGAAAAGTGTTACATGTCATCTGGCCAAATCATACTCACTCCTGACTCAGGCAAATCCCTCAACGATGCCAATAATAATCCTGTCTGAGTGAAAGCTGAGTAAGATCTACATTTGGCCCATTGTTATTAGAAGGCTCTTTTTGTTTCATTCATTTACACCATGCAGAGCAATCATAATATTAGAATAAAACATCAGGAATGCAAAGCAATCAAAAATACTGCTAGGAGCCAGAGTCTCAACCGGTGTTGGTAGACCCTCGCTAGTTTATGCCCGTGAGGGTTTTGCACTGCAGTGAAGAGGCATTCCCTGTGTCACTGCCATGGCTTCATGTTGCCTTTACATTCTATAGCCTCTCTGTTCTGTTCCTTACCTAGCGAGGGTGAAGTTAGCAAACTCCCTCACATTTGAACTTGATAATGGAAAATTAGAAAACTACGGCTGATAGACTCTAACTTTGGAGGTTCTTTCCCTCCAGTCTTTAACTTGTACAGATTTTCTAAGAACAGCTTCTGCTTCTTTAGTATTTACCGTCTTTCTTCTCCTTCCCTTCATTCTTTCTCTCACACACCCCTGTCTTCTTAGGTGTGCTTCCCTCCTACCCAGCAAATATTCCACTTTCACTACATTAGCATCAACCATTGTATTTTAGTGGAAAGCAGTAATTTATAAATATAAGCATTGTAAGGTCTCTAATTTCCATGAGATGACTACAGGCACATGGTCTGAGAGACAGGCAAGGAATTATAGTTAGAGTAAATGAAACATACAGAAGTAATTGAACAATCAACCAAAGTTTTACAAATGTTATATATTGCAAGTCCTTTTCAATTAAGCTTTTTTATAAGTCTTTCACTGTTATAAGGCATCCACAGTACACCCTCATCTGTGTTTTACTGACCTCAGTTGCTATACTGTTATATACTGTTACACTTATGGGTCTGTCAGCATTATAAACCCTGCAGCCATTCTTATAAACACATCTTTGTAACACAAACCTCGCTATAATACATCTAAATTTCTTGGATCTTGTGAACAGCCCAAAGTCTGTTGTAATTATATGAAGTCTGAAAGTCAGCTTGAAATAGAACTAAAAGTTTAATTGGATGAAAAAATAATTTCAGATGAAAATATGCATTCATGATTAGATGTACTAACAGATGACATAATTAAAGGGGTTATTTATAGTTCTAATATAGCACCTATCCCAACAGTGTCTAATGAAAAGTAAGGGATAGGCAAAAATCAATATAAAATACAGATAAGTATATTTGGGTTCTTGCTGTGGGGTATACGTCGCTTGCCACATATAACAGGTACACTTATCACAGACAATCTCTATTACATATAGGTATGGCATATTTTACTTGCATACCATGATGATGACAGATTTAACATTAAAGCATAACTTTCTAAAAACCACTGTTTTCTAAAAGCGAGTCTGCTGATACTGCTGATACATAGTTCATTTGTACTTACATACTTACATATATATATATGTACAAAAATACATGATGTTTGAATAAATATAGAAATGGTGGTTCAGACCCTTGCTATAAAATTACCTGAGCTGCAGAGCTCTGTATATGCATTCATTCAATACAGCCCTAACAGTATGCAACAGCATGCACAGGAATTAAAAGTTTCAATTTTAAAAGAAAAAAGCTGATGTAAAGTTTTACCTCTCTAGTCCTGACTCTCAGGAGGAGACTGCTGTATTGTGCATTAAGAACTGCTGAAGTTCCTCTTTGTGGTATTTATAATGCGAAGCTTTATACTGTATTTCTCATGTGTACACTCACATATAATGTCTGTCAAAAGTAAGTGGGCCGGATCACTATGCGGGATTGGTTAATCCTGTTACATCAGCAATTGACTGTTTTTCCTGTATGAGACATACTTCTGGTAATTATCTAATGGAAACTCCTAATTGTCTAGCATGACAAAATATCGTGGATTCAACTTGTAGTGGTGATCTCTGTATCCTTTTAAAGACTAGAACTTAAAATCAGACTGAAAGCAAACATTATGAGTCAGGAAGACACACTCCAACTTGTTTTATTGCATAGCTAGATATAGATATTATTAGATGTAGATATCACCGATTTAGTTCAAATACAGTATTTGCCAGATACTTAATTACTAGTTTGCAAATTGTTTTCTTCTTCTTTCATACTTAAGGATATACCAGATAATCTATTTGCAAATTTGGATTCCTTTCAAGTTCAGGAAAATGCATTTGATTAAGAATCCTTTTGCTGTGGATTAATTTTTTTTAATTCAGTCTTTGGATAAATATGTCCTTCTGTTAACTTAGGGATCCCTTTAAAGCTCTTAAAAAATGATTCATATTGTTCTTGTCCAAGTCTCCTGGCTTCTTGACGTGCAGATTGCATCACACTATTAAAAAATGTTTAGACATCTAAAAATAAGTTACAATGAATGACAGGTCACATTTTTTGCAAGTGTGATATTAACACATGTGGAATAAAATAAAACGCAATTTTCATTTCGGTTTACATTAATGAAAATCAGAAATAACTGTATGCCAATTAGGCAGTACAAAAGTTATATATATATATATATATATATAAGGTCAAAAGTAAATCCAAAAATCTATCTCCTTTCTTAAACACACATAATAGCTGGCTTTATGTGGTACCGTTTATGACAAATGGCATGATCATGCAGTCTTTACTCATTCAAAACACCCACTGATTACCAGAAAATCCCCATCCTTCAGATTTTTTTTTTGGCCTGAATCGTACTTATAATTGTATTTTTATGTCCTGTTGGTAATGTAAGTTTAATCTGTCTTGGAATATGGCTGATCTGGATCAGGGAAGAAAGATTTAAAATTTTCAATTTACAGTGATACCAGGGAGTCCTTATAGCAGCGCTGATTCCAACTGGTGTGTGTGCTGTATTCACACGACAGCTTTGGTAGAATGAGCGAAATATCAGGAGTTAATGGGAAACATATGACCAGATAGGTTGTTTTGTTTCCCAGGTTTAATATGCATATAATAAGTTTTCAGGCTGTAACATGCTGTGGATTGAAGCCTCTTGAAACAGGTTTCAGTAGCTTTCCTGCGATCTGACTTTGGTGGTTCCAGTTGTTACAAAGAACAGCTCTTTTTTTTTTTTCCTTTTTTTTTTTTTTTTTCCTTCAGGGACAGTAAGAGGCATTCTTGAAGAAACGAATAATGAGCGTGCACATACCTAGTTATTTGCAGGACTGTATTTTTAATGGCGATCCTAAAACTGAGTTTTGGCAAAGGACTTTTCCACCATGGAATTCTGTTTTTCTCAGGACCAAACTGAATTTGATTTTAACTGGCATCCTAAAACTCTTTGAAATTAGTTACATACTGGTAGTGCAGTCACTGTTGTAATTTGGCAGCAGACATATGCTCAGCAAGAGATCTTGTGTTGCATTGGTTTTACAGAGAGTGGAAAAACTGCCTTGAAAGTAACCAAGTTATCTTCTCCTTGGACTCGGCGTAGCACGGTGCTGGGTTTGCAGCAGCTGGCACGTCGGCTGCTGACCATCACACCGCTCCTGATGCAGCACCCAGCCGGTCCGTAGCTTCTCCCGCGACAGCAGTGGGTCAGAGAATTCCCAGTGTGAAAGCGTGTGGTCTGTGACAAAAAGAGAAGGCTACCGAGTAAAGCACAGCAAACATGTATGTGATTTATAGGGCAGGATAACTTCTGAAAGGAGATTATGAGAAGTGAAAAACATTATTCATTTCAGAACATGCTCCTTATTGCCTAGGGGAATTTGTGTATAGCTTTACCAAAGGCCTAATGAAAGCTTTACTCAGTGACTAATTTTTTTTCACACCTATTTCTCTCTTTATAAATATTTTTCTCCCCACCCTCCACTTCTTTTCATTTTGTTGAACACAGCAACACCTGCTGGCAGTGTTCCGGGAGTACTGCTGGAAAGACCCACTGATCTAACTCTTCAGACCAGCTGCCATTAAGTACTGCCAAGCCATATTAATGAGCTGCCTCTATTTTTACCCCTTCCTGCCAGAAAGGGCAATTGCTCTTGGGAAAGACTGTAGCTGTTTTTTGGTTTGTTGGTTTTGGGTTTGTTTTTTTTTTCTTTCTTTCTTTTTTTTTTCTGGCAGATTCAGAATCCAGATAATAATTGTTCATTTAGTGAAGTTGGGATTTCTAACTTAAATTCTGATACCACTGATTGAGAACACGTAAAACATCAGAGTGATGCTGAGCCTATCTTGCTGGCTCGCAGGCATATTTTAGTTCGCTGCTGGATCAGAAATAATTAAAGGAATGGGACTGAGAAAAGTTAGTATTCCAGCAACCTGTTTCTTTTTTTCTTAATTGTGGATTTTATCTCACAAACCATTAAAAAAAGTGGCCCAGTGCCACTTCATTATTCACCTAGTGGAGACTGTGTGATTTACTGAGTATTTTAAAATCCCAAATTGCACACAACAGTATTTGTGTGTCTCTATTCCTGCTTTGAAGAGCAGTCACTAGAAAACACATTGGCACAGATTTCTGTGCAAATCAGCTGGAATCTTGCTCTGTTGTACCTTATTTTACTGTAATAGCAAGAAAAGATATGCCAGAAACTTATATTTAGAAGTTTTATGTTTCTACTTTTATGTAAGTGGACCAATTAAGGCCAGTCTTGCTGTTGCTGCTAACTCTAATGCTTATGTGCTGTTTAGAGGGGCCGTCATAATTAGTGAGCTGGTTAAAAAATAAAGTTCATCTGAGGATAAGGACTCAGTCTAGAGGGTGGGCTAAAGAATAACTTTCAAGTTCTTGCCTCTTTTTTTTTTTTTAATTTTAATGTATGACACTTTTTGCAGGGGGGCAGGATAAGTATAAATGTTCTCTTTTAAGAGAATCTTATATAAAGTCAATCTGACTAACAGAAGCAAGTATGTTAATTTTCTTTCTAAACTATACCTATGTCTTCTGCCATGTCATTCATTGATCTTTTTTCTTGCCAACTCATGGAACAGCGAGCTGTTTCTTTAACAGGGATATTTTTATGTCCATGTTATTTTAGCATATGTGTTGCCATTTTACACTTAAAAGTAAAAACCAGGAGATATGAATACATAAGCCAGGTGACACAGACGATGTTATTAGTGTGATGTGATATGACACAAATGTGTTCTATAATCAGAGCTTGTTCAAAACTTTGCATTTGAAGGAAAACCTATTTACAAAGACAATTTTCTTGAATTTATAGAGAGTATGGAGTGAAGTTATAACTGTAGAGGACAGTCCAAAGACCTGAAGCTGTTCACACAGCTTGTTCATTTGACAGGTGATTTTTCAGTACTTTACTAGAAAAGTAAATTTTTTTTTTTTTTTTTTCAGAAACATCTCTGTAATGTGTAAAATGTCTTGAATGATGCTGTTTTCAAAGATATTTCCAGAGGTTATGATTAGAGTCATATCAGTGATTCAAAGCACACCGGGAGGGACCCCCAGATGACAGATCCTATTTGGTTCCAAGCAGAGTGAAAAGTTTATGGCTAAAGATGGGGCAGCATTTAACATTTATAGGTGAATTAAAGTTATTATTGAAAGGTAGATTCCACTCAATTAATTTGCATGCTGTTGAAAACTTCAACTGCTGCAAAAAACATACATCAAAATAATTCCTTATGTAATTGTACCTCAGTCGGTGGAGTTTTATCAAGGATATATTTGGGCCAGATGAAAAATAATGGGGAATGGCTTTATTTCTCTGAGAAGCCCTGAATTCTCTGTTCTGTGTTCCTTTTACTACAACTAGTCAAATCACAACACACACAACTGTGTAAGTACAGACCCCTGTTATCATTTGTCTTTTAAGGCCAATTCTCGATACCAATGAGTTAGTGCTGACAGTGGGAGCAGAAGTCAGTCAAATCAAGATTTGACTCTGAAGGTTAATATTAACTATAGGTAGATCAAAAGAGAAAGAAGAAATCAGGTCTTAGATAAAAGCTGTTCAGATGATTATTCATTGATGAACTTCCCAGTGTAATATTGCCTGTGGATTTTAGAAAGATTTACAGCTCTGTTTGCAAGAGGGATGGACCCTTAGTTAATGTAAATTAGGGGAGCCCTCCTGACTTCAGAGATGGGATTACATCAGTAGAGGGTCTGATCTATAGCATTTTTTTTTTATTTAACTTCTACATATTAATATCTGGGTTTTGGCTTTTCCTTTCAAAAACAGATCCTAGTTCTTGTACTGTAAGAAAGGCCCAATTTCATATTGTTTTAGCTGCCTCGATGATGGGGATACATTTTTCCTATTACGTTTTGATTACTTCTAAATCTGCTGATGTGTGGGAGGGAACTGAATGAAGCTCGTAAGCTTGCCACTTTCGTTGAGCTGAACTCAACAAGAGGTTATGCTGGCAAATCCTCCGAGGTAGTCATCATGCACAGGTCATTGGGAAAAGCTGCAGTGTCACACATTGACAGATATTCCCTGTGAGAGTGGCCAGCAGAGAACTGGCATAAGTGAAATACTGACGACACTAACAAGTGGCTTAAAAAGGGTATGTTGATCTTGTGCATCGTTACTGCTTTGTCCATTATGAATCCCCTGTGGAGAAAATCACTGTGGAAAAGTAAATACATCCTGCAGTGAAAATAGTAAGGGGAAGCCTGACTGCTTGCAACCATTTACTGAATAGAGTCTTAGTTGGGGACCCAGGAAATCTAGATTCTTTGGCTCTGCTCTTGACTGCTGAAGACAAATACCTCATCTCCCCATCTGTAAAATGGAAAGAATCAAGATCTGTTCTGAGATCTGTGGGCCAGAAGTTACAACAGCCCTTGCTGTTGTTTGGTTTCTTAGGACCTTTCAGGATCTGAATGAAAGAAGCCATAGGGGAGGCAGAGTGCGGGTGAGGGCACCAGCACCAGCTGATCTTGACTGACATCAAGCCAAGTGTCAGTTCTTCTCGTGCATTCTGACTTTTTTGGTACCATCTTGGTATCATCTTGGCACTACCTTTACCTGGTGTCCTTCAGTGCTGCTTTCTGAGGCAACAGTGAGCTTCTAGGAGAGGCAGTTTCTAGCCCTGCATCACACAGGAGGATGCTGGAGCTCTCCCAGAAGCAAGCATGAACAAGTATCTGTGTCTTTGCTGAAAATCTCAGTACAGCATTTTTACTATTAACCGACAAATTCAGAAGCTCTTTGACTTGATATGATGTCTAGCTAAAGCACATAATATGCAGTGAGCAACGCCATGCGGTATTCTTACTGCCAGCACTGGTTTGTTTTCATGTTGGTTATTTAAAATAATGTTTGGACTCATGTCCAGTAGAGATGCAGCTTACCTCTGAGGCATGGGTTGGGTTTCCGTCATTATTTTCAGGGAAACACAGGAAATTACTGAGAGCATTTCACATATGGGGAGGTGAGGGGAGTAAAATAAACATCATTTGCTGATGTAATGAAACTGCTCCCCCCCCACACACACACATTTTAGAAAGCCCTGGAGATGACCATGAGTCTCCAGGTTCAAATATAAATCTGCCTAATGTTCTGAATTTATCTCAGAATTTTCCTCAAATCTTGGGTATAACACTTAAGATTTTACTTGGTAGCACTGAGGTTAAACCTTTGGAACAGGTATGGGGTCCTCAAATCTGGATTTAATTCACTAATCTACTTCCGTTAATTTTTCTCATGTGACCTCATGTTTTATGGTTGAAATTTTATACTTGTAGTTCAGTGCAGGTGGGAGGTGTAACATGGAGACAGTTAAATACCTACTTGCCTGGCGTCTGCCTACAGAGTACAATGTGCATGAACAATAAGGTTTAAGACTGATTATCGCTGAGCACAAAATTGTACCTGCCAAGCTCAGAGGTCTTGTAGAAGTGCTTTTAAAATGAGCTTTATAACGCCCAGTAACAGTTGAGGGAACAGAGGGTTGATAGGCAGCAGTGATGGCCAGTTGCCTAGAATATCAGTTCCTCTTCAATAACTTTTGTATGCCAACTATGAACTTATAAACAGTTATTTTCTTTATTCATTGTCTGCTTATTGGTGTCATGCCCTCGTGATGACTCCTGCTAAAAGGGGTGATATAAGGTAGCTCAGAATAAAGTTTTTGTGTGCAAACAGGGCTCATCTGTGTGTCCATGCACACATTTTTTAATTGCTCCTTTGAAGCTGCCCATTCAGGGACAGTAACCAAGCATCTAGGAAGTATAAAACCAACAAAGAAGTGTTCAGATGTTTCTCATGAAGCAGATTCTTTTGGGGGGGTTAGTTCTGGTTCCTTTTTTCCCCCCTTAAACTGAATTTAGCTCCTGTGATCAGAGCCAAATTGGCAGCTTTGAACAATAATGTAATCTGCTTGCTCACAGGAGAGGTGCAGCAGGAACAGTCGCAGGACAGCCTTCCTCACCCGCATTCTTATGTGCACAGAGGCTAGCTCATGTCCTCAGTCCAACAAGCTCTTGGGATGCTCAGTTGAGCTGTGTGATGTGTTGTCTTGCTTTGACTGGGAGCTGAATTGAAAGAAGTGAATCCTTTCATAGAAATCAGCAAATAGCCAATCTGGAAGTGATGCTGAGGGAAGTATTCCCAAGGGTATCTGCAGCCTAGGGAGAGGGGGGTCTTGGAGGTGTCATGTAGGGGTCTCCAAACTTATAAATTTAATGTGCAGTGGCAGTCCAAAAAGCCAACAAAACTTTGGGTGTTGTCAGAAAGAGTGTGAGAGCAAGACAGAGGGCACCATTCTGCCACTATATAAAGCCCCGGTGCACCTGCAAGGTGGGTGCTGTGTGCAGTTCTGGTCTCCGCATCTCACAGAAGGACGTAGTACAGTTAGAGAAGAGCCACTAAAATGATTAAGGTTGTGGAGCAGCTGCTCAATAAGAAGAAAGACAGCTTGGAGAAGAGAAGGCTGGGAGAAGATATGCTTGAGGTTTAGAAAATCATGAAGATGGCAGATAAGGTGAATGCTGAACTGTTGTTATCCACCAAATCCTGCAGTACTAGGCTAAACTCGTTGAAACTAGTAGGAGAAGATTTAAAACAGATACAGTGCTTACACAATGGAGACTAAGCTTCTGGGATTTGTTGCCACAGGAGGCTGTAGAGACGCACAGTATCAGAAGACTCAAAAAAGCTCCATAAAAAACTACCAGAGGGAATAGGCAGGGACATATCCGTTAACGTCCTTAATACAACAATTGTGGATGCTGGGGATTTTGAAGGGACAAGCCCACAGAAAGTGTCCAGGCTCACATTCTCTCTCCAAATAGCATCTACTGTTGCCACTGTTGGAATGAGAAAAGGGGGTTAGATGGACCACCAGCAGGACCATGCAGGGAATTTCTCACAGGTTTATGTGCTAGCAAGGCGCTCCTGCCTCAGTGCCATGGAGAGAGGAAAAGTCCTGAAGGTGATTCAGAGCAGGACCTAACTAACTGTTCCTGCCCTGAATCACCCTCAGAAAAGTCTATCTCTCGCCATCAATTTCAAAGAAAATCTACCCCAGACAAAACTTAGTCTTGTGAATAACCACCTTAGTCACAACTGACACAGGTTGAATTGCTGATCTAGAAATGAAGAAAGTGTCATATACAAAAACTCAATCCAGACCCCTCACAGTCATTTTGGTGGGTGTTTGTGAGAGTGAAAACACTGTATCAGATTATTGGTTAACTTTGATCACAGGCAATTGGAAACATTTCCTCAGCCAGTGATGTTGAAGCAGTACGTCAAGCTCTGGTTAAGATGAAAAGTTAAGAAAACATCTTTTGTATATGTTAGTCTGCTTTCTCATAGTCTCGAAGCTGAATCACTGGGAAAGACTGCCTCTGCTGTCTAGCTGCAAAGCTGTTCTGAATTGCCCAGGTATGGCCGGATGTCCTAACGTTTATGGGAAGTCTGCTGCATGTCACCATCTGGAAACGGAAACAGCCTGTGAGGCTGGAATTGCAAGACTTCTGACTCAGAAAGAAAGGTGAAAGTCAGGAGGTGGTTCTTTCATGTAAAGCTACCCCAGTAGCTTCCTCTGAGAACTTCAGCTCATAGAAATTAAATAACTGCTTCAGTGACAGTTTGGGATTTCATTACCTAATCTCTGCATACAATGAGTTATTTAGACATGAAAATAGAGACATATTTGGAGATATATTACTAGAGTTACAGATGATGTGAGACATTTTTAGGCGTCTGCTGAAAATCTGGTCACTTCAGAAAAAAAAAAAAAAAAATTGTTCCCAAGCTTATTCTGAGATTCAAGAGTAGGCTAAAATACAGTAAGAACTGCACAGAATCTAAACTTTTAAATGTGTTCTAACTGTGAAGTTAAGTATAAGAGATAAAATAGCTGATCACTGGTAACAGGAATACTTGGTATTCAGGTAGTATGTAGATCTTTTTAGAAATCAACTGATTAATCACCACTACATCCTTTGAAACGGTATGAGTCTTTTTTTAACTTGCGAGGTACAAGATGGGATCTCGATCACAATGCTCTTATTTGCTGTCCAAGGCTACCAGAGAAGTCTGTGGTCAGGATGGAAATGGGAACCCACCATGAGTCCCAAGATTTTCTCTCTACCTGATAAAATATGTTGATACCTACTTATGAACTGTAAAACCATCGCAAGCTGCACAAAGCTTCCAATAGACAACATTTAGGATACAGTTATCTGGTCTATGATTGAACATTTCAGTATCTGTAGTACTCCTCAGCTCATCTTCTGGCTGAATTTCCAGATATTACCATTGGGACCATTATTCACTGATTCAATAAAGAAAATACTTTTTGTTTCCCTCACAAGATGTCTTTGTGAAAATGAGAAGTGCAATGTTATTAGTGTTTGGACAAGTAAACGGTTAGCTTGCACACTCTATCTTTTGTTTAATTACTGCTCACAAAGGGCATTTGAATTGTCCCAGCTCAGAAAACTTTTTAGTAATGTCAAATCTCTGCAGCTCCCATTTGCAACTGTTTTCTTAGTGCTTGCAGGACAGACAAGTTGAAAGTAGTGTCATATGCCCTTTTTATTATCAGTGCAAATGCTGACCACCTCACATGAAAAATTTAACTTGATAGAAAGAGTCCAAAGTTTCTGACCTTCTCTCGGGGCACCTCATAGTTATATTCAGGGCTGTACAATGCAAGTGCTGTTACTCTACAGGGGTAAGAATTCAATTTACACTGGCGGTGCTTTCACAAGACCATTTCAGTTCAGTTGGTAAATATTTCCAGGTGGCCAAGTCTAATTTTAGGGAGGGCAAATTTGCAAAGGTTAAATAGCAAGCAGGATTGCTATAAGTCTCTATCAATTTGAAAAAGAAAAGGTAATTAAACACAGCATTCTTCCAGAGATTAACCAGAGGCTCAGCATTCTACATTCCTACTATTTTGTGTTGTTGCTGTTAAAATCTATGCACCAAAGATGCATAAGTTCCTTTTGTAAAGATCTTCTGGAATTAGCAAGAAGAAAAAAGTTACTGTAATACCAGTAGATGAGGCAGAAAATGAAGATCACAGAGCTTTATGTTGGAGAGGCCACTGGGGTGGTTTTTGACCAGTTTGGGGTTGTGCATGTGTGTGTTTAAAGAAGAGAGAAAGGCAAGAGCCTGCTGTAGGCTTGCAACTGCATCTTGCAACTGCAAAATGAAACAGAAGAGTTAAAATGGTGGCTCCTATTCAGAAGTTCCACCAGAAGCGTCCTTCCAGTTTCAAGGGCCCTTTGTGCCGTCAGATGCTGTTAGCCCCTTGTTAGTCATTGCTGGAGAAAAAAACCTCAACAACACACAACTAAGTTTGGTCAGTTTGCTCAGCTGCTGTTGATGTCACCCCTTGCCCACTAAGAGTAAGTTACTGTAATAATCCTCCCCTTTTATTAATCATAACTTTGTAGAAAGCAAGAACTGGGTGACATCATTGTTGAAGAGGACTGGCTAACTTATGCTCAGTTTTAGCCAGCTTTCCTATAACATCTCTCACGTGTCATATGAAAATAATTACCAGCTCTCACTTTCCATGTCTGACCAATCATCCCCTTTTTTCCTCTTTATGAGGTTACAGGCCTCTGCCTATTTCAAACACCTGCTGAAGGTGTAATCTATTTAGAGATGAAAGAGAATATCTTTAACTGGAAGCTGGAACATTCCAGGGGATCCTCATAGGGTGAAGTCACTTGCCATATAAAACATTAGCAGTATTTATTATAGTGAAAACATCATCTTCCATAGTATAACATATCAAAGTGCTTCAGATACAGTCTATCATCATACTCTGAATTTCAGCACTGGTAGATTCCACTCTGTATTTTCTGCTCTGCTTTTGTTTTGGATAACATAAAATGTTTGTATGCTCATACCTCTATCTATATAAAAAGATAAATAAGCCAAAATTCAAGGGCAAATTATTCATTGTTGATTTTTTTTTGAAGGATATTTAATTAGTTATTTGCTAAGAAGCCAGTGTCCTTCTAGTCTTGCTGACCTATTGCCTTAACCAAGGAAGAGATAGACTCTACCTTTCACTTTTAACTCCTCTTTTCAGTCATTTTGAGGCCAAAAGATACTTTCTTACTTCAGGAGAAGTGCAGTTGAGAAGAGGAATTTAGACAGTAAGGGAGGGTTATTTCATTAGAGCAAGTGATTCATTCACACCAGGGAAGGAAATACAGGCAGGACTTCAAGTTTAACAGCCTTCATCTGTTAAGGGTCAGGGAAAAGAGCAAAGAAGTAGCCATGACTGATGGAATGGGAAATACTAGGCAGACAGGTCAAACATACAGGTAGATGAATTTGAGCAGAACACCTGGCAATCTGAGATGGATATTTCTATGGCTTTCAGGGTTTTTTGCATATTGTCTGTTAGAATGGGTACATTTCCTTTTGGACATAATAGATTGTTAGATAGATAGGTCACATATATAATATATACCTTTTTCTCTAAGGTCTAATTTAATTTCTATTACAATCAACAGCAAAACTCCCTTTGGCTTCACCTAAACGGGAATAAATTTTGGGTTGTGCTTGCTATGGACAACAGTCTTCCAGCTGTTCAACTCCATGGTGTTTGAACTTATGCAAAATAATTGTGATGATCTCTCCCCCTTTCCCAGTAAAATGGGTAGGTCCTCAAAAAAACATCACAACATGATATAATTGCAGCCTAATAGATTTAACATCATATCCAGCCTCACCTCCTCCAAGTGCTGATTTTCACAAATATGTCCACTCTAGACAACAAAGATTCTAAGGACCAGGTTCAACAGCATTAAAAAATTCTTAAATTATCATCACAATAATTTGTTGAATCTGAATAAAGCATATAGAGAATGAGGCAGATTCCTTGGTAAATTACTTGTGTGAATAATTGCAATTATTAGTGGGCAAGTGCACCTTCATTCCAGTTTAAATTTAGCTAACATCGGCTTTCAGCCACTCTACACTGTCATGTGTTTGTCTGCTAGTTAGAGATGTTTTTACTGTCTGTTATCTTCTGTTACTGTGAGGATTTGAAAACTGTCATTAAAATTACATCTTAACATTATATTTGGAAGGTTGTTTAAGCTTCAGAAGTTTATCACTGATGAACAGTCTTCCCAGGTTAAATCATTTTTGTATTTTTCCTGAAACCTTTGATTTTGTGCCTCTAGTTAAAAAAAACCCTCTTTTAAGTAAAAAAACAAAAACAAAAACCAAAAAAACATGTAGTTTCACGGACTGAGGAAATACCAGTTTTTAACTCTTTTGCAATACAATACAAAGAGCTTTGCTCATTTAATTTATTTACTGTGACCTCTTAATGTTTTCCCCTGGGGTAAAATGCCACATCCCATGAGTATGACATGTATTCTCTGTTGAAAGATGTTTTTATACTCTCCACGGTACTAAGATACCTGTAATGCACTTGAGCAGAACTTAAGGTGCTGGGTCAGCACGTAACAGAGGTCACCTACACAGATCAGTCAACTGAGCGCTCTGTTTAAGTGATCTGCTATTATTACTATTACTGTGGCACCAAAATTTTATTACCTTTGGCCATTGGCAGTAATGAATTAATATTATATTCCATGTTACGTGTTCAAATTGCTACACTAAGTAACATGAGACACTGGGAAGGTTTCAGTGGAATTAAAAGGAATTGCTGTATTCTGTACAGTTCCTCATGAACAGTTAAATTTAATTGTTAGTTATAGTTTAATTGTTAAATATAAACCTTCTTAATGTTGTGTTGATTTTACCACATTGATTTTACATTCTCAATACTCATTGGTATTCCATGAAGCCATGCAGCTTGGTATTATTTATGTTTTCACTTTAATTTTTTTACTGAAGGAATCCAGAATCAGTTATTTTGCCCCTGTTCAAAGTGCCCAATATGCAATAACAAATCTCATCCTGTGTATGTGTTTTAAACTTATGAAATGGTAGTTTGACTTATCTGAATCTTGAAGAATCAGATACAGTGTAATGAAACTAAGTCTTTTTTCCAATAATCTGAATTTTCTCTTTATAAATATGAAAACCCAATGCTCAGGTGATAAGAGAGAACTGAATTCAACTCCTTTAAAATGTTTTGGAAAAATGCATTTGACATGGGAATGGTTAACATAAATACATGATGGCAAACAACATCTGCAGTTATTGCTAAACCAGAAAGTAATCCATTAGAAAACACGCATGCAGTCTCACATTTTCTTTTTTACAGAAAAATACAGAACAGAAATATTTATCATGCACGTTTGCCCTTTTTCTGTGATTATTGCTGACAGAAAAGTTCCAAATAGAATTTGAACTGATGTATTGCTGGTGTTTCTCTTCTGCCTGATTTATAAACTAGTGGGGATCAGAAGTATTTATTTTTGTAATTAACACCTATTGATCATGGAGTTTCATTAATACTTTTAGCTTCCCTTATGAATGATTTGCATTCCTCTGTAATTTGTATTCATTGAAATAGAATGCTGTTCAACATTTCAGCAGAATCTGTGGCTTCAATAGGTACTAAGGGCTTTAGGAAAAAAAGAAAACATGTCACTGAAGAACACCTATAAAATAAGGCGATTTAGAGAATTACACATTACTAGAGATAAGGGCCACTTAACCTCACATCAACTGATTGTGCTTAATCTTCCAGTCTGCTCAGGTTATCCACAAGTTGCTGTAATGTTTAAATGTCAATCCTTCTCCAGGCTGGCTAATTCATATTTAATATCATGGTATTTTTAATGTATACCATTTTGCCTAATTTTCAACTCTAGTCTATCTTGAAATATGCCATAACCTTTAAAAATAAGTTTTCCGTGTCAAGTTTGGACAGTGTTACTGGAAGAATTCAGGGAACTCACACTGCTTCTGCCTGTAATATACTTTGTTCTGTGCATAGAGGGGATTTTGGTCTCCGGGCCATTCATCTGGCACCTTTCATGAACGTTAAATTCACAGTCAAAAAGGTTTAGCCTAGGAAATAAAGAATTCTGTATCCATTTCAAATCTCAGGGAATATATAGGCAGTCAGAAATTAATTGCCCATCTTAGAATTTGGCTGGAATTACTTAACATGCTTATTCATAAAATTCAATGTGCCTAGATTTGATAACTTGCCCCTGTATGATCTCACTTTGCATTTCACATTATATTTGAATGTGTATTAGCATCCTGCTGCAAAATATAATGCACCACCAAGCAATATTATGTAACTTAAATTGTAAGAAATTTTATTTTCTCTAGTATTTGCTTAAGTCAGTTTCTGTATGTTCGTATGTGATTACATCTACATACATGCAGATATACATAAATAGGTGAGTGTGATTTTTTTTGTGTGTGAAGCCAAGTGCTTCGCTAGCCAGGTGTCAGGAAGGAGCAGAAACAAGGTGGACTTTTTAAGCATGTCTACGTGGATTGTCCTGTGGGGTTTGGTGTTGCGTGTCAGTTTATGCTTATTACGCACAGTTTCTTTGTCCTGTATGTGCACCGCAGATGTTATGTCTCATTCCTTCCGACCAAACAGCAAGGGCAGAGTTAGTGAGTCTGCCCCAATAGCACTCTGCATCTTCCTAATGGTCGTGGTAATAGGGCAGAGCAGTAAGAAACATTGCATTGTAGCTTTCAGGTAGAGGAGGCCCACTGTTGATGTCTTATTTCATTTAGTCATCTTACATAGTCGTAGATGACTGAGACTGCCTTTTTCCACATTAAGATGCACCAGGCCAGTACAGCAGTCATCAATTTGGATGGTGTCTTGCTCAGTGTTTTCTTGTCACTTTTCTTGTGAAGGGCTTTGTATCTTCTTTCAGTTTCAGCCTGTGACGTTCATTTAAGCTTGAGAGAGTAGCCCTTGCGGAGCCTTCTCTCCTGAGATTCTTCTTTGAAAACAGGTTTCTGCTCTTCCTGAAACTAGTCTTTTTGTGCTGCAAGGCAGAGATTGCGTGGTAGAAGCATCATGCTTCTTAGAGCTCATAGGGCAATCCAGGCTGTTACAGCTCCTGACACCTCAGGAAGGAAAGGGCACAGACCACTGGAAAGACTAGATGCTGGTCACCATCCCTCACGCCAGACAAGAAGGGGTCAAGGGACTTCTGAGTTCATCCGAGGCATTGATGCTAAGCATGGCTGTCAACATGGGTCTGTGAGATCCACCAGCTGTGGTCACACCCCATGTATTTCCACTTCAGTGGTTGTGTGCTCAGTGCCATCAGATGTGGCATGTTTGGTACTGGATAATAGCTTGATGACTCCTCCATCTGCTAAACTGAGCATTTCAGTCCCTTCTCTTTCAGGGCTGAGTTTTCTAACTCTGGTGCATTTATAATGCTTGCCGAGCTGGGTATCACCCCTGACTGGGATCTTTGTTCTTGGATATTTCTTCTTTGTAGCTAAGATTTAAAATCTCTTCTTATGACAACTTCTGATTGACAGCAATATAAATATCATTGTAACCATCATCTCTGGCCTTTGTAGCTGCCTTTCAAAGGTTTTTTTCTAGCAGTCTAGTTAGGCCTAACTATTCACAGGACCCGTTTTCAAACATCACTGTGTCATATTATCCTGGAGTTCCTGAAGACTTTAATTAAAATGTCTTGTTTTCCACATTTTATTCGTGAAAATATCACTGGGAAGGAAGTTCTACTCATCATATTTTGGATGAGGAGCTGGAAATAGCAAAAGTTCTCCATACTCTGTTCTGGAAAATTACTATCTTTAAAGCACAATTCCTCTTAAAGTTCCTAGTAATTTCTGTTGTAGCATCATACAAAATGTTTTACTGAAATACAAACTGTCTTACTTTTCTAGGAAATTGCTGTTAATATCAAAGATTTATTTGTGGATGTTCTGGCACAAAGTACCTCTGATGAAACCCTGCCCACTTTTTACCTGTTTACTACTCAGCTGCGTGTAGCTGCATGCCCTCAAGTATTCTTTTCTTTAAAGTAGTCCTGAGATCAGTCAAATGCCCTTTCTTGCCTGGATCACACTTCCCTCCGTTATCTCTGGCTGCCACATTCAAAATTTGCCAGTAATTCAGTGCTCCCACAGCTTGACAGATTTACTAACAGATTGTTACCAGGCTTACTGTTTAACATACCAATTTAAAAAAAAAAAAAAAAAAAAAAAAAAAAAAAAAATTACCTTGTGATTTGAGCATGCTTAGCTGTTTCAGTTTTGGTTTTACTTCAGACATGTGTCCGTTACAAATTCTTCTTTGCATTCACTCTATAACCTTGTCCTTTATGCTCAACAGCTGTAACTTTGCTGAAAACTGAGGCAACACAGTTCATTTTTGGAGCCATATCTCAAGTCCTATCCCACCCCTTCTTCACAACAATAATTCTTATTTTGTTATTTGCATTGCACAAAGGACCTTTTGCTGTTTGCATTAAGAAAAGTTAGGAAATCCATGAAGTCTTTGTGTGACTCAATATAACTTTGGGCAATTTTCACTCTTTTTGACCTCCAAAATGCAGTCACATTCATGAATACTTTGTTCCTTTTCTATAAAAGCATCCCTACGTAATCCTAGTTTTCTTCTGGTATCCTTGTCCACCCAGTAAGATCTGGAGGCTTTTTCAGATGTCTTTTTGTCTTTTATGGAATACAAGGCCATGGTTAAAAAAAGTCAGTTTTGTGTCTATTGAAGTCCTCAAGACTGGCAGAAAAGGATAAGGCATGAGAGCTGTTAGAATTTTTTAAAATTTCCCAAGCTGTAACAGAATAAAAATAAAAACTGAAAGTTAAAAAATATAAAGAACTGGATAAAATATTCAGTTTATGGCATTTTCTATCTACTGCTACAATTTTTATTTTTTCTAAATGTTCATACTATTATTATTTAAGAATGTAATTTAGGAAGTGTTTCAAACCCCATTTGTCAATTTCTGAATGATTGGCACTTCTACTGGAACAGAAATTGCAGGTACTTTTTCTGTCTTTGTTTCTTAGTAAAGATATTCAGGAAAACTGCCCTTTTCTACTAAGCTTCAGTTTAGACAAATCCACATTTATGTCTAAAAAAAACATGCAAATGATTGAAAATTTTCCATCCAAATAATTCCATCTGAGTTTTAATCTTCAGAGCTGCATTATAATGCAGTGTCATATTAAGCCACTACCTTCTGTCACTTGGCTGTCCCTTTCATTTGACAAGATGCAAGTTCATTATATGCTGTAATATTGTGGTTCTAAGGAATTTAATCATACAAGCTAAGGTATAAAATTTGTAGCAGTTTGCCTTCTGGCAGTCCCACCATTCTGTATTGTATCCAGTTAAAGTGATATGGATGGGTCAGCATGAGATGAAAGGTATCTGTGTGGATGGAGGAGGCTCTTGAAGAAGAGGTTCTTTCTCTTGACAGAACATGTACCAGTATGTCAGAAGCTGAAAGGATTAATACTGGGATAGAGATAACGTCTTTGGGAGATAAGCAAGGCCAAATTTCTGCCCAGTTGCAGTCATTGAGGTTCCCAGTTTAAAGGCACTTTGCACAAATGATCCTCTTCAGTCTTGCCTCTTTGACCAGTTCTTACCTGACAGTTGCATCCCTCTGATCTAATGTGCCATCACAAGTCTACCCTTCCCAAAGCCCTTCTGTACAGCAAAGGTGTGATGTTTAGAAGTTGTTACCCTTCACTTCTGAGCTAATTGTACCCAACTGTTGGGAAAAAGATTGTGCGGTTCATAATGCTCAGCTTCATTTGTTGTCATAGAAGGATCAGCTGGCTTCAGTACTGGCTTGATAACTTCCACAAGTCTGTGTGGATTTCTAACACTTGTCTGCTTAGTTTCACCTTTTGCTCTGTAGACATAAAAAAAAGTATGTGTACCTCAGTGAAATTTAAAATGTGTTCATTCTTTGAATGCTCCATAGATCAGTGATCAACAGTGCAAAAGTTCTTACATAGTGTGGAGTCAACATGCTTTGCTGATGGTGAACTGACTGTGTCGTGCAATATAACAAGGTTCTTCTTTCCAGACCTTTTCAATGGAAGTTGGAAGTCTCCTGAGAACAGCAGCTTAGCAGATAGATTACCCTTCTTTTTACCATTGTTCAACTCCTAAATAAAATTCATTTATAGCTCTTGTTTCCTGACAGACAGTAATTTGTATCTTGAAACCTAAGACCACTAACTCATAATTTGCACAACCTGACCATTTCTGGTCAGGAAAGTCTTGAGTGTGAACTCGCACAGAGGCTGAATTATCTCTGGCCCCACGAGAAATAGTTCCTCCAGGTCACAGTTGAGGTCATTATTAGAGTGTTTTCTAAAGGCTTGTCAGTATTTGGAGCATATTGTTTGCTTGTTCTTGGAGGGATTTAACCCTGCAAAGTGCTGAGCGCTTCTGATAGATACTGAGCACCATCAACTTTCATTTGGAATAAGATAAAATTGAGGACACTCAATCTGTCTTGAAAATGTTTAGTATTTCGTAAGATTGAACCTTGACCGATTTTTTTTTTCACTTTACAGTCCCTAAAGAGTCTTAAATTTAATTACAGAAATTCTGCTGAAGCTCAGGCAGAATGGACACTAGTACATGCCAATGGTATTTAAAGTTGTCTGTCAATGGAGTATTGAATTGCTCGATCTGGGTTTTAATAGCTTTTTCTAAATCAGTAAAAAAATAGTATTTAAATCCCATGTAATGTAAATGTAATTAAAATGTACTTTTAATGCAAGACAGTGCATGCAGAAATTGTTGGATATCTCTCCTGTACTTAGGGGAAAAATGACATTGGGCTTAGCTCTTTTTAAAAGTCTGCTGAGGGCTTAACATTTCTCTATGCACTCCTTGAAATCAGAGATAACCAAATGATGAGATAAGTGGATAGCTCTTTTTTTGTTGTTTTTAATTCAGTGAAGGCCTCCCAGTGCATATTCCAGTTGGAGTTGATGAATAGCTCCTTTGGGATGCTGTAAGCTCCACTCAATGTATTTATGGAATACCTTCCATTTACACAGACCACATCTTTCTTGATCAGTCCATAAGGATCAGGGGAGAGAAAAAGAAGCAGTAAGTTTTTTTTTTTTTTTTTTTTTTTTTTTTTTTTTTTTTTTTTTTTTTTTTTTTTTTTTTTTTTTAATTTCTGGATAGTTGTTTTATGCTCTGTTTTATGATTGTGGCAGACTGAAGCTGCTGGGATTCAGCCTGGCCTTAACCCTCGAAGATAACATCCTCCCAAACCCTAAAGCCATCCAGTTAAAGTGTCCATTAGCCATTACTTTTCCCTTTTAGATGAAATATTCACACTGTGTAAGGAAGACTTACTGGGAATTAATAGAAAGATAGTCTCTCTTCCAGCCCAGCCCACAAAACAGCACCATTTTTGATGCAGTCTTTTTCAGCTATATCTTTAGCATAACTTCAAATGCTTCTTACATTTTCTTTACAAGGCCACTGGCAGCAGATCGGTGCAGTGCAATGACACCCTTAATTCTTTGTACTACATACAGAGTTCATGTGAGTTGGCCCAGGGTTGTACTTCTCCTGTACAGTCTTCTCTATTTTTTTCTGGCCTGCCTGATGGCTGAAATACAGTGGCTGTAGTACTATTGATGGGTGGAAATTAAAAGGACATGAATTATAGGCAATAACACATGCTTCCATCACAAACTCCTCTCCTATATGTGCGTGGGAGGTGAATCTGATTAACACACTCCAAGCTAAATGGATTGCAAGTTTTGAGGTAAAGAAGAAATCTTCCCCTGGGTCAGAGGAGTGGATGCTGGGATTTTTTGTTTTGTTTTGTTTTGTTTTGCCTTCTTACAGCAAAATTCATGCTTTATTTCTTAAATTCACCCTACCCTAAAATGATCATAGCCCCCAGCACTTAGATGCTGATGATGCTTAATGCTGTTCTTTCTATGGCACATCACAGTTCCGGATGCTCATTATTATTCATCATCTTTCTTAATTGTGTTACAGAGGAACTGTTTTATGGCCTGTGACATGTGGAGTAGATGTTCTATGCACTGTTTGCAATTAGACATCTAATTCATAGTAGCCTACAGTGCGAGGAACGGCTCACAGATGGTTCCAGATGGTCCTTTCCAGTTCTGTGTTCTCACATTTCTATTACAGTGGAAGGGTAGGAGCAGGAAAAGGTAACTGGCAATCTCTGTAATTTATCTTCTGTGGATTTACAATGCTCTTTGATCTCCATTTGAAAGAAAGAAGGAAAAATAAGTTACTTGAAATCAAATGTAGAAATTAAGAAGGAAATAAAAAGAAATGGCATGAGAAATTATTTTGCCATAGTTGATTAGAAGGTTCTCACTACTATATTTTTATCATTTGGCTTTGAATAGCAGTGCTTTGCTCTGGCTACCAAACCAAGTGCTCACCAAATGTTTTCATCCATCAAACAACATCTAAGAGCAAGGTATTGCCTCTTCTCTGGTATTAGATTTAAATTACCCTGTGCATAGGAAAGTGTTAACTTTTTCCAAAACTATACAGATGAGTGTCTATACCTATGTCTTTATCTGTATCTTGCTAATAACTTGCATATGAACCACTCAGTATCTTGCAAAACAGACATACGACACTTTTGCTGCTGCGTAAGGTCTCCACACTAATATTCCCACATGCTTTAAGTAACAGACGCACGCACTCTGACACACAGGAATGAAGCAACCTGGCAGGGGGAAGCCTCAGACCAAAGGGGTTCACTGAAATGCAGAAGTGGGAGAGCAGATCCGCTACAGGAAGGGTCCCAGACCTTCTCTGCAACAAGTAACTCGTGCACAATTACCACAGCAATCCATTTTGCTGAGTGTACAGCTTGTCCATGTCAGACAGGCACACACAAAATCCATCCTAGTTAGCAAGGCCAGGGCAGCACTGAAGAGCTCATTTTCCCTGCAGTGCGTAACACTGAGTTTCATGCTCCTTTAGTCATTAGTTGCGGGGATAAGGATCCAATTAAGCCCATACATGTTTGGAAGCTCCCACTTAGGGAAGTTCATATGTCTATGATTCTGTGACTGTGTCTGTAATTGTGACTCTTGATATTAGAATTGGGATTGAACAAAACTCCAAATCCAGAATGAGGGAGACACAGGTGGACTTTGGATTCAGACCAGATTTTGCAGCTAAAAGAGCTTGTGTGGCTGTGGATGAATGGTGGTGCTTATTGGTGTCGGTACAAGCCACTGTGTATCTGAGACTTTGAAACAAGAGCGCTGAAGTGGCAACAGGACATCTTGCGCTTTTTCTGGATCAGAATTTCCTTTTGATTGAAAGGCTCTGCTAGTGTCACTCCAGCATATTTTAAAACAAGAATTTCCTGTGTGCCAACACTTAGGAGGAAGATCTCTAGCCAGGGGTTTAAAAGCTAGCCAACCTTGTAATTTATCAGTTTCAACTAGGCCAACGTCTCAAAGCTGAGAAGGAGAGGTTACATCTTGAGGCAGTTGTCTCCTGACACTCCAGCAACATATGGCAAATGAAGGGCTGTAGTGCTTTTAAGATTAAGTGATTTTTCCCTGAAGAGTGAAAATTCTGGGACCAAATCTATGCCTGAGACCTGTTCCTCACGGCATTTTAGAAAAGGTAAATCTGGCCTGATATATGTAAACTCAATTTCATTTTCAGTGTTTCAGCCTGCAGGAGTATTCAGCTGGAGATAGAACATTAGGGGGTTTTCTCCATTTGAATAAGTAACGGGGAAAGAAGCTTTAATCTTGCATCTTTTTTTTCTATCATAGATTTAATACATTGGATTTTTTTGTTTTCTCCTTGGTCTGTCAAGGTCTCAAAAGTGACCTTGACAAGTGATTTCTCCCAGTACTTCTGAGTGTGAATAATCCCAGTTATTTCTGTGCTGATGGTTTGGTTTTATTATGGATTTCCTTGAGCCTGAGAAGCTTGAAATAGCAGCTTTTATCTTAAAATGTTTAAACTCGATTGAGTCACAATAAGTCTGTAGCTGTCTGGATATGCAGATACATATCTGTTCTTGGCACCTATATGGCCTTCACTGATGCAGTCTTCAAGAATCTTGCAATCCTAGCAGGGATTTACTCCCACTGCCCTTGCCAGGCAGGGAAGTATTAGCTGCATTTTGCAGATGGGAAACTAAAGTGTGGCACGGAGAGATTGGCCTGTCCAGGGACTCCCAGGAAGTCCAAGTGCAAGTTCACAGCAGCGTCCACTAGGTCAAGCTTATCCTCTCACCATATTATCAGAGCAGTTGGAGAAACAAAGTAAAAGCAACATTATTATATGTTAACCTGCTTTTGAGTTAAATCTGGCCTTTCATAACAGTGGTAATTGTTTTAAAATAATTTTAAGCGTGGAGAATGTTGTTCTTAAAAAATACACCTATGCAGTCAAATCAAATTGATAGCTAAGAGCAAGTTCTCTTACCAGGCTGTAATAAAAGCAGGGTGATTAAGCCTCAGGAACTTCAGTAAACCAGTTCTGGATCTGTGGTGGTGGAACTTAAAAGGAGTGATCCAGCAGATGCACACCAGTGAGCAGCTGCAATGATAAAAAGTGACAATCTTTGCCTGACAGCGTTAAAGAAACTTCCTGATCGTTTCAAATGAGACATTTTTCTAGTTGGCCCATCAGCAAATGCCATATTTTCCTATGGGGTGGGTATACACCATCAATTAAGTTGTTGATGTTCATTTGTACAGTGTAACCCATATATAATCTAATGTAACCCACCCCACCCCCTGTTTACAGAGTTTGTAAAAGGAATGTTAACAGGACAGTGTAGAGAGGAGGGCAGTGAATTGCTGGGGCTATCAGCTTACAGGTCCTGTTATGGCTGGCTCCACCTGAAACTTCTCTAGTCCCTGTATGATCTGGTCAAAATTGACTTAACTGTTGCTTCTGCGGTGTGAAATGAGAATAAGGATGCTTTTTCTGTACTTATCCAGCACCGAGTATCATGGAACCATTTGATTTGGAAAGGGCCTTTGGAGTTCACTGCCCAAATTCCTGCGCAGAGCAAGGCCGACTGAAGTTAGACCTGGCTTCAGGGTTAGATCAGGGGGCCCAGGGATGTCACCACTTCTTCCTGGTGCATGAGACCTCACACATCAGATTATGGGGCAGGGGGAGGGGGCTGGGGGAGCCCATGGGGCAGGGTCTTCCGTGTTAGTCCCTGATGTAAGCATTTGAGGGATGCTTCTGGCATCCTGGGCACCACAAGAGGCCAGGGCTTGGCACCACAAGTGGGTGAGATGTGGGTTCTGCACTCCAGAAGCCCCTTGGCTGTCTCCTCACTGTGCAGGACACATGCCAGGCCTAAGGGAGAGGTGGGAGGTGAGAAAGCAGCAAGAGGACAGCAGCCGGCAAGACATTACTCTTGAAGGAGCAGCTGGGGCTTCCCACTGTGTCCGTCTCCGTAGCTCCAGCATGCTGGGGAAGGGGCGGCAATAGATTCCATGAAGGAACTCACAGCCCCCAGGAATAAAATAGGGTATGATTCAGACTGGACATTAGGAAAATAGAAAGAGTGGTCAGAGAGTGGAAGAGGCTGCCCAGGGAGGGGCTGGAGTCACCATTCCTGGAGGGGTTTAAGGGTCGTTTGGACGAGATGTTGGGGGCTGTGGGGTAGGGGAGAACTTTGCAGAGTAGGGCTGAGGGTTGGACTCGATGATCCCCAGGGTGTTTTCCAGCCTGAATGATGCTGTGATTCTGTGAAATAATAACCTTATTGCTCCCCGGCCCGAGTCATGTTCTTCAATTCCCGCCTTGAGGAAGGCAGACGCTTGCCTTTGGTGAAGAATTTGACCTGCCCAGTTAAAGAAAAAAAATTAAAAAAAAAAAACAAAATAAAAAACAAAAAACAACAAAAAAGCGAGAAGAGAAGCTTGTGCAGACTCTCGGGCAGCGGCTTCCCCGCCGCCGGCCCGTCC
>NW_020799096.1:9781515-9949990 GCF_003259725.1 Athene cunicularia
GCGGGGCACGGGGCGAACGGGGGGGCTGCCCCTGCCCGGCGCCGAGGTGCAGGTGGCACCCCCCCATTCTGCGTGTAGGGTGTCGCGGAGCGCTCAGAACTTGGCCTGGTCGAGTTTCCCAGGCTTCCTCCTAGCCCTCTTCCCCCACCCCGCCAAAATCTCCCCCTTCTGAGCTACGCTGGCTAGTGGCCGGGAGGAAATGTGAGTTATCGCGCATCTTCTCCATCGCCGGCTTCTCCGATGGCGTGTGGAGACAGGCGTTAGTCTGGCTTTGCCCCTTAGTCTTGCTCCGTCCCTGTGGCGGAAGCAACATTCTGAGGTATCGTTTCTCATCTCCTTCAAACACCTGATTCTCACAGTCTGTGTTGCTGAAGAGTCACCCGGGACCAGTTAACCCGAGGAATTTACTGCTGGCTGCATATTGGCATATACAGAGATTCTTCAGGAGCAGACTTATAATTGATGCCTTAGCTGAGAAGAAATAACGCGTGCATCTCGCTGCTCTGACCATTATTAGAGGATGCATAACTTACAATGGCACAGTAGCTAGAGTAATGGTCTTGCAGTGAAAGGAAAGATCTTGCAGAACGGTCTAAGTATAATTTTAATTCATTTTAATACCTTCTGCTATGTGCAATGAGCTGTCATCCAGTGGGGACTTTTTTTTTTTTTTTTTTCCCTTCAAGCTATTCCACAAGGGATTCTTCAGCCTCTCATAAGGGATGAATTCCAGCAAGATAGGAACTGCATGAAGAACTGGTCATTTGCCACAGGGACCGGCAAAGACTGAGACCACCAGAAAAAGGGAACAACTTCTACATAGCTGTGAAAAAGTACCTGGATGGCCAGAAAAGGGATTTGCTCTGTTCTTGGACACAGATTGCTGTCACATGTGCAGGAGTTTCAAGGAAACGGGGTTGAATGAGGCAGGAGGGTTCTTCACAGTCAGAGCAATCTTGTACCCTTGTTCAGCTCCCAGATCGAATGTTTAACATACTGTCTGCTACTATCTGAAGTCTGCTCCCGACTTAGTTTCACTCACCCAGAGATCCAGGGAGAAGGCAGTAGTTGTGTAAGGCTGGAGATGCCATGTGGTATGCAAGGGAGTGGGAAAAAAAGCAAACCTTTGGCTTACAGGCCACAGAGTTGACATAGACTGAGGTTGTGGGCCAGCCACAATTGTCTTGGGACTGCTGTTCTCTTCTGCTGGCACGTCATCTGCCTGCAACAATGTGCTGACTGAGCCTGCTTGTCTATTGTAGCGCTTATCCTACCACTCCTTTGCCCTGTAGAGCATTTCTGTATTTCAGCTGTGGATCATAGCAGCTAGTCTTGTTTCTGTCTCTCTTCAGTCAAGGCAGGAACAGAAGCAAACAGATTTTCTTGCAAGTACAGATACCACCCCAGGGTGTGGGAATGTGCTATTTGGGATCTTTCCTGCTTTTACCAACCTGTGAGTCTCTCTTTTGTACTCAAGAAGTTCACATCAGCACACTTAGCTTTGGTATTTCATAGCACAGAGGAGGGTCAGTCAGACAGCCCTCCTCTCCCGATAGCAAGATTACATAACGTGTGTTGCAGTGTGGTGGGTAGTACCTCATATACCCTAAAAGCATGCAGAAGGGAGGAGTAGCATATCTTCCTAGAAAGGACAGTAAGGAGAAGTTAGAGATGAGCGTGTTTTATTCAGTGAGCTCTCTGCAAACAGAGATTTGTTAATGACGAGGAAGAAGCTTCCTTTGAGAAGGGTTCCAAAGCGCTTGTGGGACTGGCAAGTACAGCTAGCAACCAAGATGCCTATGGGTAGAAATGTGTATCAAAAGAAAAATAAGAATAGCTTAGAAGAATTAAAGCTTTGGCTTCTCTTTCTGCGCTTCCTCAGGAAAGGATATAAACTAGCAGCAAAATGTTTTCAGCATCAGCAAAAACTCTAATGCTGTCAGAAAGATCTGACATGTGTTAAACTTCTGCAGACGCGGATTGAAGTTGTATCAGATCAGATCGCTCAAGGAACTGTGTGCCCTGAAATTTCACATGAAGCCATGCCCAGCAGGTCCCAGAATGCCAGTCAGGACACAAGGTTCTACTTTTGGTCCCAAACATAGGGAGTCATAAGCATTCTTCTTTCAAAAGTAATTTTCTTGCTGTTGTAACGAATATGGACAGTCTTATACTGACAGCATGGGATAAAGAAGTGTAACAGTGCATGTGGCCCCTTGAAGGACCTGTGGGAATAGCTGGTCCTGCTGTATAACAAAACAGTACCCAAATACTGGAAATTAGCCGAGAGCTACAATTCCCAGCTGACAGCCCAAAAGGGACAGAGAGGACTCGAGGCACCTCTTTTCGATGGATAGGCTTTCAGAAGGGCTGAGGGACTAAGAGACTGTTGCTAAGTGAACGAGTTTTTATTCCCCCCTAGATTAATTTTAAAGGGCATTTCTGTCCAGCTTGCTCAAGAAAAGTTTATCACACAGCTATGGCTTTTGTTGTCCTTGGCTAACAGAAAGCAAAACCAACCTCAGCTGTGTACTCAGAAAATTGTGCTTAACGTACATTTTCCCTTATCATCCCTCTGCTGTTCCTCTAACCTGCTTTGAAGGAGGATTATCTGGAGGTGACCTTAGATAATGTCATTGTCTATTAAATACTTGACCTCCCTACCACGTGTAGCAAGAGTGATACTGGTTGCAATGGTGCTTTTCGTGGAGACTTCTGTGCTGCAGGAACTGGAATGCAATTGCTAAACTTTTTTTACTCAGATCAGGATACAGAAAGCAGATGTCAACAACTTCAAGTCATTAGTGTAATGTTTGACACCACATACTTTTTTTCTGTTTCACTGTCATAGCTGTTTCTTATGGCAGCACCTGAGACTGATTTTTCATCAAAGGGAGACTTTGGAAGGGTGAACAGATTTTACCTGGAAAATCCCAGAAAAGAACCACATCACACAAGGGACAAGCCCATTCCTCCTGGCATTTTACAACTTCCACATGGAGAGCGGAGAATTTAAATCAAAACTTACTGAAATAAATGAAAGCGATGGTTCAGATCTCAGCATTTCTGTGTGAATGTTTGGTAAAGATGTGAAAGGAACTTATTTATATGAGCTGTTTCCTCCATTTCTGGTAAAACCTAGTCTCTTGATAGTTGTCACCATCTCGAGACTGAGCTGGGTGTGTGAGACAGGTGTGGGCATGAGAGTGCAAACATGTCCGTGGTGCCCTTCTCACACCCTCTTGCCTGTTAGCGCTGTTATTACCTGTTTTATACAGCAAATCTAGATCTCAGCAAATCTAAGTGTTGCATTATGCTTCTGTCTGCTAAAACAGGGATGAACTCCTTCCTATCTACTGAATTTTACTTTAGTGCCCTCATCACAAATGATGCCCCTCTGTTCCAGTGAGAGGCCCATTTTCCCCTGTCACTTTGCACTGATGGCTAGCTGGGATGCCACTGGTACCCCACCCAGGCAGCTGGGACAGCCACGTCCACTGTCAGTGGTTGAGGGTCTAATGCCATCGTGATATTTCTTCCCGACTTGAGAGATCTTTCACAGGTGGATAGCCTGGCTTGGCATTGTGGCTGTGACTATCAGGCTGGAGGATGGTTTTCTATGTGTCATTCCTCACAGAATTTTTTCCTTTGCTGTTTAGCACAACTGTAAATAAACTATGCATTTACCTATTTATGACCTTCTGAGCAGCAACGTCCATATTCATACATTCCACGTGGCATCAGCACTGGAGAAGCCAGTTCTGTTCAGTGGTGAACTGTGAAGATCCAGTGGGATCCAGTCACACATCTTTACTGGCTTTTTGTGCTGTGTTTAAGGGAGTGAAGTTGCAGCAGGCTTTCCCAGCCATCTCATTGCCCTGTGAATGTTCTGAGCAACTGATATACCTTGCTGGGTGTTCAGTCAGTAACTTGAACTGCTGATATTCTTTGCCTTGCATATCATGATTTGATATGCAGAAACATCGACGCTGTACTAACTGTTTATTAGTTTTGGCTTCTCTTTGTATTTTAGAATAGGAATCATATTCTAAGAAATGGGTTTTTAGGTCAAATTCTCTCTTGCTTTTCCCATAGTCTGTCATTTCATAAACTCGAATTTTTTTTTCCATTTGTATTCTTTGGAACTATCATGTCTTTTATCTAAACATATATCCCAGGCCATAACAAAACTTGTCTTCCCTTTGCTAACTTTTTTTGATACCTATAATACTGTGTATTTCCTAAATTGCTGAACTAATCACATTTCTCCTTCTGACACTGCAAGGTTCTGTTCATTCTTTTCTTCCTAAAATACTGAGATTGTGGGGATTTAAATGCTCTTTGCTTACTCTGTCCTTATAAAACAGCGGATTTTAGTTAACACAAAACTAGAGGGGAGAAATATGTCTCTGTGATAGCTTTCTGACTGGAATGAAAAGGAATGTGCTTTATTTTTAGTTGGTGTAGATCTGTTTATTGCCTCGCTAAGAGTATGATCCATCCTGAAATCAAATTATCTTCTCTATTTGTGTTCTAGTTGCAGCTAAAGACAAAAAAAAAGTTTCAAAAATACATTTTTAGTTAGAACACAATTAATTTACGTAAGTATTATGCTGCATCACTAAAGCTTGAAACAACTTGCCAAAATTCTCCGTGTCAATATAGGCATAGTATTTGTGTTGCATTTAGGAGTAAACGGTGGCTGCAGTGTTGTTGAGAGATGTTGATATAAATAAATCACTGCCCTTCTTACACTAAGTAAGTACCTGTTCCTTTAAGAGGTGCATAAACAAGAAAGTAGCTTGGTCAAACATAAATATTTTAAAATAAAGTAACAGAATTCTTGGTGGCCTAAGTGTTTGTTTATTTGTATCTCAACACTACACAAATATTACTTCTTACAGGAATATCTTCAGTAAGGTGCAGAACATTCCTGTGTAACTTACCTCAGCTGAAGTCACCCATGTAGGTCAGTGAGAATTACCATCACTCTCAAAGTAGTGTATTTGCTTCAGCGTTTCTCCCGGTCATAGCACAGCGCGCTGCGTGTTGCGGGGCAAAGAGTGCCAGTCAGTGACTTGTGAGCATCTCAAGCATGGATTGCATGAGTGACCTCATTCACACACCAGGATCTGAGCACAGGCCAGGGAACAGAGGACTGGGCAATCGTGACTCTGGGAGAAAATACCCCAGGAGGGATTGTTGAGGCCAAAGTCAGCATGCTGCTATAGGAATAAGCTACGGGCATGATATGGAGCATGCTGAAGCAGGGAGATACCTCAGATAGTAAAAAGAATTGCTGCTGTAAATCAACTCTTTCTGCTTAGTTTTGATTCCTGGGTAGATGGTGTCTATTCAACCAGATGTAAGTTCAGCATTATATCTCTCTATTATGTGGAAATATTGTCTGTGTCTTTCAATATGATCAAACCTCTTTTGTAAACTAAATCATCAGCCATTATAAATCCATCACTTCCTTCATTCCTCAGGGACCTCTGGTACTGATTTTGAGAGTGTCTATGGGGAAGATTAATACTGACTTAACTCAGCAAACTACTTTAAATACCTTATAATTTCTGGGAATGTAGATAATTTTTTCCTGAAAGAGGTCCATCAGTGAGTTTTTTAAATGTATCTTCAGCAGGCTGGTCAGAATATATGAATGCTCTGTCTGACATCGGGCAGATAGCACATGTATGTTGTTCCTCCCCTTCAGTAATATGCACAAATATTGCTCTCTTACTGCTTGGACTGCAAGAAGAGGGTTATGAGTGTGCAGATATTTTTGGTGTTAGGCTTCGTCCATATTATCAAGCTGACTTTTTACATTAGTGCTTAGCCTATGGAATTTCTTTTGGCAGATACAGCATTAGAATTATTGATTTGCACCTCTTTGTGTGTTTTTTTTTTTTTTCCCAAATCACATAGATCTGAGGGTTGTGCTGATTAGCCTCTCCATATGTGATCTATGACATCCATAGCGAGAAACTTTTTAACTAATTTCAAAGCTGAGCGAGTATTAATCCTAACATCAGAGATACAGCTGTATTTCTGACCTAGAGGACCATTGTTTCATTAGGCCTGATTAACTACAGCACTATCCCAGTTTTGCTCTGGTGTGGATTTATATCAGCGTACAGCTTCAGTAATGTGATAAATTAAAACCAGTGCGCCAAAATCTGATTCAGCTGAAGTCAGTCGCAACAGTACTGCTGACCTCACGTAGCAGAATGACCTGTTTGAAAACAGTTGCTGTGTCCTCATGTCTCAACTTCCTCATGGCTTTTTGTGACTGAAAGTGGAAAAAAGCCAGATTTTTTTTTTTTTTGTCTTAGCTTTCTGTATGCTCTCAGCAACATGCTATTGTGCTGCCTTTGCAAAGCACAGTGTATATCTATCTGTTATAGTGTCCAGTTCAAAGGATACAGCTCTGCTGCCATTGTCTGTTTTGTTATTGTTTGCTCTGCATTCGCTAGGCCTACAAAAAGATCTGATTTACTGCCTTACTGTTACCCAACTGTGGGACATTCTTGTGGCTTTAACTGTTTGACATATCCTTAAGAATGGTTTTTATTTGATTTTTAAAGCATAACTGATCAAATGAAGGGAAGTTTACTAGCCCATATGCTTGACCCTTATTTAATGAATAGAAGCTTTTCCTGCTCTGTAAACCATTTGTTCTTGTTGAGCTTGCTAGCTGGCTTTTCATACTTTAAAGTGGTTTTTAGGTGATGTAACATGGACTGTCCCATTTGATAGTGGAGATTTAACACTATTTACCTCAGTGTAACTCTTACAGTTTTACCAGCTGAGGATTTGGCCCTGATCTCTGCTGCTTTAATTTCACACAGGCTTTCTTCCAGCATATCTGGTCAAGGTTAAATCAGCTTTTCACAGCAGTCAGAAAAAAAACATCCTTGATTCATTCTATATTCTACATATGAGCCTTTGTTTTACTCATGTCTGTTCAGAGATGTCTGTGTCAAATGCCAAGCAGCTATCTAAACACTGAATATCTCCTTGTAATAGACTTACATGGTTCCCTTAAAATCATGTTTGAATTCCAAGTTTTAAGGCAGTAGCATGAATCAGCTATACCACAGTGTCCATGGTGACAAATGAAAGACAAAGGTGACAGACATATGACATAGTTCCTGAGATTACTTTGCTGCTGATGTGTGTCGTAACCTCTCTCATGTGGTCTTTATCCTTTTCTCATGTGAAGGTGCTGTGTATGTGCCAGGAGAAGGGCCATCACGTGAAGAAATGTCATGGGAGGAGCCTTCTCTGTGAGGAAAGGTATATAAGCTGTCACAGTAAATCGTTCCCGTTTTCCTACTTTAGTTCCTTCCAACTGTACCGGACTTTGACTAGATTGCTAGCTCCAGTCATGCTGGAATAAAGTATCTGTCCCCTCAAAAAAGTCAGGAGTGCTGTACTTCACAGAGAGCACATCATATTTATTTAGGGGATAAGCACTCAGCTTAAATGTATTCTGGCTGGCTTCTGGGAACCTGCAGCTTATGTTAGACACCCTTATTAACTCACTGTGAAACTTTTGTCATCGATTTAATAGCATAACAATTCCCATTCTAGTATCATGGTACCTATATTTACAGTGTTCACACCATGTAATATACATCATCTTGAGAAGCATCCCTTGAATATGGGAAACTCGGATAACTCCAGCTGTTGTTATTGCTTAACCCAGTGAGCTTTTGGGAATTATTCCCACTGTCTCTTATGCTGTGATAATGCAGTGCATTGTTTTGTTTGACATCTCGATTTTACTACAACAAATATGGAGTCCATAATGGAGCAAAAGAAAGTTTGGATCTCACATATGAAAGAGTAAGAGAAAGAAGATGATGAGTGGAGAGAGAATGTTAAAAATTTTAGAGATTTTGAGATTCTTTGTCCATAGTGGTTGGAGACCTGTTCTCCTTGGATCAACCTCGCATGAAAATGAGATTGGCCTCATGCTTACCCTAGCTTGCCTTTACTGAAATGGATCTGCAGCTAACTCCCATTGGTAGATCCACAACAGGGAAATATTTGGATAGCCTGCTAAACCATTTTTTCAATTCCTTTGTGCCAGCAGAGTGATTTAAAAAACAACCACAGCCTGGGCCAAGATCTGGACTTATTTTCCAGTTTCCCGTATGGGAAACTTTATAGTATGTGAAAAATAGAGTGGACACCTGCTTCTATACAAGTTATGTTAAAGTTCTGCTGCACTTATGTGAAAACCAAAATGTTCACTACTTTATCGAGGACCAGTTGAGAGGTTGTGCTTTTGTGTCGTATTGCACAGTAGGAATGATAATCTGAGCATATAATTTTTGATTGCTGTTGCTTCATTTTCCACCTGCCTTACATCTGCTTTGCTGTGCACCAGCATCTCAGTAAACGCCAACTCCCAGGAACTGTGTCTGCCAGTTTCCTGCCATAACCACCGAATCACACAGGAGGGATTCGTCCCAGTATGCGGTGTACTCATTTAGCCTGTTGCACTGGGTCATCATTAGACCAAGTTATTGAAGTCACTAAGAGTCAAATAGAAAGTCATAATGAAGAAAAATATGCGGCGTCCTTCTGTTTAAATCTCATGGGCAGATCAGGGATATATTGTCCCTATGCACAGCATCAAGGCAAGGAACATTTTCTTTGCTGTTGCAAAGGGAGAGATCACGACACTGAAAAGGCAGGGGGGAAAAAACCCTCAGATAAGACTCTTTTAAAACATGTTTAGCTTACAGTTCTGGGTGTTTTTTTTCCTTTGCCAACCTGTTATTTTCTACATTGCCAAATTCCACCTCAGACTGATCACAGTGGTTTCAAAATGCCGTATTCATGCCTCTGCAAGCGCACCTGGCCCTTGAAGGGGGAAGCTGTGGTATGTGGTGTCCAGCTTTCCCCAATCACAGGTTTCAGACAGGAGGGTAATTCGACGAGCCTGAGGATCTGTAGCTGATCCTGAATGAACAGAGTCAGCAGCAGGAAAGATTTTGTATGTGCAGTGTAGGGCTGGGCAGTCCCTCTACCACAGGTGTTGCCATACAGAGTATTAGGGGTACCTGTTACATGAAATGCACCGATCGCAATTTCTTTCTTTTTGTCAATAGCAAACTCCACCCTACAACTGTTTCCACTGCAGAATGCCTACATTAAACCCAATTAATCTGAAACAACCAGTAGAAATCTGAATGAAGAAAGTCACTGGGGCCTCTGGAAGGAAAAATAGTTTTCGCATTTTTATTGTATTCACTGCTTTATGCTTTATTTCCATATCAAATCTCCATTCTCATCACATTTTACTGTGCAGCAAAGCGTGGGGCAAATTTGTTCTGTGGCTCTGAATACCCTCAGTTCACAAGTTCCTGAACTTTAGTTGCTAGGAGTATCAAAGTCAGAGCCAAACTAAAGGGCAGCCCATTTTTGTAATGATCAGAGCAAAACCCTTGATCACAAAAATCTTGGCTTATCCAGGATCCAAACCCTTCACAGCTTTAGCCCATCTCTCACAGTGACATCTAACACTCTGCTTTCATCCAGAGGGTGCTACTAAGAAACCACTCATAATGTCATTAATCCCAAGATGTGTTTTTAATTGCAACAGAAGCTTAGTATTGCCAGAGGTAAGTAGAAGATATCGGAAGCAGTATTCCGTTAGACTTCATCGTGGTTTTGCTAGACTCATCTTTGAGGCTCAGCTCCTCATCTCAGCTCCAGGCAGAGGTTGCACATCTGGTTCGCAGCAAAGAAGGGACATGCTGCACTAGCTCGCTGCTGAGCAAAGAAGGTGGTTAACTTTGCGTATGTCTGCACTTCTGTCTCCGGGCTGTGTGCTCGTTGTTGAACTGGACAGCTATCATGGAAAGACCACTGATTTTCTTCCCATGTTCTTTAACTGTAGTCACATGTGGCCAAGCTAAACTCCCGCAGTGCAACTGTTTTTTCCTATTTACACATGTTACTAAGAAACATCAGCTAAGGATATGTTATTACAAGTTTGGGAATGACCCCATTCTTGGCACAGGGCCAAACCAAACATTTTATTTCATTTAAAAAAGCAAAATGTGATAGAGTCAGTAGTTATAATTATGATTGGCAAGCAGAGGTGGTGTGCTACTATGAAACAGAAAGACGGGAAATTCCAATAATCCTAATTAATAAGCATGGTCATTAATTCCATCAGTGGGATTATAAAACAGAAACGTCATTCTATTTTAAGAGCAGTTCGGCCAGGAAAGGGCACAGGAGACAAACTGTAAAAAAAGACTGATTATTTGATCAAGGCACCTAGATAAGATAAAGATGTTAACACTGAAATTTCTTTAAAGGTTTGATTTTGTTACATTCATTAAGCTTCATGTCTATAATAAAAAAGGAAAAAAAAAAAAAAAGGAAAATTGAAAAACAGAAATATGATTTAAGTAGCAATGAAAGAGACCTAGAGGGGGAAAAAAATGATGAAACCGTGTTATGAAATAGACAAAGAAGAATCTAAAAAACATTTAATTGTCTCTAAGCACAACACAGAATGCTTTCTCTTTGTCACACCAATACTGTTGTAACCAATTTCTTCGTCCTCCCCTTCTCCTGTTTGCATATACAAGAGGGAATATGTTGCTTTCTCTTTGACAGTCTCTTGTTAGAACATATGAACCACAACATTCTAGTAACAAAATTACCCTGTTTTTGTGGTTGTTTTCTGAAGAGGGACAGTAATTCAGAAATGACTATTTTCCTCTCTTTGTACTGGTTATTTCATTGTGGACTCTAAATGCTGGCATGAGACACACTGACTGCACTGGAGTAGAATTTGGAGGGGATGTTACTGGCGCACCCACTTGCACTGTTCTACTTGAGAGTTTGTCAGTGTTTCAATTGCAAACCGCTTTATAACTGGGTTGTAAAAGTTCCCTCCCAGCTAAAATTTGCACTTCTTTTAAGTTTTATGACACAAGCACAAAATAGAAGTCGGATTTTTTTCATGGGATATATTTCATCATAATGTATAAAGATTTACGCACTTAAATCCCATTCTTGTTCGGGAGAGTTACACATCAGATTCCATCTGCATGCATCGGCATAATCATCACCTGGATGTCCCTAACCTCAGTGAATCCCACAGAACAACGCCAATTTACACCAGGCAACCTGGCCCATAGTCAGTGTCCATCATTTACTGTCTGTGACCAAATTGTTTTTGTCAGTCCTTCGATCAATATAATTACAGTAGACTTCCAAAACTAGTGGTGGAGCAGAGAGAAAATCCATTTCAATGTACCTTATAAAGCTGGAGTCAGAACAGCACACAATGGATATTAGAGACTGAAGTATACTTTTTTTTTTTTTTTTTTTATCAGAACATCAGAACTAGCAGCCTGTATCCAAACTAATTGGGGCTAATGATGTCCATTATCATCGTTAGCTCTGTCAAGAACTATATAAAGCAACAACTGGAAAAGTGCTGAGTGTACAATATCCACAGGCCCCTTTCACAGGATGGTCTCCACTGCTCTGCCAGGTACAGGGCTTATTGTGCACCCTGAAAAATTGACGTTTCATTTGTTCATGAGTTACATTTCATGTCAGACATAAGAATTTATGCACTATTTTCCTGTCTGTTACTATTTGTGAATAAAAGTTGTGCTTCAGTTCATGAGAGCCATTTACAAACATTGACTGTAAGAGAAGCTTATGGGCCATCGTGTCAAAGGTCAACTTTCTTCCTGAAGCTTTAGAAGACCTATCAGATATTTATGTTTCTTTCCCAAGAGTACCAAATGTTCTTCCATAGTTACCCCGTACTCTTGGAAGATCTTCCCATTCAGCCAGAAGCCAGAACTTCACGAGGTTGTGTTGAAAGCTGTGGGCTAGACAATTAAGGGCTAGTGCAACTGAAATGGTGCCAAATCCATCCTAAGTACAGGCTTTTTGCAAAAGCACCACAAAAATACTTAGGCTGCCATTGCACGTTACGCTTTTTCTAACACTGTTGGTATTTTACCAATCCAGTTTTCAGGGATTTAGTTCTCTTTTGTAGACACAGCCACACTGTATTTCCTTGGCCAATAACTAAGGCCATGTGAAATAATCTCTGTCAAATCCCAAACCACCAAACACTGGCCAGGTTTCAGTTTTCATTATGAACTCAAAATTCAGACCAGGATGGTCTGTTGAGGAAATGGTTTGTTAAGGTTCACAAACCTTGCAAACAAATTTTGGCCCTGTTTTGATTAACCCCACTTCTAACAGGCAGAGTCATGTTTGAACACCAGGTTGAAGATGGCTCCCTCTGATGCATTTCCCATGTCCTTGGCTAAGCCAACCACACAAACCAAGCCTGCACTTAGCCACTGCTTCTGAACAAAATTTGTAGCATGGTCTGGCACTCTTTACCTCTCAGGTGGTTAACCTGTGTTGGAGCACAGCACTGAAAGAGTTTTGAAATTATTTTGAAACATGCCTTATTCTCAGTCCAAGCATGGAGCTAGCTAGTCAGAGCTGCATGGATATAGTGTTCAGGCTTCTTGGTTTACATCCAAGGGTACTCAGAGCTCGACGTTTTAAGTTACTGCTCAGTTAGTTATATATTTGGAACACAATGACAACTTTAACTTCTAAATAAGCTGATTAGAAAAGAAAACTCCTCTCACCCCCAAGTTTAAGACTCTGAAACAACTCACCATTACAGCATTCAGCGTGCAGGGGTGTGTATGCATGACGGAGATACTTTTGCTTTTGTTTTTTTTCTCTCCTGGCGTTATATTCCTGAGACATTGTTTTATCACCAGATGAAAGCCTTGGCGGTGAAATATTGCTGTGTGGCTTACATTAGTGATAGTAATAGTCTGCTCCAGAACTACCCACCCAACATGCCTTTGAATTCGTTTGACTGAATTGACCCATCAAGGTCTCAGACAGGGCTAATCTTTGTTCTCTGGCAGACTGTCTTCATTAGGACATGGCAGGATCCTGCAAAAGCAGCATTCTGCTGGGATAGTGTCATTTCAAAGTTTGCAGAATTTACAGTCAGTAGGTTTTTTACCTGGCAGCACAGTGTGTATTGAAATGAGTGTTGGGGGTTTTGTTTTGTCTTTTTTTTTCCCGCCATGCATGCTAGCGTCAAAGCTGGGTTTCCCCATCCCGACTCATACTACACGGGAAGCCAATATAGGCAGACGGTATGTGAAGGGAAACTGTAAGTCTGGGAAAGGCACTAAATCCAGTATTGGTTGTGGCACCGTTGAAGCTAATTCTGGCTGGCGAGTATGAATGAGCCTGAGTAATGCTGCAGTCTGTCACCTCTCACCCTAGTTAGTGTGACAGCACTTGCAAGGCGTCCCATGTAAAATTAAAACATATCTTTAAAAGTGTTAGAAACTGGTATGAGGTGACGTACTTGATTTGAAACACAGAGTTATCAAGAAAGCCAGCCCCCTTTCAGTTCAGCTGTATCCATGGAGCAGCAGTCACTTCTAAGAGTGCTGTGGATTTGTAAACCATGCATGCAAAATATTTTCCTCTCTTTCTCTCCCAATACCTTATTTTATCTATATATTTAGAAAATGTCCAACTTTCTGTTCTTGATGTTCTGTCCAAGTTTATTTCACTGTAATGAGTCACGTAAGAAGTAAAAAAAAAAAAAAATTTCCTGTGTGGCTGAGAAGCTGAGCTATTTCCATGTTAGTGGAAGGGGGGAGAAAGAATGGGAAGACATACTTAAGAGGGAACTAGAGGATTTGATGCACATATGTCTCACTCCAAGCATCAGAACATTACCTGCAGATTGGGATATATATTGAGCATAAAAGAAAAACATCTAAAATTGATTAAAAGAAGTATTTTGATCCTGAATGTATAAACTGATTTGTCATGATCATTGCCATGAGATGTTCTTGAGATTAAGAAGAAAATCTCAAACCATCTGGGAGAAGGAACAATGTGGAATGATGAGGTGAGAGCAGGAACCACCAGGAGAAAGAAGGGAAGTGATAGTGGATGAGAAGATGGAAGAACCTATTGCTGACTGGGAAATAAAAACAGGATTAGAAGATAGGTGGGCTGGGGAAGGAAGAGAGGGAGGGAGAGGTGTGTTAAAGAGGAGTCTAGATCATGACACAGGGGGAAACTGGAACTAACTGTCTGGGTAAAGATTTGAGGGCAAACAGCTGATGTGGAGATAGGTACAAAGACTGTATATATCCTGTGTGTTGGAACACAGAAAAGGGAGATATGGCAACAAGAAAGGGTAGATGGTCAGGGAAAGTTGTCATAGAGTGGCAAGAATGAATAGATGAGGAGCTACAATATAAAATGGGAATTGGGTCTGCCTGGACAATAAGACTAGGATTGGGAGAAGAAAAGGGACAGTGCATAAGCATCCAGGAGACTCAGATTAGGCAAGGTGAGAGATGTGCTGGGAGCAGCGAGGGGAAAGGTTTCATGTGAAAGATGAAATTTGGATCCTGAGGCAGCAGCAGGGAAGAGATTAATGAAGGTAAAGCTGTGACAGAGAAGGTGAGACAGGAGAGGTAGTGCTGACATGGGATAGACAAATAGCTGAGGAACATGGAACAGTACATGTGATATTTAGGTCCTCTCACAGTTCCTCTGCTGTCAGCAAGTCTGTTTAAATGCTAGCAGAGTGTGTGTCATCCCACTTCAGTGTTGCCAATAAAGAGGTCAACAACCTATTGCTATAAGATACTCCATTAAATTAAATTACTTAGACCTGTGTGGAAAACTCATATGGTTGACAGTGCAATGCTTACAAGTAGTTACATGATGGAACTTCTGTTTTTTCACTTTGCTTTCAAAAAACATAAAATCCAGGCCAAATTGCACAAAAAATATATATATATATTGAGAGTACTATTAAAGTTTCATTTAAGCACCTGGAAGTTTTAAAATTTCCAAAGCGCTCTGAACTTTGCAATCATGATTATGTTTCTCTGCCCTGTCCCATAAATTTCTTTTCTGATACCATCTTTAATTGCAGGCATACTGTTTTTTGGGGTTTTATTGGGTATTTTTTCTCCACAGGCCATTTACTCACTGACCTGCTTTGAGAGTGAATCAGGAATAAGAACTGGGGCAATGTATTGTCTTTAATACTCTTTCATCATTTGTTACAAAAACCTGTGAGATGTATAGTGATGGAACAAGGTGGGTGTAGAAAGAAAAAGAGTAAGTCATACAGCTACAATAGTTGAATCCTGGCTCACATAGTTGGATTCTCTCCCTTTCCCTTTACCATTCGGTCCCCGTGCCTTGCCAGGCATCACACTTTTCCACAGGTGGTCACTAATTGTGTGTTCCTCATTTCTGGGATCCTGACAGGAGACTCTAGGGTATGGTTTTGCAGAAGTGCTGAGCATTCACAGCTGCAACTTGAAGTTAGTGGTACTTGTGTTTTAAACACATAAAGGACTATGTAACATTATATACTCTGAAATATCCATATAAGTTTTAAGCGAACTGGGTAGTGAAAACAACTGGCATGAAAAATACAGGGATTTGAATGTGGAGGAAGTTTGGAATTTCTCAAGTCAAAGGTATAAAACTATCTGTAATTTGGATCCCAACAAGGTGGGTGGAAAAGACTTACCAAGAGGGCCTCAGCCCTAACTGGCTGAATAACCATCTCAAAGGGGATATTAAGAGTAAGCAGGGAGCTTACAAGGGATGGAAAAAAGGACTGACCAGCAAAGAAAGCTATGTCTTGGATCTCAGAAAGTATACAGGCAAAGTGAGAACTGCCAGGAATCAGACTCAGTTGAACTTTGAAGAGAAAATTAAAGCAAGCAGCAAGAAGTTCTTTGGTTATAGAACTAAAAAGACAACAAGAGAAGAAGGGAGATGAAATTGGAACACTATATGAACTAAGGATATGGCAGGGATTTGATTCTTAAAGTATTACCCAAAAAAGCGAGTAAATACCTCAGTTTTCAAAAAGGGTGATGATGGACAGAATGACAAACAGGAATGAGGATCTGGAAAAACCAAGAAGGTGAAGCAAAATTCAAAATGCTTACTATAATCAAGTGAAGAGTGTGGATAATCTCCACTTCTGAATGATGAAAGAACTGTCAGCAAGTCACAGGCAAGATAATTTAATAAATCTATAAAAGGGCTGGTGCCAGGTAACTAACAAGAGTAAATGACACTTTACTATGAAATTATATTTAATATTTCTAGTAAATTGAAAGCACAAGTTTAGTGCTGCTGAAAGGAAGGAAATCTGATTTGGGGAATTTACTTGCCTTCTAGGCTCGCCTCCCTAATATGCAACATTTTAAAGATAAGGACAATTAGAAATCATGAGGAAAAGGATTAAATTTCAGTTGAGTATATAATATTTTGTCGTGCCAGGATAACCTGATATCTGTGTTTGATATTCAATGGATATTGTCTGTGTGTGGTTCATTGAAAATTTCTTGTAGATTATATATGGATAATATAAGTAGTCAAGAGGCAGCAAACAGGGTTTAACACTGAAGCTTCGAGGTGGCTAAAGGGTGTGCACAAATGTCTGGTACTGATAGGTGAAGGACAGCTGGCAAGAGAACACAAGTAGACATTTGCAAAGATAGTTTTGGTCCTTACGTACTCAAATGTTTTTGTTAACGATGCTGGCTCGGAATTAACTGTATGCTAATAAAATCTGCTCTTGACTTCAGGTGGGAAGCACTGGCAAAAAAAAAAAAAAGGAGAGATCCAGATATCATATACAAAGAATCATATGTCACAGAAGACGGGACTGTTTTTGTCAGGTCATGCACATGAAGAGCTAAAGCCAAAAATTTCTGCTCTAAGTTGAGAACTCATCAATTTTCTTATGCATGAGGAGGAAAAAGGCCTGGGGTTTTGGATTACATTGTGACAGCAAATGTTCATGTCATTTGAAGGAGCCCAGGAAGTAGCAAATGAAACCCTTAAACTATGACAAAGATAACTTCAGTAAAGATAGGGAAGAATTAATACTATTTTACAAGGCACAGGTGAGATCCGAGAAGGGTATACCATGTACAGTTCTGCCCCTGTATGGTGAAGAATGATGAATTTAAACTAGAATCTATGTCTATCTCATGGAAGAAAATTGGAACAGCTTTGCCTGCTTTGTCTGGTAGAAAAAGAGGCTGAGGCAGAAGATTGTTAATCTCTATAAATACATATAAAGAGGTGGAGCTGGTTTGAAGGCGTGGGGGCAGTGAGAAGGAGAATAGTCAATACTGGATCTCAAGAAAAGTTCTCTAAGCTAAAGAAAATGAAGGGCAAAAGAATGCACAGATACGAATTACATGTGTATGCATTAGCCTAGGAACTGGGATGAGCTTTGTGAGTATCAGAAGGCTACTGAAAAGCTTCTGGTAGAAGAGACATGAGCAAAAATGCTGTTACCACAGCTGCAGCTAGCATCCCTCAGTGCATACTGACTTTCCTGCTGCTTTCTCTCCCTCTGACCAGCAGCAGCAGGCTGGATTCCTCCCTCCAAGCTCCATGCAGGTTGCTACATGTTCCCTTTTAAATATGTTTTCTGTTGCCATGTCCTTTGTGCCAGCATTTGCTGATTTTCTGAGGCCAGACATTACAAGCACATAAGTCACAGAAGAGACAAGGAATCTTGTCTTGCCAGCCCATTACAGCCTCATAAGTCTCACAGATGTTCAAATATAATGGTTTTGAAATGAAACTCCCACTATGCGGTTGAATTATTGCTGCTAGTGAAGGACCTGCCTCCACCCTATCTGGCTTCCCTTTAGTTTTTGGTGGTGCTTTCATGGTTGTTTGTGTGACTGGTGTATCTTATTTCCAGCGATGGCTAAAGCTCAGTGTATCCAAGTTCCAGGCTTGGTTCCATTTATCGTGACACACGGACTTTCTGCACTTATTCCATAGTAATATTCATGTTTTACTCTACCTCTGTCTTGCATTTGTCCACAACAATGTGCTGGGTTAAGCTTGAAGGTCCGTCTCTAACCCAGTCTCTCATTTCTGAGGACGGTTAGGTACAGATGACTGAAGAAGGCTGTGGGAAGAGGGTAAATATAGTGAGACTTCCTCAAAACACTCTTCAGGCTCCAGGAGTTTGTGGCTCGGGTAATTTCTGAGCCAGATGATGGGGCCTTTGTTTTTAATAGTTCTGATGGATTTTTCTTCTGTGAATTCGCTCGTGAATTTTTAAATGCAAGTTAACTTGTGGTATCCCACAACATCCTGTGGTGAGGGGTTAGCTGGCTTTACTGTGAGTTAAGAAAGGGAAAAGCTACCTTTTATTTGTTTGAAAAATGCTTCCTGCTTTTCATTAGAAGCCCTCTGGCTTCTATATCAGAAGAAATAGTGTGTAGTTGTTTCCTATTTACCATGCTTATGCCACTTGTGATTTTACAGACATCTATCATACTGTCCCTTAGGCAGAAGGGTCTTAGTCTGTTTAATCATTCCTTAGACAGAAGTCAGTCCATTACTCTTGTCAGCCTTGGTATCCTCATCTGTACGTTGACCAGATTTACTAATTATTTGGGTGTAGTGGACAGTGGTTTCCTCCTGTGGCAGTTTGTACTGAGATTTCATATCCAGCCAGAACTGAAAGGTGAACTGATAGCGCTTGTGAATTCCCAAGAGCTCAGTCAGGTGGTATTTTGGTTTTGAGCCTTTAATGTGGCTCTGTCCAGTGCTCAAAGCAATGCTCTGAGCTGCCAGCTTTGCATACTTCTTCAAGGTGCTTAACATTGTCCCTGTTCCTCCCTTACTACTTTCTACCCTTCCCTTTTCCTTGTCAATTCCTTTCCATGTATGCGTACATCCTCTCTGGCCTTCTACAGACCCTTTCACCCCATCTGGAGTGTCCCCATCCCAAGTATAACAAACATTAAAAAAGCAATCTCTTCCTTACAACTAGCATTACAATGTCAAATGCTAGCAAATCACGGCCTGTCTATTCTAACTCTCCCCTTGACTTCCAACCTTTGCTTGCCAGCTCCTGCTCCATCATCACTTCCTACCTGTTTCTCTGTATTTCTTACTCCCAAAGCCCTAGGGTGTCTCCTCCTTGCTGTCTCCTGCCCTTGCATCCCCTACCTATGCTAACTTCCCTGGCATAGCCGTCATAACTATTCCCCAAAGCAGCCTTCCTCAAGCTGATAATCTTGAACACCTCTCGAAAGAGGAAATGTAGCCCTATCCATGTTGTCAACACAAGAGCCACAACTTACCCCCTCAGCCTCGCTCAGCTCACCACTGCGCAGGGAAGGGAAGGCATGGGAGGGAGTAGACAGCCATATGGTAGCTGCATGTACAGAGAGATCTTCAGTTTAGCCACAACCTTTGGTCCTGTCGCTTCCTATCCCTGTGCCACTGCTGGCTCAAAGTGAATGCCTTCATTTTCAAGGGCCAGTCAGAGAAGGGGGGAAAACTTCCAGGAAGGGGAAAAAAAAAAAAAAAAAAAGAAATCAGGAAAAGGAGAGACAAAGTTGAACTGCCTTTTTCATGTCTCTTGCTTGCAATTGTCTTGAGGCCACACAAGTGAGCAACCCCTATCTGAGAGCTGCTGCCTTCTCTGCCCCACAGACTGAGGCACTTTAGGATATTCTTACTCTTTTCCAGCTCCATTTGCGACCACCCCATGTGGCATCGTTGTATGTTAATTATCTAAGGCAGAGCTAGGAGGAAGCAGAACCCAGAAAACCAAAGGGCTGTACATGTAAATCAGTGGATTCCCCCTTTCATCTCCTGGTCTAGGCATTGCTTTTATATCTCTCTTTCACAGGTCTGACCAGTATCTCTCAGAGATCAAAAGATGTCTGGCTTCATCTTGTCTGCATTCAAATACATTGCACTCCTAGTACTTGCTTGGGAATTAGTGGTGATTGTTATCGTGTGATTAACTGCATAGCCTGTTCTTATTACCTTTGGCTACTGCAGCAGGACTGTGGTGAACTACATGCCTGGTGCCTCTGAATCCCTCTAGTTAGTGACAGATTTAGTTCTTATCAGAAAACTTGGGTAGCTAGATTTGTGACAATGATAATGAGACTAATGATAAATGCCAAACGTGATAGCAAATAAGTGACTGGCATAGGTCCAGTACCTCAAGCCACCACCGACATCAAGAACACTGAGCACTTTTGTCCAGAGCAATTTTGGTGGTACCCCACCTTATTGAGGGTGGAAGTCTTTTCTGCATTCTGCTGTGTAGCACCCTTTCACCTTGCTTTGAAGGCTTTCTCTTGATTAGCAGACTACTGGTTTATTTTGTGCTGGTTTTTGGCCGTAATGGTTAATGACATTTGTAGAACTACTGTTAGTGATTTTATCATGGCTAGATTTTGAGCTCCACATGGAAAGTAATTTCTGGCTTCAGCTTGTCTTGCAAGTGTCTTCTTGAAATGTGCCTTTATATGCTGGAGAATATTGAGCAAAGTAATTATTCTTGTTCCTGTCTGATACTAAGAAAAATACTCCGATTAGTGGGTTGGCCTGTCAATGACACCAAACTTTGCACTCGAATATGGCTTTGTGTATATGGATGCGTTTGTTTCTTCCTGAAAATTGGCACTGAATAAGGATTAGTGAGCTGATAAATTAATCCAGTCTTATATTATGTTGCATTTCTAACAGACTAGTAAATCTGATAAATTTGTTATTCTAACATATTCATAGAAATCTTTTTTGGTGGTAGGATAATTAAATGTAAAAGAAACTTTAACTTATTGTATGTTTGCTACCAGTCCAAATCTTTGCTGAGGCCAAAACTGGCATCTGTGCGAACCGTTTGCTACATTATTCCCATGGCCTAGTCATCCCTAACTGCCCTGAACCACAAATCATTTGCTCATTCCTGTTCAAGCCATCAGTCTAGCCCTCTGGGCTTTGCAGAATCCAGCAATAAATCTAACTCTGATGACCCAGATCTTCTGAACCCTAATCTTAAAATTAAGGTTAATAGTCCAAAGACTCCTAACAACAAGAGAATTAATCACAAGCCATTTGTCTCTGGTAGCCTACTTCCTAGTCCTACAGGTCATGCAGTATCCAACAATAAAACTATCTCTTTAGTCCTTGCTGTCCCAAAAGTAAGGTGAACCCTTACCCTAACTTTTAACCTAACCTGAAAACCAATATCTGATCCTGAATTAACCATGAACCTTTAGTCTGTGGTACAATGGAGAGATGTCATTGGTTAGCCTTGGTGTTGATGACATCAGAAACTCGAAAATAATGGCTTACATTTACTTGCTGTAAATCCCCATACTAGCCCATGGACTCATTACAGCAAGTCTGAATGAGTTAATTGCTGCTGTTGTTATGGTTAGAAATGCAGCTGAAACTAGCTGGCAGAAATGCTTAGTTTTGTGGCTGTGATAAATTGGCAGGTAATAATTAGGAGTAGGTCTGGGTATAGAAAATGAAGAACTGATGAATTATCTTTACAACTGGATCATTTCCTTTTCAATGAGGCAAATAAAAGATCTGAAGCCAGAATCTTCTAGTGCTGGAAACAAAGAAGAGACCTAGAGGCAGCATGGACAGATGCTGTCAAATTCTTCAGATCTGAAAATCTAATCTTAAATACCTGACCTGATTTTTATTCCAGTACCTACGTAGAAACAATCCTCTCCAGCCTTGCAAGCTACAGAAAACTAGTTTGTCTTCAAAACCCTAAACCTAATCAACCCTACCTCCAAGTGGCCAAGAATGCTAAGCTACACGCTCTTCCTGAGTTGTCCATCACCTCTTGCCTGAAGGACTTGCAGAATGAAGACAAAAATTTGTCCCATAGAGTCTCCCGCTTGAAACCTTTCCCTATTCCAAAAGCTATTCTTGCCTTAATGCTAACATAGAAGCCAAGTACAGGTAAAGACCCTTCTGGTACCTCCTCTAGTGTTTGGTCTTTGAACATAGCAAATCTTCAGTCCCGCAATAGGACCTGCTAGGTAATAACAACCTGAAATAGTCCATGCTTCTCTGAATGCTAAACTTAATCCAGCAGTTCCCCTGTGCTGGCAAAGGGAAGGATGCCTTCTGATCTGGGTTTGAATATGAGTTGTTCTGAATGTTAGAATTTAGTTTAGGTTTACAGGTAGCTTCAGAAAGTGAGAAATTTTGTGACTTACTCTACAGAAAAATTCTACTTGCCCAAATCTTGCAAGGCCCAAATGATTGTAAGGTTGCAGAAATATAGCTTATAATTTGTTAAGCCTATTGTAAATTGCAGGTCTTTCTTCAGGTTTGGACAAGGCTTAGGACTGAGGAATCCTATCTTTAGCTTTATTACTGAAAGTCAAAGTTTCCAGTGAGGGAAGATGATGGATGCAGCTAACAGAGACAAAAGACAGAGTGAGTGTGATTCTGGCCATGGGTTTCAGGCCTCTCCTTCTGGGTAGGGTTTAAACAGTGAAAACTGTGAAGCTAGATTGTTTCTGAATCTCACAGACACTGAGAGGCTAAGATGAGGGATGAAGTTAGTAGGGGAAAAGAAGTTATGACTAATTTCTTATCCCTCATCAGACATGACTGGATTAAAATAGACTAGGACTAAACAACCTGCAACTCATGGGAACCATAAAAATAATCATAAACTATTTGACCTGCAGGCTACTTACCTCACGTTGGTCATGTTGGCAAGTTCCCAGAATAAGAAATGTCCCTGAAGTTCTAGACTTCCTCTCCCCCATTTTACCTCTGCCCTGAAAGACAGGTTCTTGAAGTGCTGAAATTACTCATCAGTTATTTTTTCCTGCTAGCTGTGTCCTTCATCTTACCTGTTATGACTTGCAAGGTACAAGCATAAAACTATTCGGAGACTTCCTCCCCCTCAGCTTCAACCCTGAAAGGGAGGTTTACCTCCCTGCAGAAACAAACATTAAATCATTTCTGTCAAATGAACACATGACTCTGGCACAACTTGCAAGATTCAACAGTAATGTTGTTTTCGGAAGAGTAATATTTTTTGTCGGAAAGAAATTCTATCGGTACACCTAACCGTATTCCCGACCATGATCTGAAACGGAAATCACAAACTACTAGAGAAAAAACAAAGCTAATTGTGACCTGATTCTTCCTGATAACTACATCTCTCTGTCTTTATCATAGCAAGACTCAGAAATGAACATCATTTTAGGTTTCTTCTCTTCCTGTCCTACAAATCCTAGGAACCTGAAAGAGATGTTTACAACTCAATAGAAGTTACTTGTAATTCCAGGGTTTGAAATTAGAACTAGCTCTATTGGTTTTCTTTTCTTAAAACCTTATCGTAACTATAGTATTCATTTTGAGCTGAGTCAGAGGCTAGACAGAAACAGTCATACACCCTTTCTCCACACTAACAACTACTTTCTTCATCCTTCTTGCATCTGCAAGATTTAGGCTTGTGTTTCGTTCTAGATTTTGCTGTACTGAATTGCAACCCTTGAGTTGACCCCAACAATGCAAACATATATTTTACATTTTAAACTCACATTTTTAAGCTGTATCCTTCACCTGCTCATTTGAAATTCCAAGAATGAGGAAAGAAAGCAGCTCCCTGTTTCCTAATACCAATCCTTGCCAGAAACACACTTGCCATGCTGCTACTCTATGCCACAGTGCCCCCAGGCAGCCCCATGAGTGCTCTGGCAAGGCAGCAAGTGAGCAGCAGGGGAAAGGGGGTGAAGCAGGTGAAGCAACCCATATGCACGTGGCTGGCTAGGTAGAAATAGCCAGCAGGGTTAATCTTTACAGGGAGACACTTGTGAATGGTTCCTGCAGCTGCTGGTAAAGATGTTCTTCCTAGCTAGTTCCTAGTTTCATTTGCTGAAGTTGTCATGGGAGACTTTTTTCAGGCAGTGGCAAATTAACTCCTCCTGCAAGGCACGTTGCCTATTCTCTTTATTGTCCTTTGTCATAAGACACCCAAACACCTCTCTGTTTCCCCTGTCTCCTGGCAGCAGGAAGTTTGGAAACTCATCAAGCACTCCCCGGACCTCTGGCCTTGAGCTCCAGGCCTGTGAAGTACACAGGGCCAGAGGTTGTCATGGCCAAGGGTGATGTTCCTCAGTCCCTGTACCTCGCTCAGGTCTTGGGGTGGTGCGAGGGGTGCCCAGAGACTGTCCACAGTGGGGTGTCCGCTGCCTCCTCCTCCTCCTCCCAGCTGACCATGGCATGCTGCTGGGAGCCCTGGCAGAGAAAGCGTGCCAAATTCCTGCAATGCCCTACCTACCAAGGTGTGCCCTAGAGTTGCTTAACACCAGGCCCAAATCACCTACCTGTTTTTTAGCAGTTTCATACTGTAGAAGAGTGTTTTCCACTGTCCAGGAACAACAGCATTTATTGATGTTTATGTAGCTTTAGAGAAAAAATTAGTCTGTGTCAATTTCCTCTGAAGCTGAAGTCATCGGTGGCATAGGGTCCTCCCCATTCCAGTTGTCTTCCTGGTTCTACCTCTGCTGTTTCTGGTTTCTGAATTCCAAAACAAACCTAGGCCTGTCCCCAAGAGCAACCATGAACCACACTGGATTCTGCCCATGCAGACCGAGCTTATGGCAAAGAAGAGCTCTTTCCGAACCTCCCTTCAAAACCCAGTCTTAGCCACAGCTTAGCAGCTCCCATGTGCTACAGACCTTCTGGCAGTGGTGAGCCTCATAGGATCTGATCATAGATAACATGTTATCCTCTTATTCCAAAGCAAACTCAAGCTAACTCCTCCTTTCTTTTTTGGAAAACTGAAGAGCTTAAACCTAATTTGACGATTAGTATTGTCTTATGGATAAAAATATAATAGAACTGGGCCATACAAGGGTCATATAAGTTAGGCATTTCTGTTCTAGAAAGGAGAACATGCAGGGAGGGTTTATCAACTCTTTGGCAGAATGGAAAGGATCAGTGGTGATCATTTGTTCACTGTCTCTCTCACTACAAACCTAGGGTAATCAAATGAAATCAGAAAGAAGCATGTTTCAAAGTTGGTTTGAGGAAGTTGGTTCTTTTCAGATTGTACAACCAAGGCACAGAATCCTTTGCTGGATGACCTGTGAATAGTTTACATGTGCCCAAGGTAAGGTGAGACTAGACAAGATCATGGAAATGAAATTAATGGCTGAATGTTGAGGGTGTATTTTCAGGCTTACTCTGTATTACACTGGAGATATCTCCTTATGATTGTTCTCAGAGACAGGTGGACTGTTGGTTTGACCTTCTGTGGACAATCTCATGTTCCTAAATCCAAACCCCACATGGCTATATCAAGTGTGGCCAGTGATCTGAAGCAGCCACAGATCCAGCCGCAGGGAAAAGCCACTCTCACTTGCTGTCAAATCCATTTCCAAGCCAAGATGAGCTCACAGCCCAGGAGCAAATCAAACTGACCAGTCCCTGCTCTCCCAATTCCTAACCCTGACTTTAACATGTCCAGTGAGCCTGGGACACTAATTATAATCCCTGTTTCTTTGAAAGCCATGAAATGAAGGATTGAACATAGCTTCTCAGACACTGTCATTTTGAAGTTTAAACTGGTACTGTACTTGTAGCCAAAACTAAAGGTGCCTCAGAAATAATCTTCATCTTTCACCCTTCCTTACCCTGTGCCTGTAAATCTTGAAGGATGTAGCAATAATGATACTTTTTTTCATCTTCACTTTTCACATCTCTGATACCAACACTCACCCAAATCCATACTGTAGCTTTTTGGCCCCTTATCTCCCAAGCCATAAGCCTTTTGCCAGTGCTGGCAGTGCAGTCTTTCAACGAGCTCTGTGAGTGCTGCAGGATCTGGCAATGAAATTAAGCTCTTCCTTTTCAAACCCTAATGCTGTCACCAACCTTAATACTAGTTTTCCCAATCTTTCCATAAATCCTGACACCTCCAGCGCTCTTCTAATCTCTTCATCTGCTGAAAGCTGTTCTTCCTTCTCAACTGGCTGTATGCTGGGACAGATTTCTTACACTCTTTGCACTTGTATTCAGTGGCTGAGAATGTTAATTTCTGCCTTTCATGTTCTTCCCACAGTATGTACACTGAGCCATGATTTTCAGTCTGTCTGTGTCCTGAGTCATCGGCTTCTTTATCTTGCATCTATGTACTTGTTCTGCACACTAATGGCTGTCACTGTTTTGATTTTTCCCTTGGACAGCTCCTGTGCTGTTGACATTTGTATGGGTTTCCCCAGGGTTGGAGATATTTCTCTTGATATTTTCTCCTGCAAACTGAAATCACATGTCTCACAAACAATGCTGTTTCTGATTAGAGAATCTTTCTTGTCTTGAGTTACATGTGGATACCAGAGCTCTCCATTGTGTAACTCATGTATCTAAGTTACCCTCTTCTTCTTGATTCCAGGTAAAACCAAAATACTTTCCTCACCTCCATCCCAACCCCTGTACCTGTCCACAGTATCTTTCTGCCACAATTATCAATTATTCCTGTATTTCCCAGCCAAAGCATGGGGTATGAGATAGGGACAGATCTTTGCCTTTTTAATTCTTATGGTCAGTTCTGTGTTCTGGATCCATTTTTCCTTTGTACTGTTTCAATGATTATGCAATTCCATTTGTCTAGAAATCCAGCTTTCCTGTGGAGCGAGTCATATTGCTTGTCTCCATAAACGTTGTTTTGTTCTCTTCTTAAACACGCACCCATCTTCAGTGTGAGCGTCACTCCCCCATCACTTCTATCCTAGGTAATAAAATGGCAGGATTTCATTATCCTTCAATTAAAGAGGCTCTTTATTAGGAGAAGCTTGTTCACAGATGCTGCAAGTCAACTCAGCTAGCACTCTGACTACATAATGCAAACAGACTGGTGCCTCCTCCAGACTTTCCTCTCCTCTAGCTCACACTCCATGCATGTTGCTACATCTCTAAAGAAAGACTGAAACAATCTATGCAATTACTGGTACAGTTTCCACCCTTTTCAGATGATGTTAATACCTCAGATGGGAGAATTTTCCTTACAAATTCCTTGTTTGTTGTTTGGCTTACATGGCTACATTCCCATGGTTAACCCAGCTCAGCAGAAGCCATTTTCAGATGTTTTTTTCAGTGACAAGATACCATTCAGCTGAGTTCTCTGATTCATCTTGGGCAGGGGAGGGGACGACAGAGAGGAACGGACAGCATGGGACAGGAGGAAGGGCAGGGGGAGAAGAAAAGAAAACAGAATGGAGGTGGTGAGGGTTTTATTTCTAGACTCTAGTCCTGACTGATTTCATTTCTGCTGACAACAGGTCATTGATTCAAATACTGCTACACCCAATTGTACCAGTTCAAGTAGAATTCAAACTGGCAGGTTCCAGCAAATACTCTCTGATAAACGCATTGATTACATCTTCCAGTTCCTTTGAAAGCAGCAATACTGTACTGATGTACTTGGCCTGGTGTTTATCTCAGGGGATTATGCTCAATTCACTTGTCCCTGAGCTGCATTGTTTTACAGAGAGAGCTTTGTTTCATGCAATCTGTGCGCAGTTCATGCAATGTGCCCTCCAATTGCTCCTTCCTCCAATCAGTTCCAGTAATTTGGCATTACTAAGAAGAGGTGGACATATTTTGTTTCATTTCAAACCCACTCACACACTTTTAAAATGAGGAACAGAACTCCAAAAGGATTAGATTTGTTTTCCTTTTAGAGGGGGCAAAACGCCAATTTGGGCTGCTGTGAAGAGAAGGAAGTCCTGAATTAACAATTCATGAGTTTCTAGCTGTGGCCGGACGCTCTTCCCCTTGGCTGAGTTATGAAGAGGGGGAAAATCCCATGTTATCAGTGGATCCCACTTCTTACAACTGCACCCCACAACTTCTGGAAATCTCTCCCATTCTTCCCATTCTCCTAGGAAGCAATTCTGCTGTGGACATAAATTGTAGTACTCACCTTTATTCATTTCTGGATGGCAGAAGTAATGGCAGCTTGTCCTCTCTATAGCAAGACAGTTGCTCTATTCGTCTGCTTTGAGAGGTCTGTTTTCAGGAGTCACTTACTCCTAGTAATTTCCTTTTTGGGTTGGTGGAATCTGGAGCAGACCAAGGGCAGTGCAAGTAGGAAAAGTTAAATAAAATAATTATGCCCAAGTCCTGTCTTCTACTGCTGCTTCTGCCACCAGTGCTGCCATGGCTGCCCAGAAATATAAACTGCATGCAGGATAAATGGAGGATGTTTGCAGCTCAAAGGGATATGGATGCCAAAATACTCAGCTGAAACTCTGGGCAAAATGTTTCTGGCCATGCCAGTAGTATGAAACTTTCTTGTTGGGCTCTTTGGGAAAGCAATGTCCTTAAAAATCAAGGGCTTGGTCATGCCAGAGCAAAGCCAGTCTGCATTTGTTTATGGTAGAGTATATCCTGAGTTTTGCTGTCTTAGGGCACCTTGCCTTTGTGCCTTTGCTGCTGTTGGATTTCAGAATGGGTGGCAAAGTCTAGCATGTAGCAAAGCAAGCCTGGTTTTCTTTCATTTCCTTCTCTCTGAACAGATAAGGAAAAAATCATCCACTCACAGAATGAGGCTGCTTTTTTTCACAAGAGCTAAAGAGATTTCAGAAAGAGGGGGGCCTGTGTACCTCCCCATGTGACAATTTATGTGACTTATTTTTTGCAGCTGTCCAAATTACCTCTCAAAAACCTGCGTATTTGCAATAACCGTACACACCACATGCCCCTCCACTTTGGCTTTAAGGTCACTGCCTCTTGCCACTGCGCAATGAAGCTGGGGCAATAGCAGCAGGGTTTGCAGCGGTGGCCTCAGATTAACAGAGGTGAAGCTAGGTAACGGTGGGTGAGGGCAAAGCAGCTGGCACGGTGGAGCAATCTGCCAAGACAGCTGGATATCTCTGGAGAGCAGTAACTCCCTACTCCCAGCTGCTGCTGCTGCTGCCAGCACAACTTCTGTGCTTCTGCTGTGATTTTTTTCTTTCTCTGCTTGGGGCTCGAAAAGCTTAGCAGCAGCTCAGAATCCGCTTTGCTGATGGGCTTATAGGTAGCATCACAGTTTCTTGCAGATGTGTGGTACAATCAGCAATGCAAACCTCTCGAGTGGAGAAGTCATGACTCAGGACAGCTTCTTTCAGAAGACGTGGTACCTAGATTTTGGTTTAGTTTCTTTATCTTTGATTTCTCTTCCTGAAAGAACGCAAAGATTCCTAGGTAATAAGCCAGTTGCAGCAGCTGAGACCTTGAGAAAGAAACACCAACTATCATTATGGGTGCAATAAAAAGTGAGAGGCTTGAAAACCTTGATATTTGCCAGGCATTCTCCCCACTCAGCTGAGGGAAAAGCGCTCCCTCTGAGCTGCTTGGGTGTGTAAGAGGCAGTGTGTCGGCCTCAGTGCCCTGAAAGATGACCAAGATTTAGAGGTTGGAGAGGCACACTGATATTTTCATTCTCCTTCTTGTAGGACCTACATGATCATTGCTGTTAATTCCAACAGAAGCAGCAGAGCAGGAACAGAAAAAGTAGAGTTATGAGTTTTCCAACTCTCTCCAACTTTTTTTTTCCTAAGTCTGGGATTTTATAAAACTCTAACTCCAAAACACATTAAAAGCCTGAGCTGCTTACAAAACCTCCAGCTCCACAGGGTTTGCTTATCCCTAGTAATTATCACTTAATATTTGGCCCGGCACAGCTATCTTTCAGTCTTATAAGGATAAATGTATTTGTTTCACTGCTATCTGAGCTCTTTTTCACCATTAGGCTGAAACCTATAGTTTATTATTCCTGGACAGAGGCCTACACACACTATGTGTTACTTCTGTAGTTCCCTCAGTCAGTGGGAAATGTTTTAGTATTATTATCATTAAATATTTTGCCAGACGCCCTGGTCTTGCAGCTTTCACATAGATAGGGAGGGAAGGGATGTATGGCTAAAGTGCAGGCTTAAGAAATGGGAGACAGGAGGGTTTTTTTTCCTTATCTGTGCCAAATTTCTTAGAGAGAAAATTCCTCTGGTAACAAGAAAGGCTATAAGGCCCTTAACTAGTACTATCTCCTCATACTCAGGCTTCTCAACTCATCAAATCAAATGAAGCATTTCATGACCACAGGTGCATTGAACAGTAAGGCTCAGGCTTAAATAACCTACACAATACTTCTTTGCATCATTGTTTTTTGGTATGCATAGAACAGTACAATCTTAGTTCATATTCTCAAAGAAGAAATTAAAGAACCCTCATCACAAAGGTCATGATTCCAGTGGGTTTAGTACCTGGGGCTTTTTTGTGTGTTTGTTTATACGTGTTTAATCTAAAGGGTTAATCTGAATTCTAAGTAATTGACTTTAAATGCATAAGAGACCGATACCAACGTATTTAATAATGATGCAAAAATACAAACAAATAAATTTTAAGCTCACATCTTTCAAGGTTTTAAGGGTCTAGTTCAGAGCGTAACTGAAAAGCACTAGGTGCTTTGATACTTATGAAGCCTTTAATTTACGCAACATTAACAATTTTTATTATATTAATATTGTGTATCACAGTGTGTTAGTCTAAGAGAGCTATGTCAGAGCCGAGTGAGGCACAACATCATGGCAAAGTATATTTGCAGTAGGAAATACACTAATTTCAGACTTTTGAATCCTTCTATGCCATCATGCTGCTCTCCTAATTTGTCATTCCTGGAAAAAGACCCTGAAGCTTGTAATACTGTTTATGAGAGTTCCCTTAACCACTGCCTGAAAACAATGTGTGCCAGTCATCTCATTTGGGCTGATGTGTCTGTAGTTCCACCAGATATTCCCCACTGTTCAAAAAGGGAAGCTTACAGGCAGCACCAGTGGTGTCATATGAGCAAAAGAGCAAGAGGAAACATTAGGAAAGAGCTGACTACACAGAGAATCAAGGATCCCTAACTCCCATAGCAGCGGTCTTACTGTGAAAAGAGGAGGGCTGAACCTGCACACCTCACTGGAAGGTTCCCATCTTTCTGTTGGACTGACTTTCAGTCCCCTGACCTCAGCCAGAGTTGCTCAACTTTGAAAATCAGGCCCCTGTAGGTACAACTGGAGCATATTGATTTCAGAGCTGAACTCGAGGAAATTCCAGTCTACTATATTACCCATCCACCTGCACTTTGGGAGATGTAACTGGACCAGGAAAAAACGAGGGCTCATAGTTTGGCAGAAAGACTGTACGCAGGTGGATGTGGAAGAGCCGTATTGCCAAATGCAATAGGATGTTGATCCCTTCCACCCACCCCAGGAGCCGCCTGCTTTTCCCCCAGCAGCAGAGGCCATAAGGACCAGAAACTCACGCAGTGGCGAGCAAGTTAATAGTTCTCTTAATGGCCTACAATGCGCTCCATGCATCAAATGAAATGAGTACGAAAATGGTTCATTACCTGCCTGAGATCCAAGGTCAGGTTTTTCAAAGGAATTTAGGTACATAAAGTTGCAGGTGGACAGCTAGTAATGTTTACAAAAGCACTCGTGTGCCAGATTCCCATGGATTTCAGTATGGGTTAGACGCATGGAGATAGAGTGTTTTTAGGCATCCAAGTCCTTCGAGAGGTGAAGTATTTTGCATTTATTGCAGTGTCCTGCAGGGTGCATAAGGTTTATTACTATAGAGCAGCTTGTGTGCTGTCAATCCAACATACTGGCTTACCCTGCAGTGACTTGTTCATCTTCCCATACCCGGTGGAACAAAATCTGTTGCGTACATCCCACATATCTACCATCCAGGGAACAATGCCTATTTGTGTTCTGGAAGCCTTCTCCTGAGTTTACTTTTCTTATTAAGAAGGGAAAAAGATGGGGGTGGGGGGTGGAGAGAGAGAGAGGCATCAGTGTCCAGCACACAGCACATTACCAGCTACACTGCCAACTAACGTGCCAGGATTCCCTCGCTCGCACATGTTATGTTGTTTTGATGTAACTGAACGACAGTTGCATTCAGCTGCTTCTTTCGATGGAAAAAACATCTTCAAAAGAGCAGATGAGCGTGACCCCATTTCTCATTTTGTTTCCTATTACTTTAATTGTATATATATATTGAACGTATCATCTATCGTGGAAAATTGCTTTCGTCTCTGTAACATCTGCAGGACACTACTATGGCAAAGACTAGTGCATCTGCTGATGCAGCTTTTGCTCTCCTCATTTGTTATTCCATTGCATACTCACAAATTTCAAACCTGCGTTCCTAAAGCTAGCGGGCTAAACCCACTGATTTCACTGGGAAGCGCAGGTGCTCAGCGACACAGCAGATCAGGCCATTTTTGTTTAGGTGTCCAAATATGCCTTTACTAGCTTAGACATTTGGACTCAATGATTTTGCTCTGGGAGCATTAATCTTGCATCTCAAGTGTACACTAAATTCCAGTTTGCTTCCTCCGTCTCAGTCTGTTAAAAATTTGGTTCCATGTTTTTATTAATACCATTCAGCAGAGGGTTGGTTTTTTTTTTCTTTGTTTCAACCACTCTGTCAACCCTCTACTTGCTCATTGGTGATCCCAGAATGATCTACAAGTAATGTCCTGTGTATGCATACAATGTTTATTGTTAGAAGATGACTGTAACCCTGATGCTGAGGCCAATACTTACAATCTCCTTGAATGCCATCCTCTACTCCTTGTAATCCTTGTAAAGCAGAAGACACTCTCATTTGACGGCAGGACTAGGTTTGTGCAATTAATACTGAGGCTAATTTATTCTGTGAGTGTCTCTGTTTAATCCCGTGACTGTCTGTGTGCAGTGCATGCATATCATCCCCAAATGCCCTGGTACACATGTTAACAATGGGAAAAGTACTTGGTGGAAGAATGTAACTTTCTAACTCAGCTGCTGCAGTTGGCAGAGGCTCTTCCTCTCTTAGTCCACAATTTGTCTTACTTGATCTTGTGACTGCCTGTGGAAATGCCCCAAATTGTTTTTCTTGCATTTTCACCTGCAGGGTCTTAAATTAGAGACAGGAAAAGCATGTCAGCAGTATTGAAATAAATGTTTTTGAAATTGAGTGTGCTTTACTTTTTTTTTAACTGAATTTTTCAAAGCATTTGTTTAAAGATGAAAATACACTAGTTGGGAAAAAGAAGGAGGTAGGAAACTGCAGAGTTCCACATGCTGAGTTCTTTTTAATCCTATTTTTAGGAGGGAAGTAAAGACAGTTTGCTTCCCTTCAAATGAGCTGTCAGTTTACTCTCCAAAGCAAGTGGAAATCTTTCTGAGAGCCACAGAGATCCTGGGATATCAGCCAGGGACAAAGACATTCATGACAAGGTTCAGTACCTGGTCTTCTTGCCTTTTTTTTCTTTCACTTGGTAGCATCATCACACCCCAAAGGGTGCATGCATCTTGTGAAGTCAGAGCCAAGATTAATATTTGGGACTGGGCCTGCAAGCCATTTTTACCTACTCTTCCAAGTACAGACAGTTCCTTCTCAAACCCCATTAGTAACAGAACCTGCCCAGTGACAAGGCCCTGCCTTAGAAACATCTCAAATTTGTGCGTTTGTGTGTGTAAAGCAGGGAGAGAGTTTGGGTTTTTTGCTTCTCCTGTGCTGCCACTGTGGAAGGGACCCCAGCTGTCTGTAAGTGATTTTCAACCAATTTATGTCAGTTCAGTTGCTGAAGGCCAGTTTTTTGTCGTAATAAAAATTTCATGTATATATATATATATAAAATACATTATATATACGCTTAGAAAATTAAACATGATCTACTCTGGTTTGCTTAAATCACAGAAATCTCTGGGCAAAACAGAATCCAGGTTATAGACGGTGAGAACATTTCCAGAAGCACTGAGCACTGCCTTACAGCTCCCAGCTAAAAGATGCACTTGTAGCCAGCTTCTGAGGTACCATCTCTAACCGCGCATGTCTGTAAATACTTAGAGTGTTTTGAATCATGGAATACCAGGTTGGAGGGGACCTCGGGGATCATCTGTTCCAATCTTTCTTGGTGAAAGCATGGTCTAGACAAGATGTCCCAGCACCCTGTCCAGATGGATCTTAAAAAAGCAGAATCTCTCCTGTATTGTACCTTTGATCAGATTAATTGCAAAAATGAATGGCTTTAATTTTGTAATCTCTTGGTTAAGTAATAATTACCAGGGAATCTATTAAGGAATAAATCAGTTTTTGAAAATGAGTGAATCTGAACCATAAGTAAAGCTCATACTGATATTTTTTTTTTAATCTGAATAGGTAATTTAATTCAAATATCTAGATGTTCACATGTAACATATTCATAAGACTCTGAGCCCTTTTCCCAGAGGCACGCAAGTTCCTAAGTTCATAGGACTTTCCATGGGCACTAGGCTTGCTAGGTACTTTGAGAACAAAATTTCATGCTTCTGAATCATTTTGGTGCTTTACAAATGTTGCATTTCAATCAGTCTATATTTTAAAGCACAAAAGCTCATATTTTCACCTGAAAACTGGTGTTCTGTTCTTTTGGGGTGGGGTTAATAGATTTGCTCGTTCCTTTTCTTTTTCTGAATCACAAACAGAATAACCTTACAATGGCCAGTAACCCACTTCTTGGTAAAATGAACTAACACACAAGTATTGTAAGTTCACCACAAGGCACAGATAAGAGGGGAGAAGCTGACAGGCACAGATAAGAGGGGAGAAGCTGACATCAGTGTAAATGTAAACATGGATTTAGTGTTTGTATGTATTTAAGACACTTAGTTTGATGCCTCTTTCCTGTGTGCAAGCTAAGAGAATGACAAAATGTGACTAAATCTGTGGAAATTGAATTGGAAGAGGCCTTGAAGATTTAATAAAACCCCCACCACCTCTCTAAGTTTTTCTATCCCTGGGTCTTAATACGTCTACTGGGTCAATCCTCTGTTGAAATCAGTGGGAGTTTGCCACTGATTTCAATGGAAATAGGTTTTGGTTCTTCTGCTGTAAATCCCCTGTTGAGAGAATCCTACTGATCAGTAATGACTCATTCAGAAACAGAACTTGTGAACTGTTTGAAAAAAGCCCTTTTCCATATTTAGCACTGCTTAAAATACATTATTTTAAAAAATCATATAACAAATTAGCTCAGGAAATACAACTGAAAAGTTCCCTTTTTTCCTAAACCCAGCCTCTTCCTCTCTCTACCCAGCTCCTCCCCCCTCAAAAAAAGTGAAGTATACAATAATGCCAGTAATTATGTGTTATGTGAATTTTATTGCTTTGCAATTTATTACAAATGTTTTTGTGGGTGGTACAAAGTATTTGAACAGGTTTTCAAACTAGTCAGAAATTTATTAAATATTGGTGATTGTTATTACAGGTTGTGTTTTATGATCTATGTTTGATTTATATGTACAAAAACCAAAAGGCAACCCAGTGTAATTCTTTCAGCATTCTTCTTGTGGTAATGTTCTACAATGCATCGCGAGCCTCTCCGAGCCGAAGAGGCTCTATATAAGCTGAAGAAAAAAAAGTGACCATTACTGAAGCAGAAACAAAAGCAAAAATATCCTGCATGCCCTGCTGCTTCCATTAACTTGGGTGGGGTTTATAGATAGTCAACATTTCCTCAGAGTTTTTTTTCAAACTTTAGGAAACCTGAACTTCAGATATTGGATTCAGAACACTTTGCTAAACTAAATGTTGAAGATCACTTGGAATGCACATGTAGAAATATCTTCCAAAGGGAGGAGTCAAATAATTGCTGTTATGGTGTATGTCTGATTAAAAAATCTGTATGATAGATTCAAGCAAAGGCACAAGGCTCATCAAGTATAACAACTCGAACGTAAGGTTACCTAGGTTATTTCATGACGCACACATTTTAAACTGTGCAGTAACGAGTAATAGTCAAAAAAAGGACACATGGATGTATTTGCCCTGCAGATGTCCTGCAGATCCCAGGCTATCTAGCCGATTTTCTCAGAAGTGCTGGTAGACCCTCCATATCCTATCCCATTTCAAATACAGATCATAACATCAACCACACCACGCAAGGATACCCCATACATCTCCTCTCCTCATTTGTTTTATTTTCCCTATTGGTCACCCATCAGAAATTATTCCCATCCTGACTGGTTTGAGAACAGATAATAATGAACAGCAAGTAACCACAGAAAATCTTAAATTTGAACAGGATGTTTTCAGATAAATAAGAAACATGCTTCTGCCTGGAAAAAAAAAAAAAAAAAAAAAAAAAGTCTATGTACATAAAGGTTTTCCTGACGCTTCTTTCCCCCTAGCTATTAGAAAACTGTAAATTGCTGATAAATTTAGAATTGGATATCTGTTCCACCCTACTTTATGATGTAGGGAAAAGGGCATGGCTGTTGCATGCGCTGAGGTGGTATCACCTTTCTTCCACAAGCCTGTCACGGCTGAGCTTATAGACAACTAACTTGCTGGCCCAGAGACTGGGCACTAATTTGTCTTCAGCTGCCAGAGGTAGCGGTGACTGGGAAATGAGTCACATCTCCCTCTGCTTCTGTTGTTGAAGCAGAGGGATTACCAAACTAATGAGCTGCAAGACTGTCTAGGTTTCTCAAATTGTAAGGTCCCAAAGAAAAAAAAAAAAAAAACAAAAACCATGGCTTGGGCTTTGGGCCATCTCTATATACTTGCATTGCAGCCAGCAGCAAAAGGTTTCTGCTTCATTTCAGCCTTCAAAACCCATGAGATTTTTTTTTTTTTTTTTTTTAACTGCAAAAAGACTGGTATTCCTAAGCATAGTAGGAAGTGGTCCAAGTGACCCTCTGGACTCACAGGAGAGGGGGAAAAATCCCAACACGACTATTCAAATCCATGGTGGGCTGCTGAAGAATAGTCTAAATTTTGATCCGAGTTTGATTCTGGCCTTGAAAGCGTATCCTGTCTAAACCAAGCAAGGATCCACATGGACCTTTTCTCTTTAGCCCTTTCCCTCCACTGTGCTGTGCCTGTCAGCATAATCCCAAACCTCGCCTAAATTAAAACATGACACTTCCACACACAGCTCTCCCCTAGGTAGCAAACAAGAGAAATGTCCTATATCTTAGGCCACCTTTGGAAAGTCTAAAAGCATTATACTGATGAAAAAAAAGAAGTATCGTGATGAATGACAGTAGAGGCTTTTACTTATTCATTGGTTGTTGGAGATTTTGGTTGAAAAATTCTACAAACTCTAAATCTTTGGTGCGAGATTTAAGTCTCTGCTGAATCCATTAAAACATGATGCTGTAGTAAAGAGACACATCATTTCTTCTTTAGGCATTTAACTATTTATATAAATGGAAATTAGATAATTCACACATCTGGTCCTTCTCTCACATTTCCAACTGTGCCCTTGGGGTGCTGGACTTCAGACACTAATAATGGCCTATTTTTAATACTGAGCAAGTCACCTTCAGAAGTCTAGGTGCTCTTACAGTGAATAAAATTTGGCACTCCAAAGTGAAGGCACCTAAAGTCTCTAATTATTTTTAATCTATTTTGTATCTTCATTTGCTTTTCTGTACATGCAGACAAAACTATATAGAGCTTCTCTAGCTCTATTTGTATCTTCCATCTTCAATTTCAAATTTAAGGTACGTTGATAAATATTCCTTCTCTTAACTTTGAGGAAGGTTTAATTTCCTCCACTATTCCTTGATCTATCTTAAATGTCTGTCTCCATATTTTCTATTTTCACTTATCAAATTTATTACTAAAAATACATACAGGGACATGTGCCCATACACATATATGTACACCCATAGTTATTGTTAAGGTGATTACACATAAGTGCTGTGCAATTTCCTTGGTAATGGTAAAAACACACATGTTAAAATACAATTTTAGTAAGTATTTACAGTTTATATATACAGTATATATACATATATGCTGTATATGTATACATAAATATATATATATATACAGTAAGTATATACAGTTTACAGTAGTATTTGTAATGTCCATTTCAGCATCATTCTCACTATGTAGTCTGTCCATTTCAGAAGTATATTTAAATTCAACACAGCTTAAAAGGCAGACAATTACTTTTCTCTAAAGAACATATTCTTCTCTGGGTAGGTGAGACACTTGCTTTTAATTTCTCATAGGAAATCATTCTTTTGAGTCTCCTGATAGTTGACTTGTTTTTTGTCTAGAACCCTTCCAGGGAGTTAACTGGTTTCAGAAATAAATACAATAACTCAAATGATGTCAAAACCAGCATGAAGATCCTCATGCTGATCTTACAAGGCGCTAAGTGCCCTGAGTACAATCCAGAAAACACATTTATCTGCAAGCACACCCTTGTATCGATTGTAGCCCATGACTGAACCTTTGAATCCAGTGAAATCAAAGTCAGATCTTCCTTTGAGCTCTGAAATGCCAGACTTCACCCTGCCAATCTTTAATCAGTGCATTGTGGGCACATTGCTGTACAGCTTGGAAGAGGGATCCTCATCTAGAGTGACTTCTTGCTCTGTGACATTACACCCCATGGTAGTGCCCCAGCAGGGAACCTTCTCCTAGAGTGCTTAGTGTGTATTTGGGTCAGATAGCATAACTTTATTTTGTGTCTCTCTGGACACATATCTAGACATCATCCAGGCAGCTTGCTGGCCTTTCTAGGCACTAACTGTAAGAAGACACCATGATGCAAAACTAGGATTAAGTATGCTAATCATCTTCTAGGTACTGGCCTTTCCAGGTTTTTTTGTTTTTTTTTTTTTTTTTTTTTGTGGTTTTTGTTTGTTTGTTTGTTTTTTTGTACAGAAAAGTGGACAGAAAAGGGCCAAAGGTTCCTGGTGGGGACATTGCAAAAGACAGAAGCTGAACATGGGTGAGTCCTGCATGAGAATGTGTGGAAACCAAGGATGGGCTCATCCCAGCCCTTGCAGTCACAGAAGGGGTGACTAAGACAGGATTTTGCCCTTTTTCAGAAGTCTATGATTTTCAAATCCTTTTAAGAGTACCATGTCTGTGGTTCAGACATTCTTCTCCTTAAACTTTGCTCCTTGCTTTCCCATCATGTTGTCCTGGTGGGGGGATTAAACTGAAAGTGTGAAAATGCTCCCCTGAAGCCCCAGATGAGTTTCCCAGAAGAATGCCTGAGCCCTGGGCAGCATGGCAGGGCTGGTTACCCTCCCTGCAGTGTTTCACCTCCCTGGAAAGGGGTCAGAGGAGCTCCAGGGCTACAGAGAGCACAAGGAGAGGCCATTTGCCTCAGAAATGGCTGGGTTTGAAGCAGGTGGGACCCCATGGATTGTGCCCACTCACAGCAGACTGGTGACCTTACATAATGGGACTGAGCCAGGTTGTGACAGATGGTATCCCTGGATCTGAGGCTGGGTCCTGGCTCTTACTGTTTAGTGAATTAATTGGGAAGAACATACCAATTAACTTGGTAAATTGTGAACACAGTTTCGTAGATAACTTGAATCCTATGCTGGAGTAAAATGACAAGTATAGTCTAAATTGCTGGTAGATTTTAGTGTTTTTCTCTTGGCCCCTCTCAGTTGATTCGCAGAAGTAAATCTGGAAGGATGCTGCTAAAAGACCTATGACCTAATAAGGTTTATTGGATAGGCAGGACCGATGGCATAGAGATATTCCTGGTGCTAATATTTACCTCAGTAGGGTTTATCTCTAACAAGTCTTCATAGTAAAACTGACTTAGCGGAGTATATTTTCCCACCACAAACATAATCACTGAAGTGATGTTTCTTATGTCACATCTGATTTCTGAGCCTGGTGCCTAAGAAGTTTTACGTAGTTAAGAAAAAATGAAAAAGATACATATATACCCACCATCCACCAACACTGGCAGATGTCCATGTGCCAGTGGCAGAAATGGGTAGACTGTTTATTGCTGTGATTTAGGGTGCAGGCTGCCACCTGGGGAAAGGCTGTGCCATCGGATGCAAATGAGCACTTTGTGGATCCGCAATGGTGCAGGGAACCAGGGATGGCAGGGCACAGGTGAGAGCACTGGTCATGAAGCCTTTTCTTGCAGCCACACCCGTCATGCTAGCAGCCTGCAGGGAGTCAATTCTCCTAGCTAAACCTCCTCTTTGGTGAGCTTCCAGATAATACATGCACTTTAAAGCATTTTTCTATCCCAGCTATGCAACAAAAGGAGCTGCCAGTCTCAGGACAAGAGCCCCATCCTCTCCAGTTAATTCTTTTGAAATGTGGGTGATGCCTCTGTGCCAAGATAGTCCATTTACCTCCACACTGGCTTTTTCCAGCAGGTTTCCAGGAATGAGAAGAACAGCTGGAGAAACTGAATGTTATGCCTCATTGGTGGGGGGAAATTCTCTGTACTGCAATATTAGTACTCACTGCCTGTTGTGGTCACCAAGCACTGTCATCAAGGAGGTTTCAAGGGGCTGGTAAGGAAGTGGGATGTACTGAAGCTCTCACGCTTGAGCAATTCAAGTCCAGAAGGGTAATGCAGGGAGTATGTTTATCATGTAAACAGTGAACTGTCTGTAAGAGGGGAAGTTTTATGCAGCGATGGGGATGTGGGAAATAAGAAACCACAAATTAATGAGAAACCCTACTGAGGTTAAAGTAATTTACTGATTAATTTTGATTTCACTTTGTTTGGTCAGAGTGCAAGGAGGAGAAAACAGCATTGCATGATAAAGCTTTAATTGGCATGGGTTTGAGATTATTCATAAATGAGACTAACCCACATCAGTACCAATAGCTTATGCTCTACCATTCTACCAGGTGTTTTGGATGTGACAGCTGGACAGCTGTTTCAGGCAAAAGTTTTCAAACCTTATTGGAAATTGTCTCTTCTCTGTTTACCTGTAAAGCTCCAGTAGGGTACCCTGGTGTTTATTCTTTAGGGGGATTTTGAAGAAATAAGTCACTAAAAATATCACTGTAGTGATATTGCAACTAGAAGCAACCCAACTTTCCAGTCTGATTTCTTGGGACCTTCCAAGTATAGTTAAGGGTTGTGTAGAAAATCAGGAATCCCCCCTTCCTACTCTGCCCATGCCTAGCCCTCAAGGTCATGAAGAAAATTACTTCCCTCCAATATGAGGATTTAGTATAATTGCTCCATTTTGCCAAGGCAATATTTTGGGGGACTATTTCTCCAATTTGAGGAAAGGCTGAGAATGGTAGGATGGTAGCAGATAGCTTCATTTTTAGGAACAGAGATGAGGCACAATTATTAAAGGTTGGGGTTTTTTTAGTGAACCTTCTGGAAATGCACAACTGATGCAATTTGTGAGAAAATGCCCATCACGGATTATATAGATATCAGAGTAACAGCTTGTAGCCCAGAACATTACCACTTGAGATGAGGGAGAGAGGGTTTTTTACCAGGATTGGGACAAAGGTAGAAACTTGTTTTTCAGCGGAGTTCTCAGGTATTTATTTGCCTGCTTGGAAAGTGCTCAGAAGGTTAGCAGTGACACTGGCGGTGACAGAGAGAGCAAGGCCAAGGTCAGTGTCTCAAAAGCACAAAGGTACATTCATCTCCAAAGCATATTGCTCTACCCTCCGCTGTATCATACCCACACACGTGGGAACTCTTCCCACTTTTCAGAGCTGGCAGCAGTTTTCAAATTCTTAAAAAAAAAAAGAAGGAAAACCAAATTAAACAAAACAAAAACCTGCCACAAAATCTTTTTTTTTTTTTTTTTTCTTACTTTCCAAACGTGAAATTTTCAAATTAAAGTTGCGTGTGCTGCAACAAAGGCTATGTTAAATGCTGGATTAGTTGCAGAATGAAGATCCATTATCTCATGACTCATCTAGCAGGAAATGGGTGCTTTATACCAAAGAAGAGAAACTAGGAACTTCCCTGCTGCAGTTTCCAATCAGAAGCAGCACTGCACTCTAATTCGGCAGATTGTGAGATGCCAGACTGTCACCATACTAATGCTGTTTGACACTTCTAATCTGAAAGACTGCCCTTCGTTCATTGTATTTTATTATTAAGCGGTTTATAAAACTACAAGCTTCACTCCTGAATTTGCCAAGAGAAATTGGTGCTTTTTTCTAGATACCCCAAGATATTTGTATGAACACTTTCAAATGTTGCGGATGAGAATCTCCTAAACTACTGGATGTTGCATCTGCATTTAGTACACAATTTCATATAAGCCTACTTCCATCTGCTTTACCTGCCACCTTTTCTCATTTCTTTCTTCTATTGGTCCCTTTTTTTCTCACTATAAGAGCAGGATCTTTAAATAAAACCTTCCCAGTATATCATCTATATAATTAAGCATACAACACTGAGCACTATGGTTCTGAAACATAGCTTGGATAGTCACAGCAGATTTCTGGAAAGATGACTTAAAAAAAATTATCTGACAACTTGATGCACTAATACAAATTCAAAGAGAAGAGAAACTTCTGGCTATAGAGGATCTTGATGAGCTCCAGTACAAGGGAGAATTGGGAAAGAAACTTTCTTAGAAACACTTGCCTTATCCTACCTTGGTGAGAGGTAGGGATGTTTTCACATGGAGAACAGGAAAAACAGGAAAGGGCAAAAACATCAACAGTCTTCACACTTCCAGTCTTCCACAGATGAAGAGAATAGCGAACACCACACTATCTTATAAGAAGTGTAGAGTCATGATGACAGAGCCCAGTTTGACACCAGATTTGGCATACCACGGGCCATTTTAGGGCTTTCTGACTGCACTGGGTTTTAGACAGAACTAATATGATGCTAGAGTATCTGTGCTAAATTGAAAGTTAATCTGGCTGTTTCATCTTCCACAGGCAAATTCTTCTTTTAAATTCTTGGCCTTCAAGATGGGAGCAAGGATAAATCTTCATATGTCCAGGTACATTTATTTGCTATCTTTATTCAAAAGCTGGCTGGACATGAAGAATTCAGGGCATGTTTAGCTCACACATAATTGCCATGCATCTATTTCTTCTAGCGTGCAGCTGGTTTGCTTTTGTCCAGCTCAACACATGGGAAAAAGAAAAGTTGTTTGTTGCATCTGTCCCTTTGGACTTGGCTCAATTGCTTTTGCTTGTTGCAATGTAAGGTAATTTATGCAGTATTACTGTAAAAGCGAGGTTGAAAGAAATAAGAAAACTTGAGGTTGCTTAAGGAATGTTGTTCCTGTAGTGTGCTCATGTTGCACTTGTATTTTACGACCAAATTGTTAATTCCTTGAAGTTACGATAGCACTATGATCTGAATGTACAAAGTTAATTTATTAACAAGGTAAAAGCATGTGAGAAAGAGACAATATTCCCCTCCAGATTGCATCATATGAGAAAAAAAAAAAAAAAAGCCATTTGGGAAATAATTGTCTCCTACACGCAAAAAGTAACAGAGGGGAATTTTAAAAATGAAGTGTCTGCACAGATTGAAAGCAAAACTTTTGAAACTATTCAGAACTCTAACAGACGAAACATGCCTACAATGTTGACAACTTCTATCAAACTCTACTTCCAAATATTTTAACTTTCCAGGTGGTACAGATGTGTGGTTCTATTTCAGAGCATCACAGTTCAGTGTTTCATGTCTAGCAGTCCAGTTCTGATTTTCTGTGTATAAACCAAGAGAATAATTTCTGGATGTAAATCTAGCGTAGGTCAAGGTCAGCTCTGAGTTCAAAGAAGTCTAAAGTTTCGGTTCATATTTGTTGACTGTGAAATCTTGCCAGACCTCTGTTGTCCATTATGTCCTCTATGTCTTTTAACACAACAGTTCAGTGATGTTGATTAATTCACAGAAGCCCACAAGGAGCCTCTTGATCATGTTTTACCACTTAATTGAAAATAAAGTTGAGAAGCTTCTTTTCTTCTCATGATACTGATGGAGAAGTCGTATCCTTGGGACTCATAAAAATGTTCCTATCTGTACCACATTTTATAACAATAAAACTTCTGATGGAGAAAACCCATCTCCACGTTCCAGCTCCTCCCTGCTAATGATGCCTATTGTGCAAAGCTGTCATTGTAGTTACTGGGTCTTATTAACCTAAAAGCTCTGATAATCCCTATATCTGAGACAGAGATAGATACTTCTTAAGATTTCTGAAAAGACCTTCAGAAGAACTAAGTGAAACATGAGCAAGTCAGGTAAAACATTCAGGAGGCTTGCATGGGTGAACAAGGAGATCCTGAACAAGCTCAAACACAGAAAGGAAGCCTGTGGAGGGTGGAAGCAAGGACAGGTAGTCTGGGAACAATACAGAGAAACTGTCAGAGCAGATAGGGATCAAGTTAGGAAGGCCAAAGCCCTGACAGAATTAAATCTGGCCAGGGACATCAAGAGCAATGAGAAAAGCTTCTATGGGTACACTGATGATAAAATGAAGATTAGGAAAAGTGTGGGCCCTCTCCAGAAGGAAACAGGAGGCCTGTTACCCAGGATATGGAGAAGGCTGAGGTACTCAACTACTCTTTTGCCTCAGTATTCACAGGCAAGTGCTCAAGACACACCACCCAAGACAAAGAAGGCAAAGGTGGCAACTGGAAGAATGAAGAACCATCCACTGTAGGAGAAGATCAGGTTCAAGACCATCTAAGGAACCTGAAGGTGCATGGGACCTGATGAGATGCATCCGTTGGTCCTGAGGGAACTGGCAGATGAAGTGGCTCAGCCACTATCCATCATATTTGAGAAGTTGTGGCAGTCCAGCAAAGTTCCCACTGACTGGAAAAGGGGAAACATAACCCCCATTTTTAAAAAGGGGGACCTGTGGAACTACAGGCCAGTCAGTCTCACCTCTGTGCCCAGCAAGATCATGGAGCATGTCCTCCTGGAAACTGTAGTAGGGCACATGAGAAATAAGGACGTGACTGATGGCAGACAGTGTGGCTTCACTAAGGGCAAATCCTGCCTGACAAGTTTGGTGGCCTTCTACAATGGGGTTACAGCGCTTGTGGATGAGGGGAGAGCAACTGACGTCATCTACCTGGACTTGTGCAAAACTGGACTTGTGCAAAACATTTGACAGTCCTGCATGACATCCTTGTCTCTGAATAGGAGAGACTTGGGTTTGATGGATGGACCACTTGGTGGATAAGGAATTGACTAGATGGTTGCTCTCAAAGATTTGCAATCACTGGCTTGATGTCCAAGTGGAGAACTGTGACGAGTGTTGTTCCTCAGGGATCAGTGTTGGGACAGGCACTGTTTAAACATCTATTTTGGTGACATGGACAGTGGGATTGAGCGCACCCTCAGTAAGTTTGCTGACGACATCAAGCCATGTGGTGTGGTTGACACGCTGGAGGGAAGGGATGTGCCATCCAGAGGGACCTGGACAGGCTGGAGAGGTGGGACTGTGCGAACCTCATGGAGTTCAACAAGGCCAAGTGCAAGGACCTGCACATGGGTCAGGGCAATCCCAAGCACAAACACAGGCTGGGCGAGGAGTGGGTTGAGAGCAGCCCCAAGGAGAAGGACTTTGGGATATTAGTGGATGGAAAACTGACTGTGAGCCAGCAATGTGCACTCACAGCCCTGAAAGCCAGCTGTGTCCTGGGCTGCATCCAGAGCAGCGTGGCCAGCAGGGTGAGGGGGGGGATTCTCCCCCTCTATTCTGCTCTCGTGAGACCCCCCTGCAGTGCTGTGTCCAGCTCTGGGGCACCAACATCAGAAGGACACAGACCTGCTTGAGTGGGTCTAGAGGAGGCCACAGACATGATCAGGGGCTGGAGCAGCTCCCCTGTGAGGACAGGCTGAGAGAGTTGGGGGTGTTCAGCCTGGAGAAGAGAAGGCTCCGTGGAGACCTTAGAGCAGCCTTCCAGGGGGTCAACAGGAGGCCTACAGGAAAACTGGGGAGGGACTCTTTATCGGGGAGTGTAGGGATAGGACATGGGGTAATGGTTTTAAACTGAAAAAGGATCGATTTAGATTAGACACATGGAAGAAATGTTTTAATGTGACAGAGGTGGGACATGCAAGTTTCCCAGAGCAGCTGTGGCTGCCCCCTCCCTGGCAGGGTTCAGGCCAGGTTGGACGGGGCTTTGGGCAACCTGGGCTAGTGGAAGGTGTCCCTGCCCAGGGCAGGGGGGTTGGAACTGGATGATCTTAAAGATCCCTTCCAACTCAAACTATGGATCCTATGCTTTGGATCCATAAAAATATATAACCATTTTTTCATAAGGCAGGTCTTTTGTATGCCCTTTGATAAATGACTGGCAGGTGAGCAGTGTGACTGTTATGATACTAAATCCACACTTCTAGTGATATTTCTACCATCAGGTCAAAACATCTCAATATCTCACCTGGTATAAAACTGGAAGCAGGCTGTTACCATTACGAGCCGTCTCAGAACTGAAAATTCACAGTGCCTGAATCCAACAGCTCCACTCACCTTCAGCATTTTGTGTGTGATTCCCTCACCACAGAGTGCTTATCGGTTCTGAGTCAATTATCCCCTTGAGACCCACTGTGCAGCAGTACATTGAGTGGTGTTGTATGGGTGGGTGTGTTTTCAGTAGTACCATTCATACAGTAGTTCTCAGCCTGAGTAATCTGTCAGAGTGAGGCCCTTTCATTCCAGTTCAAACGTTCCTGAAATCCAGAGGGGGTCTGATTTCATGGGTCTAGTAGAGGTTTCTCACAAAAAAATAGAGGTATTTTCAAGATATCCAGAACCACAAATCCAGCCCCCATTGAATTTTAGTTTCCCTTACAGGTCATTATTGTTTTCACCACTTTATGGAAGTACTGGCAAAAATCAATCTTTTACAACTCCACTTCCTATTCATACTAAAATAAAAAGGTTGGAGCATTTAATTAGAGCTATTTATATTTTCTAAATGAGGAAGGCATTCTGAAAAAGAAATTGTTTTTGCAGCCAATTCAGGGACCTTCAGTCTACAAAATCTGCTCTAGACACTTTCCCACCACAACTTTCTTTCCATTATTAGGAACTTACACCACGTTGTATTTAGCTTGGTACTTTGCCAAAAAATGTTCTTTAGGTCTCTATAGTACAAAATCTGACAGAAAGCATAACACAAGGAAAAAAAGGTATTTTTAAGTCCATACTTTTTTCCATTTTCCCATCAGAAAAATTTTTAAAACAATATTAGTAATATAAATCCATCTCTGTTCCAGTTTTTGCTCTGGTTATTTATACCCTTTAAATATGATCCATGTAGAGAAGTCCAAAGTTATTAAATCCATTCAGATAGTCCTTCAATCTATTCAGGAGCTGAGTGTACCTGGCACAGGCACCAAGTATTTCCTTTTGGTTTCTTGAGCTAGGAGTAGGACTTGAAGTAAATTATTTTCTGCTATGATAATGATGATACTACCAGACGTCCTGAGTGGAAAAGGCCAGGGAGGTTCCGATCCTGACTCACGTTCCGATATTGTCTCTTTCTTTTTTACCCTAGGAAAACTCAGCTCAGATTCCGTCTGTGGTTTTTAGTAAGAATAGTGCTTTTCCCTTCTTCCCGCACAATTTTCCAGCCAGATTGACTGAACTACAGAAAGGTCAAATGACTTACTTGGAGGGTAAGCCATGAGTCAGTAGCACAGTTACCACTGAATCAAATCCTTTCCTGTCTTCCAGTCCAACCACTAGACAACACACAATTGCTTTCATTGATCAGAGAGCTTTAATGAAGTCAGCGTTAGCTGTGGTATATGCTAGCAGGGGTCTCTGAACAGTGTTAGAATACTGTAGCATGAGTCTGTGAAAATCAGTCACCTTCTACCAGCAGTTCATTTGGTATGTGGCGGGCAGCAGGTCCCTCTCTTTGCATGCCTTGTGTCCTGTCTATACTTATCACTATTTGCACGCTTAAGTCATGCAGCTGTGCTCCCATCTGCACTGGGAGTTGGTGTGTACAGTTCTATTCAAGGGCTGAACTACAGACTTCATTCTCAATCTTGAGGTCCGGGGACCTCCAACAGGATTTCAGCTGCCCTTTCTTTACAGTCAAGAAGAGGGGTAAAAGGCCCATTATTCTGTTCTGTAGTATGATGAGATTATGATTTGGAAAATGTTCAGAAACGCTGGACAAGATAAACTCAACAATCTGTTTTGACCTTAGACTCCACCAATATTTGGATTTAGCTGACCTATATGCATCTGCATATATTTTGGCAATTTTACAGAGAGACCAATGGAAGATACTGTAAAAAAAAGAAGATATGTCTGAGAAGGAGCTTGAGCAGGCATCTAATCTATCCTCATCTAAAGCAGGATGAACTTCTTCTACATCATTTCTAATAGAGGACTCAACTTCTAACCTCTACCTCCCCAGGCAATCTGTGCTAGCACTTCACAACTCATATTATTAGGTTAGACATTAAGGAGACCTTTATTGCCCTCCCTCGTTGAAATGAGAGTTTGTCACTCATGTATATGATGTAAAGCAATCAAAAAATAAAGCTCGTGATATGAGATGATATGTATTACAAAGTCAATGGCACAGAAGTAATGTGTCTTCAGCTTTCTCTTACGGTACCTTCTGCAGCACAAAGAGCCTTTTTTTCCTGGTCTTTTTACTGAATAATGCCTAGTTCTGCCTTTCTCCTAATAAGGCTCTATTTACAAAGATTTTCCAAATGTGATTCTACACAACTGCCTGTGTATGTGAAGAAAAGGTAACAGGAATAAGAAATAGTTTTCAAATGACACTGAAGATTTGACTTTTCAACTTTTCATAGCCAGGAAATTAATATTGAATCATCTGACTGAATTTGCTGTGCTGTAATGTTTTAGCTCATACGGCATACAAGATAACCACTGTTCAGAGACCCTGCAGTAACTCAGCAAAATAGGATGAATGGAGGATGACGTTTCTGCTATAAATCATCAGGTCTATTGTGTATATGTGTAATAGACAGGACTTGGGAAGCAGGGAAATACGGGACTGTTATGGAATACCAGAAGGAACTTTTTAGCATGTTTCTTTTACTGATGACGGGTTGGCAGCTCAAAAAAAAAAAAAAAAACCACCCAACCCTCTAATATAAAGTCACTATATAAATTAGAAATGGAAAGAGCTACTATTAGATCATCTTTTCCATCCTCCTGTCACTGTGGAATTGTTCCCTACAGTGTGTTCTTGAGTGTTTTGTCCAGTCTTCTCTGAAATAACTTAAGCAACAGGGTTTCCATTGCTTCTCCTTGGAATCCTACCCCACACTGTAGTAGATCTCGTTAATAGGAAATGTTACTCTAAAGCATAAATTTTCCTGCTCTCAGTTTCTTCTCATTAATTCTACTTATACTCCCTTCTCTGGTCCTAATCGATCCCTTTGCCTCTTAAGTGTTTATATCCTCTTAAGACTTATGGGGAATTATCATACCCCAATTAGATATCATTCAGCCAAGATATGTAAAAAGCCTGTTCCCTTAATTTTCCTTCAGCCCACATCTAAGCCTTGGATCATTTTTTCCCTTCTCTGAAGTCCTTTCAGTTTGTCATCGAGTTGCCCTCAATTTAAGTTGAGGAGAGTTCTGGTCCCTACACTGCAGCCGGAGATGTGGCGATTGGGTTTCCAGAACACCAGCAATCCCCAACTCACCACAAAGTCAGATGGAGAAGAGTGGCCACAGAGACCACTCAAGAAGAAGAAGAAAATAAAGGAGAGTGGCAGTTTTCAGGGAAGGAGCAACATAAAATGCCCACAAAATAGCATAAGCAGTGGCCACGATGGAAGAAGAGCCTCAGCAAACCCTTGCGGGAACGCTGGGAGCTGCGTTGCCCCATGGCAGTAGGGTATGGCACCGATGGTTTACACCCTGGCTGGCAGACCCAAGTAATGCCGGTGGGGTAGAAATACCCCCAAATCACTCTGCACCCACCTCATCCCAGTCATGCCAGGCGAGGCTGGCGTCACCGCTTTGCCAGCATCGCTAACCATTTTGCAGTGTCCCGCGCCATGACCTCATGAGCGGCAGCAACCTGGGCGAGCATGTGTTTTGCAGATGGACAAAGCCCACTCTGTGTACAGTTTTTTTTCCTTGTGGCTGTAAAATTAAGGAGTAGGAGAGAAACCTGGGCTGTATCACAGTATCCCGGTGGTCCACCCCCTCCACCCAGCCCTGCAGACCATCCAAAACGTTGTCATTTTACCCCAGAAGGCCAGCAGGCCTGGGGTAGATCCAGAACGGATTACAACATAATCCAGTTCACAGGGAGGGGTATTTTTGAAAGAGGATTTTTTTTTTTTTTTTTTTTTTTTTTTAAATAAATGCTGTAAGTATAATGTAATGTTTTTAGAGGGCATGGTGATGGAAAGAGAAGGCTCGTTTCCATATCCACATTAGAGAGCAGGAGGGGGTAATTTGTTTCTTGCAGCAGTGTGCGAAGCAGTCTGAGGGTAAGGTATAAATGCTGGTATTTCACCGTGGAGTTTCAAACACAGTATTAGTCTGAAGAAAGCACTGCTTCGTCTCTAATCAGAACAAAGTACTATGGGTGTTTGGTCTGCATTTCAGCATCAAAAACCCTCTGCCTGAACCTTTTGTGACCTTCAGAGAGTTTTGCATAATTAGCTTGATTAAAGACACAGCACAATTTTAGCACCAGGGACCAAAAACCACAAATTACTGAGGATCGCATGTTTTGCAAAATAATACCATTCATGTGATTATTTGTTTTGCTCTAATCATTTTTGAAATATTACTCTATTGCTTCGACTTGAATTGCTGGTTGTAACAGATAGCCAGTTCCCAAATAAAATGTAAGTCTCTACAAAAATGTTTCCATTGCATGAGAAACTGTTATTGGATTACTCTAATGTCATAGGGCTGAGTTTGATGTTTGTATTAGGGATATGACTGAAAAAGGCCCACAGTAAATACATTTCAGCTATATATGCTGTCATTTCACTCAGATTTTCTCTCACAATTTTTATTTTAGTGTGTTAATCTCAAATTTTCACCGTAGCAAATCTACTAAAAACCAGACCCAAAATACACGATAATACGTGTCTAAACTTTTGCATCCAGCGAACATCAGGCCATCTTACAGAGAGCAGTCTGGGGACTGCTTTCAGCAAAGAATCCACAAGATCGTGTGGGAGACTTGTAACAGAGGGAAGTACTGCCCTAATGTCCCTTGGACTGTGCAGGGTAGGAGTTGAATACACAGCGCAGCCCCAGAACGTTGCCGGAATGGAGGTACCTGTCCACTGATAGAAATAAAAGGCACCCCTTTGGCAAGGCAACCCACCTATCTCCTGCATGTTATAATGGAGACTTGCCTAGTTGTTTTCTCTCCGCTCACACAAGAGGTAGTAATTTCCCACTGCCTCAGGGTGGTGGAAAGAAAAATGCTCAGAATGTCCCAAGCGTCCCAGGCCCAGACGGAGAGCTCTTTTATAGGATCCTTACCCTCTGCCAAACACCATTTTTCCGCACCGCTTTGGTATGGAGTGGCTGTGGATTCGTGCCTATCTGCTTGCCTTTTCTAACAGGTTTCCTGACACACTCCCTGTCCCTCAGACAATTAACAAAAGGAATCGGGCAAGTGCGGCTGGGTTCACACAATCTGTGTTCACGTGCCTATGTAGCTGTGTAAGGCCAAGCTTATATCCTGCCCCTCTGTCTGGTTTCCAGTAGCTTCCAGACTGAAGAAAACAGTCAGCTACATCACAGAGCTTGCAAGCTATTTAAAGTAACCCTGCCCTTCTCCACACTGTACCTACAGCCCTCTCGCCCGCTGTCCTGCTGCACAGATTTATGCAACCCTCTGCTGTTAGCATACCCTCATTGCTGCAAAAGATCTCAGCTCAAGACCTTCATGTGTTAAAAGAAATTAAGGAAGTTGCAAAATCTGTTGGTACAATAATAACAGTGGGTGTTCTTACAGAAACCAGCATAAGCTGGTTGAGTGGCACATCTGGGATGGTTTTAAGAAGAAACTTGATTAATACCACAGATGACTGCTATTTAAAGCCACTCGTTTTGATGCGTAGTTTTGGGGAGGTTCAGTTTACGCCTAAGGAAAAAGCAGGAGTTAATATAGTAAGTGTACGTGCTCCACTGGACGGTATTGATCGCTGGCAATTTAGATTTGATATCTTAAAAGTGGGAAACTTGATTAGAATAAATACGAGGAAATTCCAGTGGGGCAAAAAGTGCAAGGAAAACAGCAGCAAATCCCTCTCCTCCTTATATCAGAGAATTAAACTGAAGATCAGGTGAGATAATTTCATTTGGAAAGTAAAGTGAAGGAGAAATAAAAAGTCAGTTATGATGTGTGGTTAAAGAGGTATCTGCTGCATCTCACCCGAGGAGGGTGAGGTTTAGATGAGAAATGAACTGGGCCATCACAGTAGATAAAGGTAGAAGAGGACATGAGGATAAGTCCAGAGTGATAAATGTTGCTTCTTGGATACCAACAGCTGAGTGCCAATGAAAAAGGATTTTGGAGTCCTTCATTGTTCGAAGACCCCTATTTCCAGTACTCCGCTTGCAGAGATGCAAGGTGTGATCAGGGTTAAAGACTCTCATGTTGGAGGAACTTGGAAGAAACTCATATTCTGTAAAGTAATGGGATACCAGAGTACTCATCCAAAGTAAGTGAAGTGTGAAAAAATAGGTGGGATACTGGCACAGATATATTTTTCTAAATAATTAGATATAGCTGTTATTAACCAGCACTAGAAAGTCCACACAGTGACTACTTGTAATAGATCAGAGGAAGAAGCTGGAAACCTTTTACTTCAAGGGGTAAGCTTCACATGAATCCTCAGGAAAGTGAGGAGCGAGTTAGCAGTAGAGTGAAGCACCATATCTGCAGTGTACAGTTTACAAAGTGCCAAGGCCACGTAGTCTCTATTAAGGAAATTCAGCTCTGCTCTTTGCCAGAGAGTCTGATGTGAGTATCTGTGTTCAGAAGTTGGTGAGGATGAGTGGCGTATCCTCCATAACGCACTGAAACTTTTAAACAGCCTGATGACAATGTCTGTGTCTTTGTGGGTCGTGGGAAGGTTCTTCTCTTGGTATAAGAGAGGCCGAGATCAATGCAGCTTTTGGGATGAACAGATTTTTAGGCAGCACTCAGTTCAGCATACGGACTAGTTGTGGCACCATATGGAAGGTGGTGATATTATAGCAATAGATGTAATGGATCTGATTGTGATCTGGCTTGCACCAGTTCTAGGCAGATGCAACTCCTTCAGCTTTAATGGACTTACCACAGCTTCACACCAAATGAAGTGAAATGAATTTTGGGCATAATATATCTACATTAAGCAATGAAAGACTTGTGATTTGTGAGATATCTTTTTTAATTTGTCTTTTTTTTTTTTCTTTAACTGAAGTGCTAGCATGTTGTGTGGAGAGACATTTTTCATTCTTACTAACAGTTGCCATTCTGTTTGTTGTAAGCTGTGTGTGGGTTCCTGTGCAAGACAAAGGCATGGCACTGCTCTTGCTGGGGAGCTTTGTGCCAGCTCTTCACTCAGGAACTTCACAGCAGTTTTGGACACATTTTTCTTCATTGGGAGTGGAGGGAAGAAAACAGAGCATGTGTGCACAGCAAAGGCAAACTTTCCAAACCTGGTTAATCTCACCGTACCCTTGCTGTTCAAACCCTGGCTTCTGTAAATGAAATGAAGCTGAAGGAAGCAAAAGCACAAGGAACAGAAGAAAGGAAACAAAGGAGAGAAGCAATGGAGAAGATGGGAAGGTAACCAGCTAGGGAGAGAGGAGCACTGAACATGAGGCAGGCTGTGATAGCAACGCTGTTCTTAGAAAAGAAGAAAGCAGAGGGAATCATTTCTTTGCAGATAAAAAAGACCCCGAGATTTGGAGCTGTGCTGCCTTTCCTCTGTGTGAAAACTTGCTTCCTGACAATCCATTCCCCACCACTAGTCATCAGGTTTTCCTGAGAATGGGTGGCTGAAGAGCTCCCATCTTGGTTTAATGTGTATACACAGTTCCCCCTCAGCTCCTCATCAGCACTTGGCTCTTCCTATAGCTGCGTAAATTGATATTGAGCAACAGGTTGCCTGCCCCCCAGGGAGCAACCCCACATTTGGAAGGACAGAGAGGAAAATGAGAGAAGGTGAACAGGGTAGGGGAGATGGGATGCAGCAGAGAGGGCCAGGACTGAAGAAAACAGCAAGAAATTCATCCCATGGCCCTCCTCCTCTTCTAGCCTCCTGCTTGGCTGTGGCTGGAACACATCTGATGTGTAGGCAGCACTCTGGGCCCAGGAATTTGTATGGCCTTGACATTCACAGGGATATGTCTTCTACAGTTGTTAGAGATGCTTTTGTCTTGTCAACATGGGAAACGGCCTGGTTAAGTCCAGGCCTGGGAGGCAGTCATAGATTAGCGAAATTGTCTTTGGAGTTGTTTGTATGGGCCAATGTAAATTTGAAAAGGGCAGTATGCTATTGTTTTACTTTTTTTGGCCACAGCTAAATAAAGAAAATATGTTGCAAATATAAGAGGTATCTACTTTCAGCTTTGCAGTCTTAAAAAGACTGATGGTCTGGATAATAATCGAAGTTTGGGATTTCATTTTCCTGTAGGCTGCTTTGGCGAAACATGAAGAAATATTGCCATTTAAATGTTGTCCTTTGTGCAGAAAGGCATTGCTGATTCTTTCAGGCGGTCCACTGCCTTTGCAATTGCTATCTGGTTGTCAAGTAGAAGTCAATAGGAGGTTGTGCTACGCCAGCATAGGGGAGGGGATGGAAAGGCAGCCCGCAGAAGGACAGCATGTGACAGCCACCTACCTACCTGCACAACAGCTCTCCACGCCGCAGTGGTGGTACGGAGCAAGAGTAACTCCACTGCAGTACATTAGTGTAAGACCAGGGCTTCACTGCACAGATGGGAAGTTTGAAGAGAGACGTGACGTGACCACAGAGAGCAGAGCAAGATTCATCGTGAGAGCGACTTCTCCGTCTCTTCCTCTTTGCATGCACAGTCATTCTGCTTAAGTTTTCTGAACCAGACTCAGGCCAGCCAACGGAAACACCCCTGCGTCATTTCTCTTTCATGTGTGTCTGTTGGACCACATGACCTGTCAGAAAAGGCAGAAAAAGAGAAATTCATTGACAGTGCATAAAAAGGGGAAAATGATTGTTGAACCAGTGAAGTCCCCGTGGGTCTTGGGGAACCAATGAGGTGGAAATGCAGCACAAGGCACATCATGTGAGTGCATTAGCCATACTTGATGTTGTTTGGGTTGCCACAGCAGCTGTGCAATGCCAAGAACCAGGGCACACACCTCTGCAAAGGTGCAGAAGGGAAAATACAGCATTTGTTCTGCTCTTAACTAGAGTTGATGTCGATAGAGACACAATTGACCAATGCGAAAGGAAAAGCTTTTTTGGTTTGGTTTTTAAATGCTTTAGTCTGTTCCCTAGTTCTATCACCAATAACTTGCTTTTGAATGTAGTGACAATCTGCATTACACTTACCCCAGAGCAATCCTTAATAACATATTTTTTTCTAATATGTCAAATGTTGCTAGGGAGCTAGTCCTGAGTGAGGACTAGCTGTGTAGAAGGTTTCAGCTCTTGGAGTTCAACTGTTTGCAATTACCCATACAGATAAGTGTAGCTATTTATTTTCTTTGAACTGGAAAAGGTTGCTTTTCTATTTTTAACCCCTGAAGACAGCTGAATAATTCAAATGAAAGTCCTCAGTCCAGAAATAACCTTTTTTTTTTTTTCTTTTCACCCTATGAGGACCAAAAACCCAGTTTGTCATGAGCCAAGCTTTAACCCATGCCTACTCAGTTCAGTTTGATTATATTCAGGTCAGGTTTTCATAGCTCAGTAATAACGATAGTATCTGACACTCATCCAGCAGGGCGTTGAGCAACATGGCTTGCATTTGTCTTTTAAGAGAGAGTCCTTCTGCAGCAGCGCTCACACAGAGAGGCACTGCTTAGTAGGATTCTTCACTGAGTAAGATGCTACTCAACATGTATAAGGGTTACAAGAGCTGGTCCAAAACAAACATGTATGACCAATTTTCCGAAAGAGCTCAGCATGTTGCCATTAATGTCACAATGGGGAGAGACTGCGTGCTAAGCACTTACAAAAATCTGGCCCTTGTTTGGAGTGAATGGGGGCTTGAGCTCTTTAGAAAATCTGGCTGCAATTGTGGGTGCTGAGTACTTAGGAAGCAGTGGTGGTCTTGAACCAGGGCTGCCATTACTCCCTGATTTACACCCTTGTCAGCCATTGATTTTCAGCAGAGTTACACCCTTCTGGAATTGGAGTAGAACAGCCAGGCTGCCATCATTTATAAATCAGAGCACATATAGATAGATATTTTATTATTTTATTTTATTTTATTTTATTTTATTTTATTATTTTATTTTATTTTATTTTATTTTATTTTATTTTATTTTATTTTATTTTATTTTATTTTATTTTATTTTATTTTTGTTTCAAATTTTTTTTTTTGAGAAAATATTTTTGAAATATTACCCTGTTGCCTGAATCCGGGCTGCTCCTGATCGCCTGCCAGCTCCTAGATTAAATGTAAGTCATTACGGAATGTTTTCCTCACATGGGAAAGACTGGAGTGGCTCGGTGTTAGTTTTGCCCTCCAACATTAATTCTAATTACCTCAAAATGCAAACATGTTTGAGTTTCCAGCAGATGACATTATTTTCTCTTTGACATCAGACATCAAAGAAAGAAAAATAAACATGGGACAGTGACAGCATTAGGCCTCTGGTCATTTTTCAGAAGGTTTTTCATGTTCTGTTCCAGACTGGTTCTTCTTTAAGTCTTGTCTCAGATTTTAGGGAGGGGAAAGGTTTACAGACTCCGAGACTGATGGAGTCTTTTCCCTTCCAGTTCTCTTTAAATAAGAGTGGGGTGAGGGGAAGGAGAGAAACAGTCTGTTTTAGATCAGGGTTGGAGTCTTGGTTTTTAGAGACTCACACACACCCCAATACTTGGGTTCTTTTCTTAAATTTATTTTTAGCTTTTCTTCTGAATGTTCATGTATGATACTGCTTCATTTAAAAATTACAATAATTCAAATAAAACAGAACTTTGACAAATGTGGAATGTTTTCCTTGTGCTTAGCAAGCACAAGAGTAGAACCTCAGAATTTTTGCAGCTCTTCAGTACTATTGAGACATCATTGTTCGGTCAGGTGTCACTGCTGCTGAAAGCTGATGTTGTCAGATATTCCCTCTACAGAGCACTGACCTTTCAGACCTTCCAAGTCCACCAGATTTGAAAATGGACCAAGGAAGGGAGCTGCCTCTACTTGTGAGGGTTTGGGATGTGCTAGCATTTACCCCCACAGCTTTCGTGGAGTCATGGCTCTGGCAGGTCTCGATCAACCTTCATGCATCCTGACACAGTGGTAGGATGCTCTTGCCTGCACTCCTGCCTCCACCTAGAGCCCACTTCTTCCCAGTTTTGTCTAGGCTCCTGGGGTGATGCTGGAGCTTGTGCTGGATCCTCTTTCTGTATCTGGAAAATAGGAAGAATACCACTGCTCAATCTGACATACACCATGGAGAGAAGTAAAGGCTCAATGACTAGAGACCCTGACTGTGCTTTTAGTGAGGCAGGCTATAGAAAAGTCTATACAAGAAATCAGATCATGGGAAAATTACAAAAGTGTCTTCCCAGGAACTGGGAAAACAAGGTTATTGCAGGATGTGGCTAAGATGCATTGTGCTGGCAGAGCTGTGCAGGGAAGCTTGGACAACACATCGGTGATACTTGCTCCTCACTTTCTTGAGCACTAAAACTGACTCCCAAGTTTTAAAAAAAGGTCAGCTTCTGATGGACACAGCCTGCAGGATCTGGTGCCGTGGCTGCACAGTGCCCTTGTTCAGCTAGCTCCTTTCTTCCTCCAGTGGAAAAATAGCTCCTTCCACTACACAGGGGAAGGAGTATTTTTTTATAACACATGCACACACATCCCATTTAAAAAGTGTAGAAACAGATTCATTTTCAGTTAATAAATAACAGTAAATAAATAAATAAGCACTGCTCTCTGCAGTTGTTGCCTGCGGTGTAAGCTCTAGCATTTTGAAGTGTTCTCTTTGGGACACCACAAATGTTTATAATAAAGCTGACTGGCAAAAACTTGGGCCGGAGCCTCTGGGCTGCTCAGCCAGCTTCACAGCCATCCTCCCAACCCGTTTTCCCTTGATGCGTGCCCAGGGCAGGCAGCAGATCCCCAGGGGCCCTGCAAGGGCTGTGAGCTGGCATGACTGGGCCAGTGGGCACCAGCCAGCCCACCTCAGGCTCCCTGGAGCGTGTTTATCCTCATGCTGAGGCAGCTGAGGATGGTGGAAAGATAACAGGGTTGAAAGATGCACTAAAATAATTTTTGCATCTCTCCTCTGTTCTTGCAGTGGACACAGCTGTAGCCTAGAGCATCGTGGTGTCAGACTGAAATTTTTCCAAGAGATTTTATTTAGTCACTCTGTGCAATACCTGGAAACTGCTGGGACATTCCTGACAGGAAGCATTGTAAGAGTGACTAGGGATTCCTTCACAAAAGGTAAAGAGAAAATACTTGGTTGAGGAACATGCTTTACCTTTCCAAAACCACCTACAGTGACTCTGGGAGAGGTCTAGCAGGAGACATCCTGAAGGGCTCTTTTGTAAAAGAGAGTACTGAAAACCTGCCCTACAAAAGTCAGTGTTTCCATTTGGGCACTCAGAAGTGAATGTACTTAAAATCAAGCTTTGTACGGAAATTTGAACCAGCCTGAATACTAATATTGGCAACAGCTCTGCATGTTGGTAGAGCATACCAATCCTCTTCAGGCAGAATGTATCATTTGGGGATATATTTTCAAAATTAGATAAACCAAATGTTCTTACAAATGGATTTGATTACTTTCTGTCTGTACAAGACCAAGTTTTTGTAAGGGAATGGACAACTGCCTGAGGAGAAATAGTGGTGGAATACGTGAGTATCCTTTTTCACACACATCAGTGCATATTTGGTATATGAGGTGGTGCTTACACAGGTTTTCTTTGACTATTCAGGCAGCCAGTTTTTAAAATGTGGCCTGTGGTGTTTCTGTTTCTTTGATGTTTTCAAATGAGATCTAGTTATTTTAACATGTCCTTTATATCTAATTCTCTGCTAAGGCCATCTCAAGGTTTCAGAGGAAATCTGGATCAAGTTTTATTTTGTCCAACCTATTTCGCCCATCTCTAATTTAAAAGAAAATGGAGCTGTATCCTCTGGTAAAATGACATTCACAACTTCGTGTTTATGATGTGAGAGATCCTCTTGCTTCAGAAATGCACAGTCCTTTCTTTCCAGTTAGCAGAGTCTGTCAGCCGCTAGAAACATGGAGCCAATGAAGAGTGGATGAGTTGTTCTCATCTCTTCTGGATGCTGAGTGATGGACAATAGTCAGAGTTACATGTACACATTTAGAGTCAGCCTGGTCCTTCACCCAAGGTCATAAAATGAGAACAGTGATACTGGAACAGGATTACATCTTCAATGAAGCCCGAACCAGACGCTGCTGGGACTCCACCATGGGAACAAGCCTTACTCAAATCAGTTGATGCTCAAGCCATTGCTATAAATTGGCTGTGTGCTTTGCAGGATGTAGGATGACTGTGTACAGCACAGGCTTGCTTATGAGAGGTACTGGGCACCCCCTGCCCTTTGCTGGGATCATTGCATGTACAGTGATTGCTCAATCATTCCTCAGGTCAAGTCCTCACTAAATTCTATCCCCAGCAACAACATAAATGTACAAAGCTGTACAAAATGATGTACATCTGTGATAAGTACCAATGTGTCCATTAATATTGTGTGACTTGGTGGAAGAGAGATTTTTCTAGTCCAACTTCAGAAGTGCTTAGGACAACAAGATATTCTCTGTGGGAGACGTCTACTTTCCACGTGGAAAATGCATGATGGGGTTTTGGGTAGGAGTGGATATATTTTGCTGCTTTGAATTACTGTCTGGATGAGTCAAGCTATTTTTTGTCATGTCTGATCTCTGCAGTGCTGGCGAATGGTTAGTTCTGTGTGGACGGTGCATGAAAGTTCCCATTAACAGTCAGGTTCTCCTCAGCGGCAGATATTGATCTTTTTAAATGAAAATAAGTATTTTTTAAAATAATTGCTCTGTTATCAATACCTCTTCGGCAGTTTCCCTCTTTGTGAAGCATATGTCTGGATAGAAGTCAAAGCTGGTTTTGGAAGAGATGGCCTATTGCCATACCCCCTTGCTGTTTCTTTTAAATCTGGCTGTAGTGCATCTTTAAGCTTTGTGTGAGGTTTGTTTTTTCTCTCTCTGTTTCATGCCTAGCAGTGGTGCTGTATACATTCATGAAGAATGTCTAGAAATAAAGATAAGGAATTTGGGAAACTGTAAATGTCCTTATCTCTTTTACTGGTGTAGGTAGAATGAGTACCCAGGAGAAAAATATTGTTTTGTATGAGGTAACAGCTGCCGTTACTGTAGGTACTGAGTGAGGCTGTGCTGCAGTCATTAATCTTGTACTTCTCCTGTAGCCTTTCACTAATGAGAAATAAAAGCAAGAACATCGCTATTTGGGGATTAGAAATGGAGACTGTGCCATTCAGGAGGGAAGACCAAAACCCACTACTGATAGCAGCCGACCATCTTTTCAGATGAAGTCTGGTCTTCAGAGCTAACACAGTTTAACTAGTAGTATCTCTTGCAGAGAAATACTGACTGGGTACTTTCACTAGTTGCTGTGTTTTGGACAGGTGACCTTCACATGCACATTCATATTAACTGTTGGGTTTTTTGTACAATATGACAATCCCAGAGCCTGATCACCTGATCACAACTGTATGAATGGCAGTAGAGAGCTCCCATCACAAGCTGGTTTATTATCCTGTCTGTTACCACTATGCAGCAAGTATATAAAGCAATGATTGCAAAGAAAAAGTCAATATGGTTTAGATATTTACAAACATGAAATTTTACACTTGCTTGAAATTTTAAGATCTCCTGGAGAGAAAAATATAGCTTCCAAACCCCCCAAAATATGAAAAACATGAACAATGTGCTCTGTGCTGCTCTGTACTACCAATGTTTGGACAGCAGTCACTTGCTCCTATCTGCCAGAGATTAAGCTGGCAATATAACTACAGGGACACCTACAGAAGTTCTTCATAGCATGTTCAGTTTAAGATTAGCTCTTTGGGAAATGCCACATAAGAAATACAACAGGCAGTCAGGATATTCTAGTGATTTACCATGTGCTCTGTGGGAGGAAAGCAAGTGCCCTGGAGGCTTAGCAAAGCCTATTGTGTGTGCAATGGTGATACACCATGCAAACTGGGCAGCTGTTTCACCCTGAGGTCCTCAGGAGAAACTGGTTAAGATAGGTTCTGATTCCTAGTCACTGGACCATGTCACATAGCAAGTAACATGAACAGTGCTCCAGTTGTCCTATGGGACCTCTTGACAGGCCCACTTGATAAGATACCTTTTGCACATGTCTTTCTCAGCTCATCTGTGGCCTCCTGAATGTGCTATGGGAAACACAGACCAACCTAGAGACCTTCTGTGATGGAGTGACTACATCAGTGGACAAGGTAAGCACTATGGATGTCATCTACCTGGACTTCTGTAAGGCCTTTGACACGATCCCCCACAACATCTTTCCCTCTAAATTGGAGAGGTATGGATTTGATTCATGGACTATTTGGTGGATAAGGAATTGGTTAAACAGTCACATCCAGAGACAAGTGGTCAGTGGCTCAGTGTCTGGATGGAGATCAGTGACAAGTGGGTGTCTCTCAGGGGTCTGTACTGGGACTAGTACTGTTTAATATCTTTGTCGATTACATAGACAGTAGGATCGAGTGAACCCTCAGCAAATTTGCAGATGCCACCGAGCTGAGTGGTGCCATCAGCATGCCTGAGGGACAGGATGTCATCCAGACGGACCTGGATAAGCTTGAGAAGTGGGCCCATGTGAATGTTGTGAGGTTCAAAAAGTTCAAGAGCAATGTCCTGCACATGAGATGGGGCAACCCCTGGTATCAGTACAGGCTGGAGGATGAAGGGATTGAGAGCAGCCTTGTGGAGAAGGACTTGGGGGTACTGGTGGATGGAAAGCTGGACACGAGCTGGCAATGTGCACTCACAACTCAGAAAGTGAATTGTATCTTGGACTGCATCAAAAGCAGCATGGCCAGCAGGTTGAGTGTGGTGATCCTGCCCCTGTACTCCGCTCTCATGAGACCCCACCTGCAGTACTGTGTTCAGCTCTGGTGCCCTCAGCACAGGAAAGACATGGACCCGTTGGAGCAGGTCCAGAGGAGGCCCACAGAAATGATCAGAGGGCTGGAGCACCTCTCCCATGAGGACAGGCTGAGAGAGTTGGGGTTGTACAGCCTGGACAAGAGAAGGCTCCAGGGAGACCTTATTGCAGCCTTTCAATACTTAAAAGGGGATTATAAGAAAGATGGGGACAGACTTTTATCAGGGCCCGTAGTGATAGTACAAGTAGTAATGGTTTTAAACTAAAAGAAGGTAGATTCACACTAGATATAAGGAACAAATTTTTTATTACATGGGTGGTGAAACATTTGAAGAGGTTTCCCAGAGAGGTTGTAGATACACCATCCCTGGAAGCATTCAAACATCTTGTTGTGGGAAGATGATCTCTGACTGCCCATGTACAACCAGTCAAATCCTCCTGGATAAGATACTGAGGAAATAGGAGAAAGGGATGCATGAGCTGCACTTCATCCTGGTTGAAAGGAGCCCCTGCAGTATGTGCAGCTGCTTGGTGAGCCAAGTTTATCCTCCAACTTCCTACATTATGACCAAGAAGAAAGCCAAATAGTTATCAGTCGTGGCAGCTTCTAATCTTACACTTTTGAACTGGTATTTGGAGTGTAAAGAAGGTGAGGCCAATGTTTACTAAATTGCATAAAATAAGGCCATGCTGTTAGGAGTGTCTAATTCCTTTTGATTTCAAATGCTTGTGAAAACCAGAGCCTACTTCCATACTGTGGTACCAAAGCAGTCTGGTTTTCAAGTGTGGTGAGCACCAAATAGCCCAGTTGAAACTAAAATCTCCTCCAACATATAAAGTTGGTACTTGAAAGGTTCCTGTTTGTTCATAGTTCTAGTCCTTCCCATAGCCTTTGCACGGCACGCACATATTCCACATGCAACTCGGTACAAAACGTGTGCATAGACTAGTGTTTCTAGTGGAGTCCAACATCCACAGCTTGAAACAGTGCTCATCTTTCAATATGTCATTTAGTAAGAAGCCAATAAGTATATTGTCTTCTCAACATTACTGGGTTCAGCCTTGAATCAGGGGAAGAAACCCTTCTCTACGTAGACATAAGGATTGGGGCTGAGCCTGAACAGATGGATGGAAGAAAAAGGAGGACACATCTGTATTTCTGAGGTGATAAAATGGTATCAGTGGGAAGCAGGTGATAAAATGGTATCAGTGGGAAGCAGGATGTACCAACTACCTGGTTGCTGGGAGAAGGAGCAGCATTTCATGGTGGAGGCATGTTATAATAAGAAGTTCAAGGAATCTACTGTGATTCAACAGCTGGTTCAATCAAACCAGCTGAAACTGCCTTCAATACCATCCTGGACCAGATTTTTCAGAAGAATTCAGCAGCTTGGTAGCTAAGCCCTTTTGCAAAACATCTTGCCACTTATTGTCACAATAGAAGCTGCTGGATGCTGACCACTTCAGAGAAGCTGGACCAAATGCGAGATGCCAAGCACTTGAAACTCTGGCATTGAGCTCTGTGGAGAATTTGATCCATTATGTGCTGCTCCACTTCAAAGTGGGTAGCAGCTTGTGACAACGGTACAGCATCACAGCAAATGTCACTTTTTGTGCAAACATTTAACCAACAGAAAGCGGCTTTTTAGCGTGGTAGTAAATTTCACCCAAATTTCAAATAGCTTTGATTTTTTTTTTTTTTTTTTTTTTTTTTTTTTTTTTTTTTTATGGAAAAGAAATACTGGATTTGGGCCTTTCTGATTAAAATATTTACAAAAATTTTCAGGGTAGCTTGGCGTGCAGGAATGACCGAGGAAAGTAGCGTTTCCTCACCAAGTCTTGTTTACTGTTTTCTGATACAACAAAAAGAACATTATTAGGACAAGTTTAAAACCAGAAAGAAAGATGAAACCTACTCAGAGATTTTCTGTCATTTTCTCCACAGATTCATGTTTTAACTTTGGGAGAAAGTTTCCTTCTCAAAGGAAAAAGGAAGACAGTTTAGCACAGACTAAGAGCTGCAGTTCAGCTCTGCAGTCTGGGTTCAGACCCATCTCCAGCTTTCAGTATAATCTTTCTTTGGATATTTTTTTTTTAAATCAAAACCAGGAATTATACAGCTGTTGAGATAAGAATAATTAAGAACAATGCATTTCCTTTTAAAGCTCCTCAAAGGATAACCTCTAATAAGATGAATTGAGCGTCTCATTCAGGCCACACACAAATGATGGCTCATATTTAGTAACAACATTTTTTGGGGCAAAGATAAGCTAATTTTGCTCAAGAACAGAGGGTGGTCTTTAAGCCTTGCATTTGTCAAAGAAACAAGCACTTTTTTATCTATTGCGTCTAATCTTCCACAGCTCAAAAGGCATAATGTAGGGGGAGGGAAATTCAGGCAATGTATTTATGTTGGAGCACAGGCCTGAGCATTTGAACAGAGCATGAAGTTAAAAAGACAATAGGCTAGACTGTGAAAACCTCATTGCACTCCGAGACTGGTATGTGCTGATGCTTGTGCTTCTGTAAGTACTCAGCCTCACAAATAAGTGCTGGATGATCTGTGATCTAGGTGCCACAGAGCTCACCTGGATTTATAAGGAAACTGAAAATCAGTTTCTCCTAGCTAACATCTTTGTTGCTTTTCTTAATACCCTTTTCTTTCTATGGAAAAGATTCACTACTGATCAACATGGAGCGTCAGCCACATCATCACGGTGGAAGTGAGCCTGCAGGATGCCAGGAGATTGCCTGTGGTCCTCTGCTCCCTCCCCAGACCCGCTGGGATCTGTGCCCTGTGGGTGCTAAAGCATGGGATGGTCCTGCTCTCACAGGATCCAGACAGGCACAGTCAGACAAGGAATTAGGACCCCCATCTGGTACGTGGTCCCTCTTGTTCTGAATGCCCACTAAGAGAGTGGCTCACAGTTTGCTCTCATGCACACGAGTGTGAATCCAGAGAAAGGCAGTGAGGATGCTCCTCAGTAGCCTTTGTGCCAGGTGTTGTAGAGCAGAGCACAATCTGGTGCTGCTTCTCCATGCTCATGAAACCAGCCTCATTTGGAAGAGTTCATGAGGGAAAGCCTTAATATGGAGAAAAGGACAGACACAGTGCAAAACATGCCACTGACAGGTTCTCCTCCTCCCCTCTAGACATTTCACCTGAAAAAAGAGAAGTACCAGCTGGAGTTATAAATGATTCCAGCTCCTAATTGCCAAATGCTTCCCCTCTCCCCTCTGTATCTGTTACAGATGCATCATTCACATATGAATGTTTCCTGGAATTTGGTTCCAGAGATTTGAGCCTGTGAAGTTTTGGGGCCAGACTTACCCAAATGGAACTCCCAGGGAGCAGAAATTGCTTCTCTGTTTAAATCAAGAGGCTTATCAGGGAATGTTAAATGATTTTTTTACAGCTAAAAGTCAAAAGATCTGACCAGTCTTTTCCTTGCTATTTGCTGCATAGCTTTCAAATTAAAAATGAAAAAAAAAAAACACAAACCAACAAAAAAAACCTCTTTCCAGTCCCCCTGGTCCTCCAGACAGCCAAGTCTGTTCCTGTCACCACCCTTCTAATTACTGGAAAGACCCCACTTGGCTGGAGAGATCAATGCAGGATTGTTTTACACCAGCCCAGATATTTTGCCTGCTTAAGCAGAATCTGAAAGAGTAATAGAGTGATCCATTAGCCAATCAAAGAGCAGTCAATCAAGCAGTGCTCTGCATTTATCCAGCATTTTTCACCAGCAGCAATTAAGCATTCATTGATTACAAGCATTAATTAGGTCTAATCACATGCCTGCAAATGAGGTGTTATGAAAACACGAAAATGAATGCTGTGTTTTAAAATGGATTTTGGCGGTGAAGAAGGAGATAGGCATCTCATGGGCTTCTCGGGAGCCCCTCGTGCACAGAATTCATAAAGACAAGGTACTCATCTCCCCACAAGAATCAGATCCCGCTGGTCTGTCCCAGGCAGGGCTGTCAAACATTAAAGTCTCCGATTTTGTTTTTTGCTGAACTCCAACCACTAGTCCATATTACCCCATTATAATGAAAGAGAGCGCAACAGGGGAGAACAGGCAAGTGAGCCGGAGGCCTGGCAGCACTGAGATCAGTGGCACAGCTGCCTCGGCCAAGGACCACACACTGAATGGGAAACTGCCAGGCTCAGGAGTAACTCAAAGCAGTTGTAGAGTTTGCCAGACTCCGTAGGATTACCTGATGTGATTTTGCTGTCATTTTTAATCCAAGGCTTGCTTTTCCCTATTTTTTTTTTTAAAGGCAATTCAATTTATACATATGCCTATAGGTATTTAATAGATTTTAGCTAAAGGCGAGGTCACCCAGTTTGTGCCTTAGGCTGAATAGTAGCTTACAAAGCTCTGTTAGCAACTCTATACCTGTCAGTGCTTTCTGTACCTACTGGGTTGGTATTTGATGCGTACATAGCATGGCTATAAGACAACGTCTCATTACATAAAAGAGCTTTTCTCTCCCAAGCCTGATCCTGCCTTTCACAACCTCAACCTTCTTGTTTTTCACACTTCTCCATTCCACTCTAATTTCCATTGTTTTATCTCACCCAGCTCTTTCTGTCCCTCCCCTCAGCAGGACACAAAAAAAACAACGGGCAAAGCTTTCATTTTGCAATGTTGCAAAATTGGGTGGGTTCATAGGAAAATATCAAAAAACCAAAAAGGAAACCCAATCCTTTCTCCCAGAACCCATGGCTTGATTCCAGGGCCGAGAAAAGAAAAGAGTGCAAGGCTGCATTTGCAGGGGCTAGCGTGGACACCTGGCTGCACGGCGGCAGGGAACAGCGTGAATCATGAGTGAAGCTGGGTCCTCCAGACCCCATGCACAAGCTCAGCTTTATTCATTCGGACGGTGTCGTTTACATCCTTACGCCCCCTCTTCCGCTAAAAGTTAATCAAGGGCGAGGAGGTGGGGAGACCTGATGTGGTTGTATGAGTAAAATCAGTAGGCATGTAAATCCCACAGTAGCACGATACAGATCGCATTCCTGTCCCAGTCTAGCCTGCTCCACCCTTTCTCCGTGGATGGGGGTGGAAAGTAGATGCTCAGACTGACACTCGCTCGAAGACTGTTCTTAGTGTTCATCACGGTTTGCGCCCAGCATAGTTTACGTGCCTAGCTTCTTTTGCATCCTTTCAGCACACAGGTGGGAAGGGTCCCAGCCCGAGAGTCACTGGTCCCTGCATATTCAGAAAGGTCTACTTAAAAGAATGTTGCTTTCACCTTGATTTTTCTCCGAGGAGGAAGGTCAGGGGGTGTAGCGCCACTGTAAACCAGAACATACGGCCCAGTATGCGGTGGAAAGGCAATCCCTCGATCGGGACGATAATGATTACGATGGAGTATATTGCAATTAGTATACCGGAAACGGAGCCTTTCAGCAGAGAGGGTGCTGCATTAGCTCCAGCATTAAAGTGGTTGCAGTATATGACAGCAATTTAAAAGGGAAGGGAAATCTGGGTACCAAATGGTAGAGAAAAGGGCCCTTTAAAGCCCGTGAGCTGTGATGATGTGCAAATGGCAGAACGCAGATGCTGACATCCTCATAATACTGCAGGGAGGCCCAAACCAGGATGGTCCAGATAAACTGTTGACCTCTTACTCCTGGAGGTGTTCCCCCCTGGACTCAGGGATAAGGTGATGGGCAAAGGAGATCATGGAAGACCTCGCCAATGCTGCTGCTATTGCTCAATGGATGAAGTGTTTGGGAAATAGATGCTGTTTCTTGGCATGGTAAGTGGGATGGCAGCATCTGAGTCTCCACTTTCTTCTGTCAGTGTTTAATGACTCTGCAGGTCTCCGTGGAGTTGCCTTCATGTAAAACTGGCACATCAGCAAGCCAAATCAGGCCTCAACATCTGTAAAGCTGGATAGGTTCACAAGAATTTAGTTCCTTCTTAAGTATGTACAAATCACATGGGATGACACTGCCTAATTCCATGCATTTCTACATAGCACGGTACTGTCACTATTCACTGGGAAAGAATTTTGTATTTGCATTTTCCCAAATGCAGTAATACTGACATTGCTCATCTTCTACTAACACTCAATCGCAATAACTTCTCTCTGTCTCTGGAGACTAAGGCCCAGATTTTCCATGTTGCATGGCACTCTCTATGAGGTCCTCATCCTGGTTCTATCACCTCTCCAGTGAAGTGGAGATGAAGTGGAAGGTAAGCATATCTAACCATATGCACTTAAAAATCAGAAATAAAAGCAAGGACGGGTTTTTGACTGTGCCACTCACAAATCTGCAGGCCAAGCTGAAGTTCTGCCTGCAGATGTCTATTGGTAAGTGCCACCAAGTAAAACAGGCATTGGAGAGCAGATCAACATCATACAATGGATGCCGCCGTTACTGACTCCACCACCAGCTCCAAAGGTGGGAGTACTACAGAGCCACTGGAGACCAGGACTTCTTGTCTGGGTGCAGTACTAATAACTTGGCTTTTCTTTTAAGAGTCACACTAGTCTCTCCACCTTCATCCATGCTAAGCAGATGTACCACTGCAGTTTTCTGCACCATGCTTCACAAAGGGCAGTAGGTGTTGATCTGAGGGTGCGAGTAGGGTTTTCCCCTTGAAGAGACATAGTAAGCTCTTAGCTTTTCACTTAGAAGGGTGTGTGTCCAGGCAGCCTCAGGAAAGAAGGGGATGTGCAGGAAGTGTGATAGACTTTGCTTTTTGCCTTGATGACAGTCTAGCTCAAATTCAAGAATAGAATCACATTTTAAATACCCCAGGGTTTTCTGAGTGCCAGTATAGGGCATGTCCCAGCCCCAAGTGGATGCCTGAGGTCATGCCAGGTACACCAGAAGTGCCACATGACCATGCTAAGACAGGTAGATCTACTTACATGGATTTCACACTGCAAAGGCATTGCCTAGGGGTTTGAAGAAACAAGTCGGTTACAATCAGATCGTTTCAGGGCATGTACACCTGTGATTTAAGGACCTGACCCTGCTCTATTATTTTCTCTGTCAGTGCAAGTAACAGTCTTAAAGGACAATATCTGACATTTGTCAATGAAGGGGTGACACGGCTACTGAGAAGAGACTTTCTGAAAGGGTTGTCTCACCAGAGAGTGACCAGGAGCTGCGCAGGTGTTCCCCATCCACCCATACCCAAGCTTGCCCTGTCACCTAAGCAGGTTTCTCACATGCAGGAGGGCTGGTCTCAGCATTTAACCTGAAGGAGAACTTGAAGTTTCTTCTCAGCACAGAGTGCAGGCAGTGGCAGACTCGTGTCCTGCCTGGAAACCTGGTGAGGGGGCATAGTGCCACGTGGAGGCAGAGGTGCATCACCGGGGGGACTGTGCAGTGCTATCAATCCAGCATGTGTAAAGGCTGCATCACAACTAGAGCACAAAATTCTGTACAAATATGTTTGTGTAAGAAATCACACCTACAGGCCTGTGTTTGCCATGGCGTGCTGGGGCCGTGTTTCATTCCACCCAGGAGTAAAAGGCTGTGCTGCTCTGGAGCAGGGTCATTCCCAACCGTCAAGAGCAGTAGAGGAGGGAAAGTTGGCTGGGTTTTTTGTTCTGGATCCAGCTCCCAGAGGCTGTGCAGAATCTGTACCATTAAACAAAGCTAAGCTCATGAGCTACACTTGTGTTGCTATTGTCTTTGCTGCTGTTTTTGTTGTTAATACCTTGGCTGCTGCTATTATGTCTGGTGTTTTTAGCGTGGCAGCCAAGAAAACAGCATTAACTGAGCAACCTCAAGACAGCAGAGGTTGCCAGGTTGAGAAACCCTCTGATGCTGGGAAACAAAGCCGGTGTCTCTTTCCACTCCAAGGCTGTGACCTGTGTTGGCTTTTGACCGTGGAAACCCACACAGCCCTGTGGCTGAGCGACGATTGTGGCAAGTACAAGTGCTAACAGCGGGTACTTGGGTTTGATTATATTGTTTCATAAACCACACCTGCTGAAGGTAAGAGTGTAGGCGTTGAACAAACAGGCTACTTGAAAATACATAGCCTCCAGAACAAGGGAAAAACAGTTGGTGTATTGGGGATTTTTTTAATTGCCCTGAATTATTCGCAATATCAGTGGTTTCCTGTGACATCAAGCTTCTGAACGTTGCCTGATTGCCATAAACTGTGGTCCATCCAATTTTCCATTCCCGGCTACGCCCAAGCCACAGCTCATCTGAAAAGCTGCTTCTGCAGAAGACACGCACCGGCTGGCCACCAAATAACTGGTAGATGGGGGTGACACAGAGGCACCTGGTACGGTGTACTCAGCACTGGAGTGGATGGATCCATGTGATTTCTTCCATTGAATTTCAAGAGAAATGATGCTAAAATAGCTAATGAGTCAAAGGGAGGAAGTGAGAGCAGAGGCTAACTAAGAGTGTGTGAAAGAGAGAGCTCTGTGGACTGCTCTGCCTGTGCCAAGAGCCGGGGAGAGTTTCTGTCAGCTGGTTGGGAAAGTCGAGCAGCTGGAGAGTAAACTACTGTCTTGCCTGTGTGTCCGCAAGCACCACTGCCCTCTTTTGGGTGGAATTAGACCTGTGCCTCTGCTTCGTCTATCAGCACACGCTCCCGCCTCGCCTGGGCGCAAGGAAGAGGGACCCCTCCTGCAACGATGCTGACAGCAATCCATCCTCCCGTGGGGAGGGCTGAGCAGCGGGATGCCGGCGCGGGGAGGCTCTGCTCGGCAAGGGTGCTGGATGACAGCAAAGTGGCCTTATAGATGTGGCACATCACTCTGCCAGCTGTGGCAGGCTCCTCGGGCAAGCTCCAGCTCCTTGGGTGAGCCGTGCCGCCGAAGCCACGGTTCCTTCAGGCAGTGCTTCTCCCCATCTCCGGTGCTGCTCTGTCCCGTCATCTGCCGTGCAGGAGAAAAAAAAAAAAAGAATGGCTGAGCAGCTTTTGGCTCCAGCCTCGCCACAGGCAGGTAATTATTTCAGGTGTCCCACGCTGGTGCCAAGTTCTGCTGAAAACAGTACGTCTGAGACCTTCACCGTGGAGGTGTCAAAGCTCGTTATGTGGGGACAAGGCGCACCTTGAGCCGAGCTCTCCTCCCTTGTCCAAGCGCTTTGCTGGAGGGCTCCTTCGCAGCTGCAAGGGCTGTTGTTAGCAGAGGCATGGACTGAGGCTACGGGTCAACCTACTGGTTCAACATATTTGGTGGCCTGTGTCCAGCAGCAGTCAGATCTTGCAGGAAACACGTAGCGGTGCTATTTGTCTCAAACAAGAACACACATCCCTTTGAGAGACAGCTCATGCCCCCAGAAGTATCTGATTACACTTAATTCAGCTTCCACAGCTATGAAATTTTATCATGCCCGGTCACAATCTGACAAAGTCCTTACAGTGACCTAGCCATAAAATTTGACTTGATGAGTGACACTTTTTATAAGACCAACTGTTTCATTATGAAACTTCTGAGGTTGGAAAAAAAAATCCCAAACAAATAAGAACATGCCACTACTAATAAGACCGTCAATGCATTTTTACATATCCTCCTTGTAGCAATTGTGGCTGTGTGTAAAAGGCAAACATGCCTTGTGATCGTGAGAGAGTGGCTAAAAAACATGAGTCACACAGTCGAACCTTGTGACTTGGTAGAACTAAGGAGGTCTCCTTAAAGGCAATTTGTGGAAGAATTGGAGAGAAACACAATTTTTCAAGGTCAGCCAAAGGCTAATGAGCGCTCTTTCATAGTGCGATTGTATTGCCTGAATTTCTGCATTTCAAAGACAGTCTAACTACTTTATTGCTGAAGCACTGTAACTGAAGAGGCTGTAATAATATTGACAAGTAATCCTGCCAGAATCTGAGATGGTATTCAGCATAATATGAAACATTTTCTCCTTGCCTGGACGAGTACGGAACAAAGAGTTAAACAAATGTGTGGTTCCCCTGAGTACCACTTATCTTTCTTCCCGAAGGGCATGTGTACAGATGCTTTGTAAGTTGGGTTGTCAACAGCTGGGGCTTGTGGCCAGATTCACATGTTCTCTACCTTTTTGCTTGTGAGCTGCAGGAGACTCATCTCCAGGGGGACAGTTTTTCATAACTTAATTAGATTGGCGCCATTCACGCGGCTACAGTTTCAGGTTGGCTCAGCTTTACTTCTGCTCCAGCTCTCCAGTTCAGGGGATTACAGTAGCACTGAAATTGGTTCTGAACTAAAGGCTTGGCAACTACCTCAGGTCAAGGAGGCAATTTGTGTTACTGCTGTTGCTAAATTAGAAATAAATAAATAATCAATGTGTGGCCCTTAATGAAAGGCTGAGAATGCGACACAAAATGTTTTTGCAGCTCTCCACTTTGTGTCTATGTAGGAATACGTTGCATTTTTTTCCCCATGAATGAACAACTCCAGTCTACTAAACCACTTTAGTTGAAGGAGAACAATTTCCAATTGCATCCTCTTAGCACGGATTTACACCATGCTTATTTCAGCGTAGCTTCAATCGGCTGGGAATCCAGATAGGCTAACCAAAAATCAGCCACAGAAGAAGTGTTCCCACTGGAGTTATCAGTGGTTTAACTGAACCAGTTTAGAAATGGATCACAGCAAAATCACTGAGATTTTTAGCATGGAGACAAAGCCCTTAGTCTTGACTAGCTGTATGCTTCATGCTACTAAACTGCAACTCAAGAAAAAGGAGATTTACAAGCAGTGAGTGTAGACTGGAGGAAAAGAAAGAGTGGGGCCACCTTTCCAAGCGCTACACATAAAATGGGCGCCTACTGCCTGTGATGTGCAGATGTTCATTACAGAGAACAATCTACAAATATAAGTATCTGGGTTCACTTCCACTCCCTGTGAGCCACAGAGACCCACAGCCCCCTCCACTCCCTCCCCCTGCCCCCCAAGCTCCTTGACGTGGCTCATACTGCACGTGGGCCCATTGAAGTTTTCAGGTTTTACCTGGGCCGGTGGTAGGTGGAAAGCTTCACGCTTTGTGCCTTCTTCACCAGCTTCACTGTTGGATTGCAACCCATCCCTAGCAAGCAGTTTTGAAGAAGTCAGCTGAAAAATGGCACTGTAGCAGGAACCAGATGGAATTAATTAAAAGGCATCTGGAAAACCCTCTTGTAAAGGAAGAAATATAGGTGTTTGCAGGGATGGAGAAAAATGACCACTCCTGGTAGAGAGATAATAAGAGGGGGGGGAAAAAAAGTGTCTTTTCACATCACTTCTGAAAGCAAAACAAAACAGACAAATCCACAGTCCAGATTTTCTCATTGGGATATAAATAAATGCAATTAGACCTTGCTCTGTCCAACTCTAGATTTTTGGTGCAAAAATTCTTCCCACTACAGAGCTTACAAGACTGGGTTCACCTATTTACTGCGGGAACTGATTGCTTCATGACTTTTCACTTTCTCTGTGATATGAGCCGTTTGTGAGCTGGAAGCAAACTGTGCAAGTTGCCTGCCTGTAATACTGAACAAATACTTTGTAAATGGATTCAAGCCTGTGCTTTTTTGTGTCCTCTTTGGGGCAAGTGCTCTATTCAGGGCCTGAATTTTAGAGGTCATTGCTGGATCTGCACAAATGGCCGCATGCATCTTTTGCACCAGTGACCGAATCCTGTCCTTAAGGGAGAGTCTGTTGCACTGATTTCTCTGTAGAGGATAAGTGGGACTTTTGTTCTACCTGACGGCTTACCTGACACACACCTGGACTCCCTAGGATCCCTTGGTAGTTATGGCAGGAGGGGAGAGAGAGAGATGTGCTCCTCTGGAGGGCAATTCAAAGCAGACGCTTGACTTAGGTAGACTCAATCATCCCCTGCAGGAGATTTTATCTCTCTCCATGAATCAGGGAGAGGCTAGAGAGACTGCCTGAGTGGCTCTGCTGGCTGCAGTTGGTGGTGTGAAATCTCCCCTCGATTAAGCCAATGAAAACATTAAGAAACAGCCACCCATGTCCTCTCAAAGTAATTTATTCACCCTCATTCTTAACACTTGGTGTCAGCTCTCTTATTTGATCTGGTTTGAGTTCTCCTCCTTGAACTGTTGCGATGGCTTTCTCTGCTAGATGAAGAGAGATTTAGTAAGGACTGTCTCCATCCTTCACGCAGAAATCGAGGAGCTTCTGAATTTTCTTTGTGATGACAGGAATAAACTCCTCTCCGAGTCTCCCACTCGGATGCAGTCTTGCCATTTATTGTGTGGCTTTTTGGCAAATTTTTGACACTCCTTTGGCAGTCATGGCTTGCAGCCACAGCCAGTGCTCCGGGCCCAGGGAGCAAGGCTGCAGTGACCTGCTTCTCCTCCAGCCTTCCTCCTCCATCCCACCTCCTGCTCCCAGCCCAGGGGAGCAGGATACCACCCCAGCAGTTTTCTGCTTTCCTACAGCCCAACCGTGTAGTACGGACTGGTGTTTCTGAAGCAGACATCTTTGCAGAGTGTCTCTTGAGACCCCTTTGACACAGCCCTCAGGCAGAAGAAGGCACTGCTGAATTTAAGAAGTTTTTAACGGACTGGAAGATAATTTGAATTCTCATATAAAATAAATTCCTTTCCACTCCAATACAGAATTAATAGGCAACTACTTCAGCCTTTTCTGCATCCACATTACCTGTTTGGCAATTTCTGTCTATCATGGCTAGATTACTTTTTGTTCTTAATGTATTTTTTAAAATCCTTGTTCTTCATAAATATGGGGAACCTAAATATGTTCACCATTGAACAACTGTTTCCATCAAGGCCTGTAGCTTCCCTCACTACATTTCTGCAAAAAATTTCACAGTATGTCATCAATATTCTTTACTTTTTCCTCCTGCTTTATTACCTGTTTAGTTAGTAATCTCCAGTTGTTGCTGAATTTGGATAAGTTTTAAGCTTAAGCTCCAGGCTTGACTGTGGAGGAAAGGGGATTGACTAAGTGTTTATCTTTTATTTTTATTATGCCTGCAAAATTTTCATTCATATTTCTTCTATTTAGGTTTTGCATCTTAACTAATTTGGCTTGTAGTTTTCAGAAACTTTGGGAAACCTCTTCAATAAACAGCTGGGTATATTAATCACTACTTGCAAATCTCCTCTCTTTGCCCATACAGAATGTAATCACGCCACAACTAATGGTCCCGACGCAACCAGTCACTTCCAGCTCAGGAATCAATCAGCTGTTATCTGCCCTAATGAGATCCATAGTAAAGTCGTCTCCTTCTGTCTGCAGTTGCTGTGTAAGTATTATCTGATAGTTTTAGAAACTCTAGACTGTTTCACCACTGTATCTGTGCAACCTTGAAAATATTTTTCTCAAATTCTAATCACCTATAACAACCAACACAGGTTTGTTTTTTTTTCTTTCCTGTGTAAAAGACAACTGCTGAAGGAATAAATCAGCTTTCTCCTTTCTTTGGCTAAGGGATCCTGAGAGCTCCCTTATTTTCTCTCGGGTTTTCTCGTGAGAGCAGTTATCCAAATACAAGATTCTCTGCTCTTACTGAGTCCCCGAAAGGCGATAGCACCCAGAATACGTTTGTCTTATTGCTTCTTCCATTCCTGATGAGATTACAACATTCTGGAATTGGAGGTTTTTCATCCAGGCTAATGACATTTTTTAACTCATTTCCCCCCGCCAGTTACCCCAACTCCCAGAATTAATATGTAAGCATCTGAGAAAATTGTTCGTTCTTTGAGTCTGTTATCAGATCACTTTGATTCATTTTGCTACGCCAGATTTGAGATTCCTCTCTACTTGATAGTTTAAAGTCATCCAGAAAATATGACTGGGAAGATCCAAGATCTTGGTCTGATCAGGTCTAAGATGTGAGGCACCTCACCTGGTTTTCCTGCAACATGTATTTGACAGCACAATCAACTTCATACCAGCCAACATAGCCCCACTATTTTCTGCCATCTTTAGTGTCATCCTCAAAGAATCAAAAACTTTCTGTCACTATTGCTTGAGTACTTTTCTTCTTCATCCCCACTCTGCCATTCCTGCACACTTCTTTATGCAGAGGATGTAGTTGACACAAATAGTTACAATGCTTTTATTATATAAAAAAAATAAACACCACAGATTAAACTTTTTTAAGCTTTTCTCCTGTTTTTTTGACCTGCCTAAAGAACCTAAACAGCTTTGGTACTGGCTGGTAACAGCTAAGTGGTTTATTAAAGTGCGTTTCAGAATGAATAGCTTTGTACATCAAGCTTCTAAGCTGTTATGAAAGTCCCAGTGAGCACCACCTTTCAACATTTTAACAAAAAACAATAAAATCCAGCCCTACAGATTTGTGGTTTCAGACTAGGCTTCTTCCTAGCATGGTGATGCACATGCTGCTGCAATACATACAATTAAACTAATCCAGCTGTAGAATAAGATTTTGTCTTGCATTTGTCTTTTAACAAATATTTCTAGCCAAATAAGATGGTAACTTAATTGCATGAGCTTATAAATGAAAGAAAACCCACACACATGTTTTGTTTAAAAACAGCATAACCAGGTATTGTGCAGATCTCTACATCTACGTAGGCATTTCTGTAGCTATTTGTACTTTACAGTCACAACTGAGATTGTTGTTGATTCTTTCTTTTTCTAGTTAGCAGTTCCCTGCAGTTGTTTCCATGCAAATGATGCTTGATGTGAATAGGAAAACCTGAGGTTAAAACTGCCTAGAAAGGGAAACAAGAAACTGTATGTTTCTTGTGGAGTCTGATTCTCAAAGTTTCACCAGCCCCCTCTCAAAATTGTATGTTCCTAGTAAGGCTTGCATTTTTTTGTGAGTAACGGTTTTTCGTGTCTCCATTTTGTGCACTCAGTTATGTGTGTTATAAAGAACCTGAATTTCTGGAGGCATTAACCATCTAACTTCTTGCACTTGGGTTTTTTAAAGTGTTTTGAGTCCCATAGAGCTGCAGCAATCAGTAACTAATAGTCGTTCCATTGGGGTTTTTTTGTTCTTTGCCCCCATTAGAAGCATGCGAATGTTTTTGTTTTCCATTCTTGTTTGAAATGAAGCCAGATATCGAAATCTGGAAGTCCTTTGCAAGATAGGGCTTCCACTCTTCATGCAGTTCTCTGGTTACTTTATGGTGAGTGCCCAAGATGAAGACGTGAAAATAAGACAAAAGTACAAATGCTAGAAATTTAATTGTGCTTTTCATCGTTCTTGTGGTGTTTTAACCATTGGCAAGTAATGCCTATAGGTAGTGGATTTATAGTGATTTACCTTTAGCCTGGCTTTGGCCCCCTTTACCATAGTACCTGGCGATTGCCTGAGCACCTGGGCTCTCAAATGAATCATCCGCATTGGCTTCGGAAGTAAACCTTCTCAGCGAAATAGCAGCAATATCCGGACTGGCCATCGGTTTCTATTCCGTTCAGCTTCAGCTGATATATTTCATATGTTTTTGTAGCTGAAGCTGGGCCAGGACTTCTCTAGCTTTGACAGGAGGGCTAAATGAGAGCAGGGAATTTTATGTGCCTCTTCCCACAGCATTCCAGTAACCGTGCAGGAAGTCATTGATCAATGGGATTTAGGCAACGTGCACAAGAAAGGTACGTGTGTGTGGCCCAGTGGCCTTTGCAGCATGTGCTATGACGACACCACCCTGTGATTCAATAAACGGAGGGATAAGAGACTAGGTGGTAAGCCACACACACCATGTTTATGATGCATCTCTGTAGCTGAGCGAATGCAGTGTGGTCTGTTTTTAAAGCCCATTCTATAAGGCTGCATGTTTCTTACGCTATGGTTTAGATGTGGTCATAGCAGAGTGATTTTCCTGGAAAATTGCTTAACACGCTGTCACAAACAGAGGGCAAGTTCCCTGACCCGGTGGCTCATCCTACCCCGGGAACAGAAACGGGATCTGACCTTTGGTAGATCACTCTAGATTTGTTTTGTTGTCCTGACTTGCACAGCTCCTCCAGGTCATAACCCAGGAGAAGATCTGAAAAGCCACATCATCTCTTCAGCAGGCTGCAATGCATTCAGGCCATGCAGCACAGGGAGGGCAAAAGGGCTGGTGTGCCTGCACACTTGAGCCAGAGTTGTTAGCAGTAACGGTTTTGTAGGGTAGCTCTGGCCCAAATGAAGTCAAACTCATTCCTAGGATAAGTTTACTGACCTTATTGGAGCTGCATGGGAAGAGTATTTACCCTGTTGTCATACCGGATATGCTATGGATATAGAGAGCTGGCAAAAAAAAAAAAAAAAAAAAAAAAAATCCAATAAATGTACATAATTTGTTTGAAATTGCTTTAGGGCATTAAAATTCCCATTGAGAGGTTTTTCAGGCCTCTACCTGCCTACATTGTACCAGGATCTGTTATAACTTCAAAGGAAACCTCTCCACAGCGGTTTGTGTGTGTTAGCCTGGAAGGTGACAATTTGATTTTCCATCTTTCCTGTGCCTCAGTTTCCCCATTTGCCCACATTATGCGGCGCAGGGTAGGATGCAGCTGTGGCGAGGCGGACGGGGAAGGGGTTGATGTCAGTTCAGCAGCTCTGTCACTGCATGACTCGGAGCTTAAACTAATGAAGTAAATCTGGTTTCCTTCTCTCTCTTATCTGTGATTTTCCACATACGGAGGAAATGGAGAGGGGGAGGCAGTGAAAGGCTGTTATCATGCAGCCATGAAACAGGCTATGGAGAAGAAGATGCTACTTCTTCAGTGATCCCAAATGTGCTCCCAAATCTCAGAAGAGCTGAATATTTCAGCTGAAAGAGTCAGCTATGAAATAATCTTTTCCCCAGACACTGAAATTGTTGTCATTATTGTACAGCATCAACAGTCCATTGAGCTGAGTGAGGGCAGCCCGTGCAGAGCTAATGTTTCAGTCTGTCCACCTGCAACCCAGTAAATAATGGTGAGGATAGTTTACTGTTACAGAGGGATCGGAATTGCCTGGCTGAATGGTCACGATCCAAGAAAATGTGTTTTAATTTAGCTAAATGAAAAGTAATACATCTGGGAACAAAGAGTTCAGGCAGTACCTACAGGACAGGAGACTCTTGCCTTGGAAAACAGGATTATGGGGTCATTGTGGTAACTATCTCCACAATAGCTGCTGGTTCAATGGGGCTAAGAGGGCTCAGCTGACTCTGGGAACCTAGAAGCAAATCATGGGACACAGAGATGGCAGAAGCATCAGCAGGAGCATCCCTGGGCTGCGGCACCATGTGGTGGTCTCACCGGGTGTCCACATCTTAGTGAGAACACGGAAACACCAGAGCGGACCACTGACACGGTGGCTGGGAAAGCGAAAGCTTTTCTGTCGCTTAAGGGTTAAAGTGTGCAACCCAGTCAGCTTTTCTACATGACACTGTCACAGCACTGCAGAGAGGGGACACTGAAGTCACTCTAATTCAGCCGTGACATGAGACCTTAATGGTGAATAATTCTGACCAGGCAGGAGATGGCAAAATCACCTCAGGCATGCCTGACTCCACTGTAAGAGAGAAACTCTCCAGCATGAATATGTAAAGTTTGATTGCGATTATCGTCTCTGTATTCTCATTCTTGTCCCTTTCTGTCATGGTAGTGGAAAAAAAAAATAATCTGCTTTTCCCTCAGTTTGCTCATTGGTGCAGCTCCACACTGAGACAGTGACAGTGCCCAGCCCTCAGCTTTAAGGTTTTGGGCCACAGCAGGCCGGACACTTTTCTTCCGCAGCACAAAACAGGCAGTGTGTTGTAGTGTATCACTGGCTTTTCTTCACCGTCTTCTGAAGCGCTAGAAAGATGGGGTAAATGCTTTGGGAGGTGTGAGCTGGTGCAGTACATCTCTCTCCCCTTGGGACCTGCTCCTGCCTCTGACTGCCACCTCGCTGAGGACTGGCTGAGTTTGGGGGAGGCCTGCACTGTGCGTTGCCCCTCAGCGTGGCCTCCGAATCACCTGACAAAATCACTTGGGCACATTGCATGAGCCTGTTCCATGCTTTGGTCTCTTCTAGCCTTCACCTGTGGCACGGAGCAGCTTTGCTTTCAGAGGACTGTACTGCCTCGGTCTCGCTGAAGCCTTCAGGCTCGGTATCAGCCCTGCTGACTGGCCTGTGCAGCACAGGAATTCCTATCAGTTGGTCATAACATGTTCATCTTCAACCTTGAGAACTGTGAGGTCAAAACCTGCCTTTGAAGAAAGCATCTAGTCATATCAAACATCGGGTCCAAAAAAAGTGTTTTTCTCTGCCACTAAAGGACATGAGATCTTAAAATACACAGAAAGGGGTTAAGGCCACCTAGGCCATATTCCTGGGACAGAGCCCTACATTATTGCCATTAACTTTAATCTCTGTGTTGTTCCATTTACTACTTCTGGAAGGCAAGGCAGCAGCTGGCTTTCCCAACCTTCCTTAATGACTTTCTTTCCTATCAAGGAGTGCAGAAAGATATTATGTGCTATGGCAGAATTTAAGTCTTTGTGCTTTGTCCCACCACAACTGCAGACTGGCCTCACCTAAGGAGTCTGCACTACAAATTATATTTGAACTTTGCCAGCTTTGGACCTTGAGTTTTGGATTTGTGCTTTAGCAAGAGGAAGACCACCTGAGATGAAGGCCTCTGACTCCCACTCCAGACCTTCCCAAACTGTGGGAGTGCTCCTCTTGCGCAGTTCTGATCCAGGCCCATCTCTAAATATAACCGTAATGCAATTAAATAAAAATTAAAAAAAAAAAAAGAAACCAAGAAATAACAGCAACCTTCCATCCAACAGTGGTTGAGTTATTACCACAGTTACATCACAGCTGAAACAGGTGCAAGGAAATAAGCCTCCCAAAAGTTTCTATTCAGGAGGGAAATGACTGAAGAAAGAGAGAAAGAGGGAAAGGAGGAAGGCGGAGGTAAGGGTAGGAGCCAGGGGACAGAGCGGAAGTTGTTTCTCTTGGGATGTGGCCAACTTAGTAGCTGTCCAAACCCAGGAGATGTCTTGGATGCTCCTTCTGATATTGTCATTGCTTTTTCCATTTTCAGGCTGCCTGCTAGTAGAGAACGTGATAACGCCAGTATTGTGTTGCCCTCTGAATGCCCTATTGCCTGGGACCTCCACAGCCTGCTGAACGACGTTTAGGCCTGATGCAAGCAGACGCACATCCTTCCAAGCAGATTTTATGCAATTTTCAAGGAATCCTTCAAGGACTCATCAGCTCAAGTAATTCTTTCTGCCCCAAAACTATGGGGAAGGGAAGCGATTATGAGAAAGCTCATGTTCCTCCAGCAGCTGCAGCCACTTTGGGTGGGATTCATCTGACTAAACATAGATGTCTCCATCTGAGCTAGTCACGCCAGGCTCCCTTTATGGAGGAGAATATGGGGAAATATAGGCACAGCTATGAGTCATCCCCTCCCCAGATCAGTATCTAAAACAGGTCAGGCAAATCTTGTCCATTTCTCTTCTTTGCTTGTAAAAGGAGCTGCAGTGAAGAGGCCAAGCGTAGGTCTGTAAAGCTAGATGAAGCCCATCCTTTATCTGGTGTTCAAACCAAACGATTCGATCTGGGACCGAAGGGCCAAGCTGTGCTGCTGAGTAACCACAGCAGAGTGGGTTAAGTTGGCTCAGCAAGGAGTCCAGTGCTGGAGAGGAAATGGCCTCAGAAAAATGCCTGTAAAAGTCACCATGGGATGGCACCCTAGTGCCAACACTATGTTTTGAACCAGAGCAGGTACCTCTGCTTTTCTTCCTGACACCACTGCAAGTCTCTGCGTGACCACTTACTTCCCTGCTCCCGGTCTGTCTTTCCTTCCCACCTCTCCTTTCCAGACATCAACACAGAGGACCCATCTTCACATCCCCACGGAGCATCATCTGGGTGCTGCTGAGCGCTCACACCCCCAGGCAGGCCTGGAGGAAAGGACGTTGACCATTGATGGCAGAGCTGTGAGTCTAGGGCACTTCCAAGTGTCACGGACACACAGACACCAGTGGGACGTTGGCTGGCTGTGCCCTGTGCCGCAGGTCCTGACGGCTCAGCTCTGCCCATGCCCTCTGCCCAGCTGCCTGGCCTAGCGCTGAGCTCTGTGTTGAAACAGAGGAGCTTTTCCCATGCTACATCTGCGTCAGGGATGCGTGGGGAAAGGAAGTGCAGCAGTTGCCAGAAGCACCAACGAAGTTAGTATATGTTGTTATCTGATGAGAAAAGTAATAAAGCAAAAATGCTCTGAGCGTGCCGTGAGCCAGCTCCTCTGTCGAGGGATTACTGCTGAGGACCCTCAAGACCTTATGTGCACCCATGACTGTAATCTATGAGTAAGAGCATGAAGCATGCACACAAGGTAAATAAATGGTTAGAGGGAGCTGCTCCAAGTCAAATTCCTCCCCTCATTTTTTTTTTCTTTTCCTTTCTCACAATTGAGAGACAAATAAAAGCTCAAGTGATGTCATGGGGCAATGCGTTTGGCAAGTTTCTTGCTGCTGTGTCCCAGTTCATGACAAGCCTGTCTACTGACACTGCCTTTGCATTCGCCAGAAGTAGGAATGTACCAGAGGTGGCACATGCAGAAATTACAGCAGTATGAAGCAGGGTGCGGAGGAGAGATGAGGCATTTCATATCTACTGGAACTGGTTCCACTTAGTGCTAACCTGAAGCTAATGCATGACCCAAGTGCCAAACTTCCAACTCCCTGCTGTAAGTTGTTGACTGACAGAGGGGCTGATGCTGTAGGGGCCTTTACTTTCCCTCCCAGCAAAATCAGAAAAGTGAGTTAATTTGCTTAAAAACAGACAAACAAGCAAGATACCCCATGTGTGTATATGTACATGTTTGCACATACACATGGTCTACTTTGGAAGCCCTAAGAAGTGGAAGTCCTCAGATGATGTGGGAATTTAGAACCTCTCCTGAACTCAGGACGGGCTCCTCAGCCTCAGCAGCACGCTGATGGACGATTCAGTGCTGGGATTTTCAGAGCTCCCCTTTCTCTAGCTGCTACACAGAACTGGGCTTCTGGTGCCTTTAAGCCTGCCAGAGGTTTTGGTATCAAGGAAGCTCATTGCTCTGTGCTTGGATATTTCTGGGAAAGCCAGCTGGGAGGTAAGGAGAGGTATGTTCATTAAGTGCCCTCACTTGGAGTTAAAGGGCCAAACAGCTCCTGCTCCTTCCCCCTGCTACAAGAAGCTCACTGGGATGAACAAAATGGTTAAAGGTGCATGATGAGAACACAGCCTGGTAATTGCATTACCCCCAGGGTGGGGCGACTGCCAGTTGCTTGTAAGGAGGTACAGGCCTGGGTGAATGCAGGTCCCTGCTCCCCACACCGCTCCCCCGGGCCACAGTCCCTCTCTGGAAAACAACCTCTTTGCTCCTCATACATTAACACCCTGGCTGTAGGATTTGTGTTGGAGCCAAGCAGCACAATCTGACCTGCCCTGAACGATTGAAACAAGCTGTCCCAGATAATCACCTCCCTCGCAGGAGGTGCAAGTGCATGGGGTGGGATCCCCAGGGACACCACATCCCTGCGCCCCATGGCTGGATTGGTACCAACACCTATTTATAGAAACAGCAGAAGGGATTAGGAGGGGAGAGAACCACAGCTCTTTCCTGACAGTGCCTAGTTCTGCTTGGGCAGAAAGCCTGGCCCGTGCTGCTGGCTCACAGCAGCACATCACCCCCATCATTGTACATCTATCTATCTATCTATCTATCTATCTATCTATCTATCTATCTATCTATCTATCTATCTATCCACCTACCTACCTACCTATCCTAGGATATGGGGTTTTTGGGCTTCAGAGAGCTGAGAGTCAACCCCACGCAGCTCAGCCCTCTGTGGCACCCGAGCAGTGTGTTTGCCTCACACCAAGATGGCCAGCCCCTATGGATGTGCTCCAAGGGGCATCTCTTGTCCCTTGCTTTTGGCAGGTTGGCTAAGAAACTTGAAACTTTCCTGAAGGCAATGAGGGGCAACAGCTGAAACCACGGCTCTGCTTCCTCCACTGAGAAATATATCCAAATATGTTTCACTATTTCAGTCTGCTGAAAAAGAGAGCTGGACTGGACCCCGTGCAGCTCTGGGCTTGCAGGGTTTCCAGAGCCAAGCAGGCATGTAGGCACTCTCGCTTTAAGAATTGATTTCCTAAGTGAACTGTCAACTCCCGGTGGCTAGAAAAATCTGCAAACAATTTCTAGTCACTGAACAAAGCAAATCTTTGTACTGTGCTGTAATAGTTGGTTATTAAATAAAGGCTCCTTTGTTAGGCTATAAGAAATGGTGTGTACTCCGCCGCTCTTCACAATGTGCCTTGGTGTGACTTTGCAATGCATATAAAATTGTATTTCATGTCCTGTGAAAAGATGACATAGTGGGTTATTTTAATTTCAGTAGGAAAAGTGCAGGGTGAAGCAAAGCTCCTAGCACAGATCTGATGATTGCACTTTATTACTGATGCATTTGATCCATGATCGTATGAGAAGACCTGGAGACTGGACTTTCTCTCATCTGCAACAGGGTAAATGAGGAACAACATAGGCGAAATTACCAGTGAGGAGAGTGAGGGAAAACTTTAGCAGCTGCAATTCCTACAAGTTGTGTTACTTACTGGGCTGTCTTTTTGCAGTTCCAGGCTTAAATGAGTCAAAACAGGAATCAAAGGGCGTCAGTGTTTTCCCATCCAGAAAAGCAAATGTGTTTCCAGCTCCCTCCCTTCTTTCTTTCTTTCGCTCTGTACCCAGCATGCTCCCGATAATCTGCCAGTTTTGGCCCTCCAGCTGCAGAGGCCCGTTACCCTGCTCCGCACCCGCTCGTGTCGCGCGTTGGTGTCGCTCTGCGGCAGAGCTGGCCGTGGCACAGGCATGGCAGCCGCAAGCCCTCTGCCTGAAGGGCAGGGGCAGACCTCGCTTCACATATTCCTCAGCCATGCAGCCCAAAATGCTTCCCCTGCCCCCAGCTTTGAGGCACAGGATCTCCCTCTCCCTGCCAGCACATGGGCCCGTAGTGTTTTCCTCTGCATTTCATTCAAGCGCATTTTGGCAGGCTGTGACCTTTTAACCAAGCCCGTCAGACCATCACATGAGCTTGCACCCCCCCTAGTTTTTTCTCTTGCGAAGTTTTGCATGGGGTTGGCAGTGCATGGACAGGGTTGTAGCTTTCCTGCTCCTTCCTTGCCCCATCACACCATCAGGACCAGGTGAGTCCCCCCAGCACTGGTGCTTCCCACACAGCTGGACAAGGCAATAGGCAGGGCCAAAGTGGGAGTTGGGCAGGTGGTTTCTCTGAGCCCTGCTCACTTTCAGCTCTTGGCTGGGCTGGAAACGGGGCCTTTCCGATAAGTGCCCAGCCCAGCTCAGGCTGAGGCCGCTAACTCCTGTCGTGTGAGTGATTCATATGCCATCTAATAATAGCAGCTCCCGGCCATGCCAGCACAGTAACTGACCATGGAAAACTCCACACTGCTTTGGGCTGCCAGCCCATCAGCCTTCCCAAGATGAGCTGGCTGTGCCTGGTGATTTGCCGTCGAGGGCAGCGCGGCACGGCTCAGTGAGAGGCTGCAAACCGTGCTGCAGGCGTTCCCGTCAGCAGTGCTGGTCCGCTGGCTGTGAGCCCTCCATCCCAGCAGCGATGCCACTGCTGGGCTGCTTCGGGAGCTGGTGGAAAGCGAACTGACTGCTCCTCCTGGAACTTTACATAAAGCAGTTGATATTAATTACCTGCCTTGCTGGCCAGCAGCCTGCTCAGGTAGTTGTGCTCAGCCTAACTACCACCCCAGCCCTTCCAGGGCAAAACTGTGGTTTTCCTTACTTGCCATCCCTGGATGCTGTTTAGAGCAAGAAGCTGCTACATGGCTGCCAAATTAATCTTGGCGGCAGAGCCGCTGCTGCTCCTGCTACTGTGAGGCAGGGGGAGGTTTGCTGGGGATGCTTCATTCACTTGCTTGGATGCTCCCAGGGAGAAAGGCTGATGGCAGGCCAAAATGACATTTGTGTTCCCCAGCCAGACTCCTGCACCACCTTCTTCCATGCTCCTGTGGGATTCACCCTGGCTGGTGTTTGACCATGTGAAAAGGAAGGCAGGAAGGTGGTGGAGGCTGGAGAGGTCTCACCCCTGGGAATGTTCGGCTGAATCCTTGCCAGGTGATGGCTCTATGTCTTGGGTGCAGACCAGATGTGAGGCCAGGGAGGGGGTGAGAAGCACATCACTGCCCTGCATTACAGCCCCAGACTGTTAATTAAATCTCACACTTCATGCAGGGAGAGGGATCCTGAGCAGAGCCCGCTGGGCTGGAGCAGGATGCCCGGGCGGGCTGGGGGTCAATGGGCAGCCTGGCTGCATAGCCGGGACAGCACCGCACAGTGAGCCAGGACTCCCACAGCGTGGCAGCACTGAACTGCTGATACGGTCTGGGGACCTCGGTCTCAAAGATGGCTTTTTCCCGCTGCTTCGAAGAGTGGGAGCTTTGCTGCGGCCCAGGGGAACAACACACGTCCAGAGGGGAGACAGGGTCACTGCCAAGCCCTTGGAGGTGAGCATCAAATACTGGAAGAGGAATAATTAGAAGCCAGAAAGCCAACGTGTGATGGAGACGTGTGTGAAACAGCGAGATGCAGCCCCACAGCGAGCAGTACTGCAGTGCGAACCAGGCACCTGGGTGGAAGGATGGAGACAAGGCAAAGCCCTTCCCTCCTTCCATCTAGCAGAGCTGCCCACACAAAACCTCCTGCACAGGCGCCCCAGACCTTCACTGACTTCAGCACATGTGCATCGCCCCATGGCCCTGGCTGCCCAGCTGCTCCTGGTTTCCCAGCAGTCATGGGGACGGGGCTGTGCTGCCACACCACCCACATGGCAGATGGGGGACTTTCCTGGGAGGCAACTGGCTCATCGTTTCGCTTTTGCCATTTGTTCGCCTTTCAGGAAGGTTTTCTTTCTGTTCCTCCCCTGACCTAAGCTGGAGCTGGGGTTTTCCAGGCCTGGGAGCAGGATGGCACAGGTCAGCTCCCTGTCCCGGCTGCACTGCCTGGGGAAGGACCTGAAAGCCAGGATGCGAGGTCCAGCTATGCCAGCAACAGCAGTGGAGAGGCAGCTGTGGTGTTCACCTTCTGAGGGCCTAAGATGTGCTTTTTTGAGCCCTCTTGTACTGCAAAAATGATGAATTAGTCCCTGGGTGGAGGAGGAAGAGGTGGTCCTGGAGGCCATCTGCCACAGCCCTGAGGCCGCAGTCTTCAAGGATGCCCCCAATTTAAAAATGGGCTCGCCCCGTTTTGCTGAGTGCATGTGGTGGCTCTAAAATGACTAAATGCTGTCTTTTTGCTTTGTTTTTCTTCCTCTAAATCTGATGTTTTTGTTGCAGTGGACCAGCATTTACCAGCAAAAAGACTTTGACCAAATACTGATGCTCAGCAAACACACCACAGTGGCACCAGCAAATGTAAGCAATGCCACCATCTAGGGCACACTGGGAACAGCATTTGGGTTTTTGAGGCTCTCCATTTTTAAGTTTAGCACAAGGTCAGCCAGTCATGGGCTGACTTTCATGTGCCCATACATGTCTCTTAAAGAGAGAAAATTTGCATCCAAAACTGATGGAAACCCTAAAGTATTCAGGACAATAAAACTCATCACCTGGTGTAGGATCAGGGAGAAGAGAGACTGTCACTCTGTAGTCTGCTCTCCTGAAAGAAAATACATTTTTTGAGAACATGCACAAAGAAAGGAGGATCGAGTTCAGCAGTGCTCATATTTAACTAGATAAATCAAAGGCTTTTACTACTTCCTTTGGAACTGTAGATTTTTTTTTGTGACTGGCAGCTCCTCCACAATGAAAAGTCCAAGGAGATTTTGTAATTTCCTGGCGTTTCTGCAAAACAGGGCCCTCTAAGTGAAGCCTGGCAGAGAAAGGTTTGCATACAAACTACTGAAACTACAGGAGCTGCTAAAGGCAGAGCTGAGCCTGCAGCAGGCAACCCCAGCCGTGTTTCAAACAGAGGATGTAAAGACTGTGATCACGTCTGAGTCAAAGTGGACATCTCACATCTCAAAAGAGGTGCTGGCTTCAGCACCAGCAGAGAGGTTGCTGGGTGGAGGATTCCCTACCGCATTTTGCTGGCCGATGCTCCAGCCCTCTCTTTCTCTGCCGGTGTTCCACATAAACCAGAGCCGTGCCTTTCCGGCTGCCCATGCCAAGCAGGGCTCAGGTGAAGAGTGACTGAAACCCAAACTGTTTCAAGGCATGAAAGCCAGTAAGAAGTGCTGGACTGCACTCCACAGAGCTAAGAAAGGCTTTGCTGCCTCCCCAGCTGTGTGTCTAGCCTTTGCACAGCTTCAAACATTTTCTGTAATTGGGAGAAAACAGCACCAATCTCCAAGGGACCAGCGAAGGAGAGGAAGAAATAGCATGCAATATTTTTGTTTTTCCCCTATGCCACAGCCCAGCCTTGAGAAGAGAAGGAAGAGGCATCCGAGACAGGGGAAGGACTGAACACGGGGCAGGTGTAGGAGCTTGCTCATGCTGTGCCTGCCTGCAGCATGGCCATGTGGTAGGCACGGGCTGGGGACACCGCACTGCAGACTTCAAAGTGACACAAATTCCTTGAGTTTAGCAATAAAAGAAACAAGAGTGGCATGGTGTGTCCGCAGTAACTGTGCCCAAAGGAGAGCACTTGCCTGATGGGTCAGCAGCGGGAGCTTTCCTGCTCCAGGGGTGATGTGAGGAGGAGAGAGCAGCCCCGGGGGGCTGGCCACGCTGCTTCTGCCTGCATGGAGGCAAAGGAGAGCTTGACATTTATTGCTGCTGGAAGGGAACCAACCCCGATCCCCACACGTGCTGTGGCACACTTTGCCATGTACTGCGGCCCTGCAGACCTCCACCTTCTGCTGCCCCAGCCCCTGGCCACACTGTGGGCACTGGGACCTCCTCCTGCTCATGCTGTGCCGCTGGGTAGCAACGACTGCGAGGGACGTGTGCAGGAAAGGAGGCTTCCAGCTCAGGCAAGCAAGAGCCTGGTGTGCAGCCACATCTTTTGGGGAGCTTCTGAAAGGTACCCATTTGCCACTGAGCTCCACAACTCTGACGGTTCAGTGTCTGCTGACTGCTTTCACACAAGGTATGAGCTGGTGTTTTTACCCCTCTTTTACCTCTGTAATGCTCTGGTGAGAGCTCAAGTTCAGCTTCTGCAGCAGGACAGTGGATGGGGATGGGGATGCCACGGACCTTTTTTTTTTTTTTCTTTGAAGCTCCATCCAAAAAAGCCATGTTCTGGCAATGCCATGGTGTGTGGTCTCACAGCCAGTCAAAGGACTTTACCAAAAGCCATGAACTGGGGGCTGAAGTGGTCAGCAATGCCAGGAATGAGACACATCTGCCTTTTCCCAGCAAAAGCCTTCTGGGCAGATAAAGAATTTTTTAGTGAAAACATTGCCACAACCCTTTGGCACTGAGGGATGTGCTGTAAGGTCTTCAGAGCAAAACTGCCTCAAGGCAAGATCGGCAAATTTGGTTTTTCCTATAGTTTGGGAGGGCTGGCTCCTCATGTCATGGAACTGGGAAGTCTGCCAGCAGCAAAGGTGCAGTGGGACCATGCTCAGGAGGCGTAAGCACACATTTCCCATGGTCCCCCCTCAGGAGATGCTGCCTGGAGCCAGAACCCTTTCTCTGCCCAGCCTTTATAGGTGCCTCTGCTCTGGGGTTTTCACTAGGGGTTGCTATAGGAACTTAAGTACTTCTGTGCATCCCCGTATGAGCAGCTGCCTGCTCCCACTCCCCCTCACAAGCATGGGGCTGGCAGCACCGGGGGCTCTGAGGACAGTGGAGGATGCTCAGGTACAGCATGAGTGGGGTCGTTCAGCTCAGCTAATTAGTGCTACTATTTCTGTCTCTGGCCTTTTCTCAGTTCTTATCCATCTGGGGCTCTTTTCAGTCATTATAGAGCTTTCCACCCTGTTGTTTTCTTTCCCTCTCTTCCTCTCTCTTCCAGATTTTTGCCACTGTTTCATGTTGCTGAGCTCAAACCACGACACTGTCCAAGTTATTTGTCTCTTCTGTCTCGCTCCAGTCGTGGGAACATTAGTAATGTTTTTCTGCAGAGCAGGGTGGCTTAGAGACCGCCCCGCAGACCTGACAGCCATCCTAGTGCTGCTGGCAAAGGCTGGAGCATCTCAGCCAGGCCCTGGGAAACGATCCTGTTTACGGTTCATCACCATCTGATCTACCCACTGCTTCTCGCTCCCGCCTGGGCTCAACTGTGCTGCCGCCGTGCTTGGCCGTGCCGAGCCGGGTGGGAAGAGGCAGTCCAGCCCGCTCGCTCCCCGCTCTCCTGCTGCAGCCGCCCGGTGCGTGGCTGCGAAGGGAAGCGTGACTCACATGGGCCTCCCACCTGTGAGTAACAGTGTTGGTCTATCACGTCTCAGCCTGCTCAGAGGGAGGGCAGCTGCTTCCCTGGCGAGGCATGAAATAGGTCACTCTGTCCCCAGGACATGGGTCACACAGGGGACCATGTAAGGCATGGCAGCTGCGAGCAGCCTCACGTCAGATGCAGGGGCTGTGCCCTGTAACAGGCAAGGAGGTACACGTGCAGGCAGACACGGGGTGCAGGGAGTCCCATGAAACGCCATAAGTTCTTCCTTCTTCCTTGCCCAAACCCACTCCCTTTTTCCTGGGAAATGCACGGGGCCTGTCCAAAGCCAGTAAGGGAAGATGGGTGGAGATGGTGGGACCGTGAGGGAAAGAAACACAAAGTGGTTATGTGCTTCTCAGAGTGGAAAGAGGCCCAGGTTATTAAATAGCAGGCAATTTTAGCATGAGTTATTAGCATTAGTTGTTTGTACTGGGAAGTGGTGCCTAGGGGCTCCCATTGCACTAATCATGTAACAAAGCCGTGTTCCTAACACAAATAGCTTGTGTTTCAGCCTGCAGAGAGCAAGTCATCTTCCCATTACCCCGTCTTTGAAAAAACAGTATCAAGATTGCACAGTCGAGCCCACAAAAATTAGGAGAGGAAAAAAATGACATTGGGCTGTCCTACAATGCCATCGCTTACACCCCTCCTGATAACTCCATCAGCACCTTGGGCCCACGCCACTCGTTCTTCCCCCATGGATTCCTTGATTCATCCCCAACCCGGCAGGTTTGGCCTCAGCATTATTGACGATTTTTGTGTTGCCCTTGTGGTTTGGGTATTGTAATGTCACATCACCTGCTTAGGATAGTGGGGGGCTGTGGGGGTGGGTTTTTTCCTGCTGATCCATGCTGTCTATCTCTGTTGTATATTTTCAGGCTTTGCAAATTGCAGTTTTCTCGGGTACATGCCCTTCTGAAGTAAGAAACCAATTTAATGAATTCAGTTAATTAATTTACAGCCTTGGCACTGAAGCACAGACTAAAGGTCAACAGCATCCGCTAATTTTGGATGGTACAAACCACTAATGCCCTGCTATTTTTTGTTTTCCTGAGGACTTGGCATTATTTTGAGTTTTACCACATGGAAACACAGGTCCTCCTGCCCCAGGCTGCAGCTTTGCACATGCAACCCTTCAGCAGCCCGATCTCAAGTCAGGCTGGAGGACCAGAAATGCATCCTGCAGCCCCAGCCCTTCCCCTAGCAGTGCTCACCTCCGAGAATGCTGTGACTGACCTTGCACTGACTGGCAGCATCTTCATCGTCACCCTCCAGACAGCAACCAACCATGGGCATCTCCTGCCCTCTTGACATTCATCCTCAGGTAGATCTGGCTGGTGGAGTAGACCAACTGAAAAACGAGCAGGCATGGGGATGGTTAAAGGTAGGCCTGTGCGTCTTACCACTGCTCTGTCATGTCTTTGTCCAAGGCTTGTCCCATCCCTGCTGCTGACCTCCTGTTGGTGGAGGAAGCTGGGGGGAGCCGCTGTCACACACGTCCCCACTCCCTCCTCAGAGTGAGCTGGTGCTGGAGCACTGCCAGACTCTGGATTTTGCAGCACATGAGATAAGGCACCATGGCCACCATCAAGGCCCCTGTCCCACTGCAGGGTCTCCTTCACCCCTGTCAGACCACCCCCAGGCTTCTGACTCACTGGCTTCTCAGCTGAGTTTGCTACATCTCTCCCTTCCACCATTCGTCCCTCCCAAACCTTCTGACAAAAGCTTAATAATGGCTGAAGAGTGAACGAAAAAACCCCAAACCAAACCAAAGAAGTTAAGATGAGCAAATAAAAATGCAAGGTTACCTCCCCTGGCCTTGGGAATGGCTCACCTAGTTTGGCCAAGGAAGGACTACAGTGGTAGAAGCTTAGCCACTGGCAGCTCAACAGAGTGAGCTGGGTCTTGCCGAGGTATGAGGAATGAAAGCAAGAGGTCTTGAAATGAGAACAGGTCAATCACCTTAAAACTAAGCAACACTACAAGTCCTTCTATACTTTTTGCCACAACTAACCTGGCATCACCACGACGGCTCTACTCCACGGGAACACTCACTACGTCCAGCTTCAGAGAAGGACTGCATCTAGTTCTTCTGCAGATCATGCAATAACCCACCAGAGCAGACACCTACAGACTAACCCAGCCAGAGCTGCTCTTCCTCCTCCCGTGCTTCTTCATGGGTGTTCGAGCCTTTGCAAGAGAACCTCGGCAAGGGAGGTGTGAAAACACAGCCCCCATATAACAGCCCAGAGCAGCTTGGCTTTGACCTCTGAAACGACCGCTCTTGCAGCAGAGCTAACCAGCTCTCTCCTCCTTTCAAACATGTTATCTGTGTGACACTGCACTTTTAGTTATTTCTCCACCTGGCACCTTTCAGACATTTTTCTTTAGAGAGAAGGTAAATGCTGTTTTGCTTCCCTGTTGTTTTTTTAAAATGTGAATGAAGTGAAACAACAGGCTGGGAAGCAGCAACAGCAAAGCGAGCAGCCATGAGTAGAAGCGATACAGGCGCTGATTGCAACCAGGCTTTCCAGCTGAATGACAAAATAACTCCCTCCCCCAAGGAGATATTTTAAAAGCTGAAAGCTAAGACTTAAGTACAAAGGCTTTTGTGTTTTTATTGACATTGTAAGAAACATTTTTTTTTTTTGTTACAAAAGAGCTAAGTGGTTCTGAAAGCAGAAGTACAGTTTATATGTACACAGTGCTACAGACCCTTCAGATCAACCTAAGGCTCGAGAAACATCAGATCATAACTGCAGGTTTATCAAATGAAGACCGCTAAGGCCTGTTATAGCCGAACACTATTCCTACCGTACATAAATGTATTTACACATTTTCTTTTTTGTTTTGTTTTTTGTTTTTGTTTTTTTTTTTTAAAAAAAAGGATTACAAGCTTTATAAAAAAAACTAAAAAAAAAAAAAAAAGGAAAACAAAAACGAACACATTTTTATCTTACACATCTGCAGGACTGACAACAGTAATTGTTCCATAGGAGACATTCCACCAATCCAAGGACAATAACACATGAATACCAGAGGTTTACAAGACGTTTTGGACACTATTAACAGTGGTATGTGCTATTAGCTGAACGGCGAATACAGCCTCATCAGGAAAATTTGGCAAGACATCTTGGTCCCTCTCTTTTACAGGATCAACACAAAATAAGGCACGTACATTGCGAGAATAGAAACACTGCTGTTCAGAAGGGTGAGCCATTGCGCAACAGGCATGGGAGAGCTGACCAGCCATTTCATTGAGGGGTTGGGGGGAAGCAATGACTGGAAGCGAGCGAGCCAGCCAGCACCTTAATGCACGTACCATTTGGGGCCATTCTCCAAGGAGAGAATAACATCATCTGCCATGTGGATGTATGGGGCCATCGTACTCACCAGCAAAGGCCCCCTGGAAGCTCACTGGCTTCCTTGCAAAAACACTTTTCATCCACCCGTGTGTTCCTGGTGGATGAGCTCTCACTGGCGACTCCCACTCTGTGGGAATTAAAACTGCCTGGCTGAGTGAGGCGGATGTGCCCGAGGCCAACAGTGACGAATATGGAAGACCCCACCACCACCACAGAGCCATTAGAAGAGAAGATGATCTAGACTCCAGCTGAAATGCTTTAAAAATAGGAAATTCACCATATTTTCTGCATTTTCTACTACTCTAGGGTGAGCGGTGGGTTTCCAACTGCTATGGCAATACCAACTGACATGCCAGATAGACAAAAGCAAGCTTTGGCTCTGTAACTGGAAGAGCAGGTGTAGAGGGGTGCCGGGAAACATGCAGCAAGGTTGGTGGGGCCTTCTCCAGACTGCCACATGTTGAGAAGGAGGTTGGCAAGTGAAAGCTGCTGTCCTGCCTAACAGTGCCGTGCTCTGAGAGCCCGGTTTACCTTATCAAAGCAAAAGCCCAAGACAGCTGGGCTATGACGTATTGCTACCCTCACAGGTATCAAATCAGGATCTTTAGCATAAACCAGAAAGATACTAAAAGCTGAAAAATGACACATGAACACAAGTGGCACATACGCTTAATGGTGAAAAGGATAAACACTTTGCACAAACTCCCTGGGGACATGGTGGAGTCTCTGGTTCTTCGACTTTGCCAAATCAAAATGGGATGCCTTTCTGGAGCATGGGGTTTTGGCCAAGACACATTGCTGGCCTGAGACAAGGGTAAGTGAGTGACGAAGGTTTGTTAAATCCAGGAAGGCAAATTAGCTACTCAAACAAGTCCCTTTTAGCCTTGAGCAGTATGAATGGCTCCTTCTAAGCTCTGATGGATCACATCTGCTAATAGCTTCCCAGCTTCAATTGGACCAGCAAATACAATTATGAACTGGAAAATTGAGTTTAAAAAAAAGAGTTGTTTTTTTTTTTTTAATGTATTGGCTCTATAACAATAAAAGGCTTCTCTCCCAAGCCACCTACTGCCAAGCTGGTCATAAGTCTCCCTGTTGAAATTGTTTATAAACATGTAATTGATGGCTTAATAAACAGCCAGCGATTGGTTACGGAGAACCATCTGAAACACGTCCAGCACGGCCTTTCCCCATGCATACACTGCTGCTTCTTGGCAGGGGTGTGAGCTGTACCCTAACACCGCAACAGTGCGGCCACCCAAGGCCTGTGGACAGGCCGCAGGGCTGCTTCTGGGCGACGAGAGCGCAGAAGGGAGCAGCTTCGCCACGTTGCAACAGCAAAGCAACCATTTGCCATGGTGAGCTGTGCCCGATGCCCTGTGCAGCCCAGGGACCACAGCAGGAGGGCTGCGATAGTTGGTCATGGGCAGGGAGGTCGGGAAGGGAACCGGCAAAGGGCAAAGAGCAGGATGGGGGAATATCTGTGCATGAGGCAGGGGAAGGAAGAAAAGCTTGCTAAAGATACGGAGGAAGACAGGAGCTGGATGATGGTAAAAGCTGTAAGATATTTACATTTGTCTTAGTTTCTGACATTCCAGCTCACAGAGCATATCACTTGGTACGTGCTGCGGTAAACCCAAATACAGCCCCAGCACCAGATTCCTATGACGTTTTCCTACTGATTTACAACTTCTTCCTCCGATTCTAACAGCTGTTAATAGATCAGTGTTATCCAATAGTTTCACAGAGGTTGTATTCCTACACATTCCTCAAATACCATGTTTTCAATCACCTTTTTTTAACAGTAAAAACAAATGAGTGCTGTGGCCTTCTAGCCTATATAAATCACCTTCTGGTGCTACTCCTAATTTTGACTGGGCTAAAGTTTATCTGTATTTCAAAAGTGACCAGACTTCCCCTTCTCATTGTGTGTCTACTCTAACATCTGCTCCTTACACACATCAAATCCCCGGCTGTAAGTGCCTGCAACACTTACATCCCATAGCAGCATTTTACTATCAGGATTTAGCTGAGAAGTCTGCAAGGTCTGGACTTGTATGCAGCTTCTAGGAGTGGGTGAACTTAAACCTTGGGTCTTGTAACTGTTTTCCACCCCAACCTGGTGACCCAGGAGCACTGTTTGTTCACAGGTGCAGACATGGAGCCCAGCACAGCAGAAAACATGCTAGAAGAGCTAGGGCTTATGGAGCAAATGCCATTCACTTCTACCAGTGAGTAGCTTCCCAACAACAGTGCATTAGGTCCCATCTTTGCTGGTGTAACTGAGTCTGGGCACTGACCCACTGGTTTGCTTTGAAATGAAATGCATGTTGGTGTCACCAAGAGAGAGGTTGGGTTGGTCTTTCTGAGTTTTGATTAGTTAGTTACCAGTCATACTTGCTCTTCTGCTCGTTTCTTTGCTATTTTTAATGGCAGTTTAAATTTCTTAATTTTGTAAAACCTGGATACAGTGGAAAAACATTTAAGATTATCAGACTGCTTGCAATCACTTTGGTTTATTTGGCTAGTCTGAGAACTGGGCCATTCGTTTTCTACATGCCATGACCAGGATGCTTCTGATTGTGTGTTCTGTCAGTGGGCATTTACTTATTTTAAAATATACCATCAATTCACGAAGCTGTATGTGCTAAAAGGGATGTACAGGACAGTTCTCCTGGCAAAGGAATGGTTATCGCCAATAAGAACCAGTGGCTCAGCAAACCACATCTCAACAATTTGCTTTTTTTAAAAAAAGTCCCCAGTATGGAATACTGCAATTTTGTTATTTTGTTGTATGAAATACTCTGTAAAACCCCGATCGTCTCTCCACAAATGTGGCATGCAATGAAGGAATTAGACTACTCAAATCACCAAACATGCCCTTAATTTTACTATCCAGTCTTTTAAAAAAAAGAAGGCTGAAAAACAGAATACCAAATACCGCAAGAGATTAGAGCTGGACTAAGAATAGCTTTCTGGTCCTCTCCTTCCTCTGAAATGGATTAAACAGGAAACAATCTCGGTATCATTATGCAAGGCAGTGACAGTTTTCTGTGCGTGTGTGTTTACAAAAACCTTAAACATTCACTAGGGATCAAAGGGCTGATGGTTTTACATTTCTTATTTGCTTGAACCTTCTAGTATCTTGTGCTCCATGACTCTGACACGACAGCCTAGGGGTACCATGGCAGTGAATTTCTAAACTGGTTGTCCACCTCAGTGCGATGTATCCAATGCATCCAGAGATAATTTCATCACTGTATGCTCACTTCACATTGTGCCTGGTTATTTTGTGCCTATATATTTAGGGGGAAAAGTTCCAACAGTTTTACAAGGTCTAGTTTCTTTTGAGTAACAGAAAATTGCGAAGTCATTTCATCAGACCTTTCTTTAAAAAAACAAAACAAAACAAAAACATGCACTTCACACGTTTACATTGGTTTACAATTTAAAAAAAAAAAAAAAAAAGAAAAAGGAAGAGAAGCATACAGACATTCAAAAAAGGGGAGAGAGAGAGAGAGAAGGGGAGGGGCCGAATGGGTGTAGCAATACTGATTCAAAACTGAAATGGAAGACAGTTTCTCCCTAGAACACTTTAGGGTTTTCAGAGTCCTTATTCCATAAAAGGAATATACTTGAAACACATCCCATTTAGGTGAGATGAGATTGCTAAAATACATACACAACTAAAAAATATGAGTCTTTTTTTATCTGTTATCTCCTAAGGGTTTTTTGTTTTTTTGTTTTTATGTCTATTGCATAACAGCAAGAAACTTGCTTTCTTCTGCAAGTGAGGTCAACAAAGAGCTCATGTCCCCAATAGCCATGTTGGTTGTGCTTACGGGCATAGCTGGGAATGTAAGAGACGCTCGGGGAGTGGTGAGGCGTGAGGAGTTGCGGGAGAGGTTCTGAATGATACTCGGGCTCAGGGCTCCCGAAATTAAGCTGACATGGTCCCCATCATCTATGATAGCATCGAAATCAATCTGCACACCCTCTAAGCTGTTGCCGTCAATGCTGTCAACTGTGCTCGACACTTGGTTAGCCCCCGGGGAAAGAAGCTCGGTTGAATTTGCATTCGCAGTCCCCTGCAGCAGGCAGTTAGCTTCCGAACCAAAGAAAGAACCTGTTTTCATAGCTTGGTGGCTAAAGCCCGTGGTTTGGTCATATAACTGACCAGAGTAATTCTGCACGTTAGAGCAGAACTGCTGTGATTGACCTTGCATCTCCATCTTAACGGTGTTTACCCTGTACGTCTGGTTGCCATCACTTATGTGTCCTTGCTGTTGTGCCAGGTTGTTTCTCAACACGTTTTGCCGTCTGTTGCCACTGTAATTAGAGCACGGCTGGTAACTTTTGGCTGCCAACAAACCTGAAGGCTGGCTACCAATGGTGTGAGATACTGGTGGACAGCTCTGCGGTCCTTGATACAGGCTGCTTAGTGAGGTAGGACTAACCTGCCCTAGCATCATTTGACCGGATTGATTAACTCCCTGGTAATGAATGCCGTCTCCAACTGGTTGGTTTTGCAAATATTCCTGTTCCATCATATTCCTGTTCTGCATCCCATTTACCATACTGGTGGCTTGATCACTGGGTGCCATGGGATGGCCAAAATTTTGCTGGTTCCCACTCATTGGCACATTGCTGCTTCTCAGCTTCTGCCCTTGAACTGCCATGCCACAGGAATTGTCCATGGCCCCAGACATCACTGCTTGCCTGAGGACGCTTTCGCTGAAAGGCTTATTGGGCTGCATGCTGAAAGAATTACCGGCTCCTCTGCCAAGAACCGCGTTCTGCTGTAAACTGTAGGAACCGTTGTTCTCCATGAGGTTCCGATAGCCGTTCTGCTGGGCCACGTTGCTTCTCTCCAGGTTCTGCTGCTGAACCATCATGTTGTTATACAATCCGAAGGCCCGAGTCTGCTGCACCGCTGAGCGCTGACCACATTTCAGTTTCGAAGGAGATAAGTCAGAACTTCCCGAGCTTACTTCATTCCACTGAATAGGCAAGTCGCTCTTGTTTGCCTCGGAACCTGCCTGCTGACTGCTTGGCGGAGGGGCTTGGTCAAAGTTGCTGGGGTTGTTGTTTCCTAACACTGAGCTGTGATGCATTTTGTTGCTGTCTAGGACATTGTTCAACAAGTGGTCGTACATGCCCTGGTTCTGGGAATTCAGATACTGAACGACGTCATCTGGCAGGAGATCCTCATCATTCAGGCTGCCACCTGCTTCCATCGTAGCAGCCTCCAGGGCGACGTTTTCACTGATGCTCGGAGGACAGGGGGAGCTGAAGCCGCGGAAGACGCCACCCTCAGAACGGGTATAGTTCTGAAGAACAAGGTTGCGCTTTTCCATGGACGGAGGCAAAGCAGGAGGGTTAAAGTTATTAAGACTGTTGAAACGCTGGACTCTAGGGACAGAGAGGTTGTCGGAGGCCATTCTTACTGGATCACTGGCTCTCCTTGTCCCGTTTCCTAGAGCATCGTGAGACAGAAAATGCCTCCTGCTGTAACCATTTGCCCCACCGTCACTACATCTTCGAGGGGCATTCACTGGAGGCAGTGGAGATACTCCGGAGTCCCTGCAGTCACCCAGGAGTGCCATTCTTGTTTTGAGGCTCATCCTCTCCATGTTAGGCAGTGGAGTTGGTGGGGGTCCACCAGTAGCTGCTGCGTATTTAGCTTTCAGCCTGTATTGCTGGGCCGGGGTGAGGCTGAGAAGACTTGGCAGGTCATCACACTGGCTCGCTTCACTGGAGCGCCGGGAGGCATCTGTCGAGATGGGGTCATAGGAGTCGGCAACACTCATGTTCTGCGGCCTTCCTTCCGCCTGGGAGGCATCGCTGGACCTCCGGCTGGAGAAGCAAGGTGAGATTCCAGAGGACCTGCGGCTGCTCAAGTAGGCTGAACTGATTGTGCTAGTATTGCTGTCCCTCCTGTTCAGCATGTTCAACACAGTGATGTCCGTACTTGAAAGTTCGTTCCTGTTCGGCAGAATAGTCATGGATCCTCCTACACTGCAGCTGCTGTTCGACTGGGTACCTGGAGGTAAAATTCACAGTTAAACAAAGGGACATCACCCAGAAACTGGTACAACAAACAGCCAGTAAAGAAGTAAGGGGCATACAGAGGAAGAGCCTGCATCGTCACAGCAATTCATAGCAGTGCTCTTTCTTGAAAGAAGTAGGGATAAAAACTGTGTCCTTAGGTTAAAAGCTAATTCAGAGACTCAAGGGTAACATTTCAGTGTAAATCCCAGCACAAAATTTATAAGCCATAGCCACAAACTGTCATCAGCTGGTGTAGTGCTCCAGCCTGCAGTGCAGCTACGCTGACTGATGTGCCAGAAGGACACATTCGTAAGGGAGCTTTTTATAGGCAAAATATAATTGAACAGGCATTTGCATGGAATGGCAAAATATACAAATTGGAGGCTATTCAAGGTCATTTCTAAGACTTCTTGAAATATTCTTGAAATAACTGCTAACAACTGCAAAACATCTTTGCTGGTTTCCTTGTTTTGTTTTGTTTTGAAGTAAACAGAACACATTTCTTAATTTTACATAGTTTCCTTCAGCTGAACGGGTTTCAGAAAACCTGGGCTGTGACTGCTGGGTGGGGTGCAGAAACCTACGGGCACATTGCAGGCAATGTGGAGGCAGCAGGGACATACGTTTTGGCACTGAGCCGTTCCTTGTGTACGAAAACAACTATGGAACTTCAGTTCTATCTTGCCTTCCTCCCGTTCAGGCATATCTGCCCTTTGTAGCAGTAGTATCTGTACATGTGATTACTTTTATGTGTGGAAACAGTTTATTTAAAGGGCAGCCTGACACATCTATGCAAAGAGTGCCTTGCGAAGGCCTCATCTGAAAGACTTGCATACAATAAACTGGCAGGTATTTATTTCATCTGCTTTGTCTCACAACAAGATAGGAAGATGATGATGATCTTGGGTCCAAACCTTTAAACTGCAGGGAATATTTAAAATGTGATGCATGGCTCCCTTGCTGGCCCCTGTTCTGTAAGACATGGGACTATCAGACTGCTCTCAGGGTGCGTAGTAGGACTTGTAATGAAGGGCTAAACAGAAAGTGATTAATTTATGAACCATTCTCATATCTGCTGAGTTTCACAAGCAACGAATTTAAGGACAAGAAGTGTTACCACTCCTTTGATGTGTATCTCACCATTTCCTATGAGAGGCGGCAAGGTCGGGGCTTTGGAAGGTGGAACGGGGTTCAGTCTTGGAAGCATTCCATTAACTTGTTTCAACCTTTCTAATTTCACTTGCTCCATCCATTTGGTCCCTGTCATATTCCTCCTGGCCTGTAAGCCAAGTGCTGTGGTGGCTGTGGAAATGGTAGAGTCCATGATTGGGGTTTCATCGATGACACTGAGGTCTCCTACACTACCACCACCAGTCAGAGTAAGCTCGATCCCATTGTTGGAATAGTTGCTGATGGGGGACTGTTCGCTGCTGCATGTAGACTGACCACCAGGGCTTGGCTGAGATGTCTGCTGGAGTGAAGTAAGAAACAAAAGAACATGAGGATTAAGCAAACAACGTTAACAGGAGCACTTGCAGCAAATGCAGCTCTAAGTGAAGCCAAAGAAAACCAAATGTAAAGATAAGTTTAGCATTAAAGGATGACAGTGATCATTCATTATGAGCCTTTCTAGATATTAACTGCAGTGAATGGCATCGCAAAACTCAAGATTAAAATCCACTTTAATATCTTGCTGATCGTATGCATTGTATCTACACGAGACATTTATTTCATTTATTCCCATAACTGCTTCTATCACTTCATGTCATCTGTGAGCGTGTATGTATGGATACTCTGGGTAATGCGCTGTTCCCAACTGAAGCTGCAGCTCAATAAAGCAAATCAGAATTCTGCCACGTTACAAGGTCTAATTTACACTGCTACGCTTGCAGCAAGCAAACAAACAAACAAGACTCCAACAGTGGAATTTGGGTTTTTTTAATTAGACTTGTGGCTAAAGGATGTAAGTATTTTCCAAGCTTAAGGCTCACTGTTATGAGCAGCGGTTGGCCTGAAATGTTGGAGCATAATAAAACAGGGACAAAGCATCAGTGCAAAAAATACTGTATCGTATTATCAGCGTCCTGTGACTCTAGCAGCACTAAGGTATAACTTATACTTCCTCTTAAACCTAACTTATACCACCTCCACCCTGAATCAAGAGGCGATGATCTATTGAAACAAATCCTTCGTTTCATTAGAATTTAAGATTTAAAATTTAAGAATCAAAGTACGTAGTGCAGGCTGCTAATCTATGGGGATATAAACCCACTGCAATAGCTTCTTCTTTCTTAACAGTGATCCCTGCTGCTCTAGCAGAATTCTTGCTGTGGGGAAACACGGGCTTGATTTATTTTTCATACTCATAAAGTTCTCATAAAAGAATGGGAAAATTTCTCTGGCAAACTGAAACACTCAGACAAATAGACTGACAGACAAAACAGACAGCAAGACAGACAGAAGTCTCTTGACAAGATATCTCACTGTAGGTTCTATCAGTGTGATCACAAATCAGTGGGGCATGCAGTATCATTTTGCTCCCAAGAACAGTTTCATGTAAGTATTGCACTTCTGGGGTTTCTGCTGTGTTTTTAATTTTTTTTCTGCCAGCCTGTGATTTTTATGCACATTTTACTGACAGATGCTGCTAGAATTTCTGAGGTAGCAGCGACGCTCACACTTTTAACATCGGCAAATGAAGACACAGATTCATGGCAGTACTGTAGCTTCATACGCCCTTGAGGAGTCCATTAAGATGCAATAACTATTTTATTATTTCTAACTTGAACAATGATACTTAGAATTTTATGAGGCCACACTGAGCAAGTTCATTTCCAAATCCTGGCCATGGCAGATTTGGTGACAAGGATAGAAATAACAGTTATTATAAGGAAGAGAGTTTGTGCTTCTGGACAATAGCTCCATGCCATATGGAAGAAGACAAATAATGGTCAGAAGCCCATTCTTGTAGCCACGTGTCAAGATCACAGTGAGGTAGGTTACAGAAATAAGAACTGTATTATGGAGTACATACATTTCTAGATGTGCAGTACAGAAATAAATGGATGTATTATCTAGAGGGGAAGGGACAAACACATTTCTGAAGATATTTCACCAATATAAGCCAGATTTTTCACTTGTCAAGCGTTGCAAAATGCTCACAGCACATTACATTTGGGAATGAGTTTGATGGATCGCACATTACTAAAATAAAGGGATGATTGGACAACAGGCAGAAGGCTAAAATAAAGACATAAATAATGTTGCAATAAGAAAAACAGCAGAAAAAGTTAAAATGCCCTCACCTTATTACCCACTGTCCTTAGGAAGTTAGAATAAGACATTTAAGAGCATTAGACAGAAAAGACATTGGATTAGTTGAAAAACAAGAAATGTATCTTAAATCATACAAGCAATAAAAAGCAGGAAATACAGAACTAGTTTTAGAAAATATTTTGCTGAGAAACATTTAATACTATGTAAGCAATCGGCGTTAATGCCCCCCTCCTGCAAATTTTAATGTTAAAACCATCTACACCCAAGATGCCTCAGTAATGCTACAGATTTACTTAGCTAAGCAAGAGGGGAATGGGTTTTGTTCTTTTGTAATCTAAGGCAATTATCATCAAGGACAGCAGAGGATATCTCCTTCTGACTTCAGCAGGAGTTAGCTGGGCCCTCGGAAGGTTCTGAATTCAGGATTAAAACTCCACAGTTTGGGCACAAGCCTTAGGCACAATATAGCAGTAACTCATATTTCAATGAGTAATCACTTTGAATTGCAGCGTGATTAACAGTATGAGCAGAATTTGGAGGGCTCATATTTGTCGTCCCCAAGGGTCTGGTCCAGATGATTTGTAGACCCAGATGTGGAAGAGGATGGAGTGACTGCCTTTGCTAGTTTTAACCCTTGTGGAGAGGATGGATGGCACATGAAACGCAGGCAAGTGATGGAAAAACTTCTTCATTTAATATACCATGTCAAAAAATGGAATAAGGTCCCTTCAACATTCAGGGCTATACTGGCTTAATGAAATACATTAACCAGTAAACCAGTGAAAAGACCTTCAGAGACTCTTAATTCAGCTCAATTTAGTTGAATTGGAATAAGGCTAACTTGGTCAATTTAAATTAAGTATCAGATTAACATAAGAGGTCACATCACAATAGGGATCAAATGTAATCGAAAGATCTCCTCCTGCTGTTTAAGCAAGTCAATTAATCCCACTTCAGTTTGATCTATGACTCAACAACCTCAAGCCCAAAAAATCTGACTGTTTCCCCAGGTTCTCCAAACATTATCATCTTCAATACTGTCATTTTAGTCTTTTGGACTTTTCCACAATCTGGTTTTGAGCCTGCAGGATTCACACTAGCTAACTTTCTTCTGTAAACAGAAGAGTGGAAAAAAAATGCCTTTTTAAAAATGAAAACTTTGATTTTCTCATAATATGCTGATTCCAAAAGACGGAACTTTAAGAGAAACAATTATTGTGAGAGTTGCCAACACTGCACTTACTGCATATTGCACAGACTAGATGTAATCTTTTTATTTGCTACTTCTTAGCCTTTAAAAACATTTTACAATGTAAACAAAAAAAGAAAACCTCACAAAACCTAACCTTGTGAGCTAGAGTTTACGGGCTTGAGCGTTTCATAAAGGGATTATTAATTGGTTGCAAGAAGAAAAAGGACAAAGGGATAGAGAGGCACGGTGTATTGCATACCATTGGTTTTTCTGACTTGACCGCTTTCACTTGGAGGCATTCTTCACGCTTTGAGGTAGTGTTGCTGAGGTCCTTCTGCTCACCAATTGCACCCTGAGTCTGATGGCCTGGTGACCGGGTTTGAGAGTGGCTGCCTGGGTCTCTCGGTGGCGGAGGCCTTGGATGGATATCTCCCCGTTGCTTCTTGGTGACGTGTGCCTCTGGGCCGTGCACGGTCTTCACATGTTTCCGGAGAGAACTGGGGTCTGTGTAGCGCTTTGTGCAGCCCGGTATCTTGCAAACATACGGTTTCTGCCAAGAGAAGAAAAACACTTAAATTAGATTTAATTTCATGTGGGACTCTTGAAGAGCTATTTGGAGCACAGCTGGTGTTACAGTTATATACTTTTATGGTCTCTATAGTGAATCATAGAATGGTTTGGGTTGGAAGGGACCTTAAAGCCCATCCAGTTCCAACCCCCTGCCATGGGCAGGGACACCTTCCACTAGCCCAGGTTGCCCAAAGCCCCGTCCAACCTGGCCTGAACCCTGCCAGGGAGGGGGCAGCCACAGCTGCTCTGGGAAACATGTGCCAGAGTCTCATCACCTTCACAGGGAAGAATTTCTTCCTTATATCTAATCCAAATCTACTCTCTTTCAGTTTAGAACTGTTACCCCATGTCTTATCAAGCACCTAGTCAAACCTATTAGTTGCCCTTGGGTTTGAAGGTACGCATTAGTGCTGCAGAGTTTACAGAGGGCAGAGGCTCTCATGATATGAACAGGCACAGCTTTGACTTATAGCAGAAGAGTCAACAGAGCTATGGTAATTTATGAAGACCGGCCTAATTTTCTACCCTGTCCATTGCCCTCAGCAGTCCGATACCCTTGTTTACCCAGTACCTACTTGACATTCAGAGGCAAACAACCCCCTTCAAAATATGTTGGGACATTTGTTCAGGCAGCATTATCTAAGGAAGCATTTTTTCCCTGGCTCCTTCAGATCACCAGTATAATATCAAAGCACAACGTGCAGCACCATAAGCATTTTCATGTTGCAGCAGTATATGCACTAGTGCTATTAGTGATACTAGCATAACTAATTGCTCATTTTTTAAAAAAACTGATTCCTTTGTCTGTGAATTCCTCTAGTTCACTAAGAAATGCAGAATAAAGTAAATTTACTGTCATGTAGTATAATAAAGACTTTGTTCTTATATTATGAGAGGAATAAAATGAAGAGTTGAGCCCTTCCTAAACACTTAATTGCCTCAGGAAACAAAGTATGATTCCCTCACTTTTATGACTGAATTGTTTACAAAGCCTTATTTATACTAGCCCTCAAGAAAAAAAAAAAAAAGAGACCTTTAGGCAGAGTTCCTCAGACGGGTTCTCTGTCTGCTTATACATGGCACTGTGAAGCGTCTGACAAATGCAGCTAGCTAAGGCCTGAGCCTGCTTCCACTGATGTCAGCGGGAAAAAAATCCCACTGACTTTAACAGGAGCAAAAATGTTGATCATGAGCAATTTCAAGTTGATGCTGAGCTACTAAGGCAGGTTTTCTCAAAATGCTATGGAAGTACGAGTCAGCTTTCTTCTACATGCGAAAGGCATATCTGCATCAAGATATGTCAGCTGCTTTTAAATCTGTCTATAGGTTACCTACTTACAATCAAAATGGCACTGTGAGGAAGTGCTGAATTGGGTCCGCGCCTTCCACAGAATTCATGGCACTCCATTAGTATACTTTGCCTAAGAATATTCACCTGTTTCATTGTGAAATAATGGTGGAAGGAATTTTTCATTTGCCCTTGCTGCTGCACCTACCAGAAATGATGCACAGGAGAAGATTTTTCTTGGTGACTTACTGTTAGACATGAAATCCTGATTTTAAAACACAGTACGGGTCATGTCTTCCAACTCTGAGGATCTTACTTATCAACTAGGCAACAGATTGGTTCAGACAGTAAATAAAAAAAAAAACAAAAACAAACCCTCAGTCAACTATTAGTGAGACTTGGTGAACTTCCTTCTACCTTGGTGACAATTCACAAAATTGCTGCTGGGCTTCAGTGCAGTTGTTAATTGGGCTGCTGAGAGCACACACTGTAGGGATGGGGCAAACTCAGACTTGTGCAATGTTCTCTGCTCCCCTTGGGACTCAAGAGATGCTGCAGGGACTGGAAGAAGATGAATGCTCCCAGCAGATTCTGCCAGCTCTAGTGAATGCCTGTGACAGACCTGACAGACAGCTAGAAAAGGACACAAGCCTTGTGCAAAGGGATATAGCTGCTATGGTTTCCACACCACAGTCGGCATGCTGGTATGCCCTGCCCTTCCAGTACTTCCAGGTTTAGGCTAGAGTATAGGAGAGGTCAAGGAGAAGAGACTGGGCTCCAAGACATACGACTGAGATGATGTGACTCCCTGTGTTACCTGAAATGGGTCAATAAAACAGGGACAAGGCGTGAAGATGGTGTGATTCCTGAAAAGGGAGGCAGCAGTAACAGGAAACACACAGTAATAAAGAGGTGTTACACTGAGAGTCTGGGAGACAGCTGTGACTGCCACAGCTGGTTTGCTTGAGAAAGATCAAATTCCCTCCACTGCATCCCTACACCGTGTGGTCTGTTCAGGATGGAAAGAAAGAGCAAAACAGCCCAGAGAAGGAGGAAAAGGCATAACTCAGAACTTACAGGGCAACCCAAATTCTCTAAACCCTAGAGACTTCTCCATAGCTGCCCGCAGGAGCCCAAAGGGATGCTGCAAGGCGCTGTGGGAGCTGTGGGCTGGCAGCCCCAGGTACCACCACTGCCCTGGGTGAGGGGATGTGCTCCGGGTGCTGGGCAAGCCCCTCCAGCTCCAGAGGGAAGAATGACCACAGCTTTCCAGGGAAACCAGGATCTCTCCCTTGTTAACGCCTGTTTCCATTACACCCCTCCTTCAAACCTTTCTTATGCTTAATAAAAAGACCAGCAGCCTCTCTAGTGTACAACACAGGAATGATTGTGCTGGTAAGAGACATCTAGAAATTCTATTCCTTTCAGGTTGCTGAGAGTTTCTGTGTCTGTCCTCTGTAATGAATTGCTATGACTGCATTGCAAGTCTGTTCGATGCCGAATTTATTTTTTTGAAGCTGTGCTTACTTACCTCATTGGAATGAGTCCTGTTTTGGTGCTTGGCCCTGTCGGACGCGTTGGAGAAAGCTTTGTTACAGCCTTCATGTTCACACACATATGGTTTCTCTCCAGTGTGAGATCTCAAGTGTGTTTTCAAGTTTTCTAGTCTGGAGTAGGCCTTTGTACAACCTTCAAACTGCAGACAAGAAGTAAGTCTGGATTAATTTTAATCTTTGGACTTGCAGGAAACAGTAAAAGATGACCTATAAAAGTTTAGAAACTTTCCAAGCCTTCATAACCTTGCCCAATGTAATTTTGTTTTTCGGATTTTAATTTCACCCAGGCAAACTCCATCACAGCTCAAGTTAAAATGCTTCCAGCATTATGTAAATCTTGTCTTACAGGAGAGCACAGTATTTGTCTAAGACAGAAATTCATTGCAAAGCCATTAGGAGGCTGGTGGCCAGCAATAATACCCCGCTCTGTAAGAGAAAATGCTTTTAAATAATTAAGCAAACTGAGCCCTGTTTAATAATGCCTTTTGGGGTTTCTTTGCACTTTAAACTTGAGGAAGTGGGCCAGATTATCCAGTGAATCCCCTCTTCTCAAGTTCTTCTCATCTGGGCGAGGTGGGTCACAAAGCAGACATGGTAGCCTCTTCTCCAGCAGATGTCCGACAGACAAGAGTTCAGGGAATGCAGCATCTGTGCCGCTCTGTTCCCTGCACATCCCCAGCTCCCTCGTTTGAGCCTGGAGCTCAGCCCCCTTTACTCACAGTGCATTTGTGTGGCTTTTCCCCTGTATGTCTCCTCATGTGGACCACCAGCATATACTGGGCTTTGAATGGTTTCTGCTCCCGGGAACAGTCCAGCCATCGGCACACAAACTCTTTCTTCTCACCGTGTATATGGTCATTGTTTATATGCTGTTCGGGTAGAAGAGAGATTACAGTTTAACAGAACTGCAACATCAGCAGCAGCCTTACTGCAACAGCACCAGTGGCTCAGGTGTGAACCAGGATCCTGCGGTACAAAAAAGAGTAAGAAGATTGTCTGAGCTTCAAAGCGATCATGGGGTTCAAATTACAGATCTCACTGGAAGTTCACTAAGGCCCATGAATTTGTTTCTACTGACGTCAACAGGCTTTGGATCAGGCCTCGGGGATACAGGCTGTTAAATGGATCCTGGATAATCTCATGCACAGCACCACTTGCGTGATTCACACTGAGTAATGCTTTCTCGGACCAGGAAAGCCTTATTTAAGTGCCACTCAACACAAACAAGGTTTACAAAATGAGGCCTTTAAAAACACATCCTCCAACCTGAAAAATCAACAGAACTGCTAAACCAAGTTTCCATGAAGACTTTTAACTCCCCACTACCCATATTTTCTTCCAGTAAATGTATTAGGTTAGTGTAAACGCTGTGGCGGGGGAAACAAAACCCTGCACACTGCAGTAACAAAAAACTCTGAGCACTGAAGCAGTCATCAAGCCAGCTTTTGCCATTGCCAAGTATGGCCCTGCCTGCACGTCTCTGGGAGCAACACCTGCCCCAGGCCTGTTGAGACACGTGCACGTGTCTTGCTGTGGTCAGTGTCATCTGTGTGAGTGCATCCAGAGACAGGCTGGGGCTGTGTACCTTTTACTCTTCCAGAAAAGTAGCTTGCTCTGTTCCCTTTACTAAGATCCAGTTCAGCAGAGCACTTAAATACGGATTTAATTCTTGCTGATTGTGTTTCTGAGCAGAAATGGGCAGATGAAACAGGGCCAGCCTCAAGATCGGTTTGTGTTTTTTTAAGGTTCAGCTGTGTGATTTTTTTTGCACAGCTTCAGAAAACAACAAAAGCACCCTACACATGGACTTTCAAAGGTTTATGAAAGCTGGAATTTCAGCAGGAGCTACCTGACTCATTCTCCTGGACTCTGCTGGAGAAACCCTGACTCAGAGACTTGATTCCCCCTTGCTGTACTTTCTACCACAGCTTGCTAGCTGTGCCACTAGATGGCCGCATTTCTCAGCGAATGCGATTATTTCCATTAAGGTACTAGACAAAAACCGTCCAGAGCTTATATCTGATCACAGCACAGGGATGAAATCTGTACCTACTCCGTTAAGTAGCTCACAGAAAAAGCCAGTCGTACAGAAACTCAGTAGTTCATACTGGAACACAAAGAAGATAATACCGATCTTTTCTAAAGTCCTGAAAACAATCAGAAAACCAAATAAAATCACTTATGTTCACGATTACGCGGCATCACCATGGCAAACAGATGTACATTGCCCATAAAAGATGACCGCTCTTTTTCTCTTTCGGAAACTTTATTGCCATTTTTTAAAGGTTGTGATGGGGCACAGAGCACATAAACAGAGCAGATGTGCTGGACAACAGACAACACGTAATCTGCAGGAGTTTATGTTTCAAGTGCAGATCTCTAGTTCATTCACACTACACACGCCTGTGCCAAAAGTGAGCAAATGCCCTGCACTGTGAAATGGCATCGGAAGAGTATAATGAGGTTAATGTGCAGTCTTCTTTCCTGAAAAAGAAAGAAGTAATGGGACAAACCTCAATGCATTCAAGTAATTCTTAGCCAAATCTTACTGTAAACGTTACAGACTATGAGTTATTTCATTAAACCAACACAGCCACAAGGGAAATAAAAATTAAGTGTTGACACAAGCTTTCCATTTGGTACAAAAACTTCAAGGCTGGTTCAGTCAGTTCACAACAGCACCTCCCTTTACCTCCTGCTGTGTGGACACTCAGGCACCATGCATGCTCTCTCAGAGAAATACTCCATAGGAAGGACACTTTTTCTCTTTGTCCCTGCAAATGAGCTTGCTCCTTGCCTTTTGCTCCTTTAGACCTCTAGCCTTTATCAGCACAAGCATCCTCTAAAACTGGCCTTCCTCATGGGCACAGAACTCTCTTCCTCACTCCCTCTCCAGCCCAGGCTCACTGCAGCACTTGGCAAAGGTCAGACAGTGGAAGAGGCTGCCCAGGGAGGGGCTGGAGTCACCATCCCTGGAGGGGTTTAAGGGTTGTTTGGATGAGATGCTGGTGGATATGGTGTAGGGGAGAACTTTGCAGAGTAGGGCTGAGGGTTGGACTCGATGATCCCAAGGGTCTTTTCCAACCTGAACGATACTGTGATTCTGTGAAAGCTTGCCCAGGATGGATTACTCATCTCTCTCCACCACTCCACTGGCTCACCTGTCAAGGATCTTGTGATCACCCTCAAGTCCCCACACAACTGTGTCCCTCCATACTCATCTGACCTGCTCTCTTAACCTGACACTCCCTTCCTACTCCCTCTGCTCTTCCTACACTCAAACCCCTATTTGCCCTGTTTTCTCTCATTGCTCTGATGCTCCAAGAGGCCCCTGAGAGCTCAGCTCCAAAGCCAACTCATTCTCATTCAACCCCTCTGAGGATCCTCGCCTTCATGTAAAGCCTAGAAGAAACGAACCCATGACATCATCTGATAATCTGGGTAATTTCTTTAGCTCTCAATTGAGATGCTTTTGCAGAAGGGTGATATTTTAGAAGACCTATAAATGTGCCCAAATACTGGGCAGGCTGGTCGGGAAGAAGACACTTGTTAGACGTTAAGTCAGTACAAGTAAGAGGCCAACAGCAGAAACCAGCAGTGCTCTCAGGTAAGGAGATTCACAGCATTTGTAACCCTGACCATGGTAGGGCCAGGTTCAAACGCCCCCACTCACCCAAGTTATGATGTGAAAAACTGATCAGTCATCTGCTATGGACGTGTAGGCAGAACTAGACAAATACAAAACAGGAACTAAAACTATACTGGGATTTTTTATCATTATCATTTGGCAGAAACAATGTGAAATATTTACAACATGTTTAAAGGAAGAAGGAGGTCTCACTGCACAAACAACGGCAATTAGGAAAGTTCAGAAGTTTGTGAACTCTGGCATTCAGGTTCTTTGACTCAGATAATTACCTTTGGATTTTGCACGGTGTTTTTGGCTCCCTGGTCTCTATTATGAGAGGGAATGAATAGTTTTGAGCTTGTAAAACAAAGAACAGACAGGAATAAGAGTATTATGCAAAGCAGAAGCTTTGGTACAGTACAATAAGGATTTATAGGGTTTCAATTTATAATCTGTTTGTAACCTTATTACACTCATGAAATGTCACATTCCAGGGACTAGATCAGAAGGATTTTTTTTTTCCTGGTGAAATTGAATTTTGATGCAGTTTCAGGGTGTGAAAAGGCTTTCCTTTTAATTTTGTAGGCCCAAACCTGCAAGTTTTAGTTACGTTGGTAATCCTTATTACCGTAAATAGGCACATGAAAGCCAATGATATTACTCCCTAGTGTCAGGTTTGCTAACATAAGGCTCTGAAGCACCAGCTCTGTATTATTAAGAATTTCTGACCTGAAAAAAAAGCCCCCATTAATAGCTGGAATTCTACTAGCTATCTCCCATTGCACACAGCTCCAAAAGCTGCTAAACAGGGGTCATTTGCAGAATACCAGTCACTTTCATGCCACTTCAATGCTCATTACCAAACCTCAGTTTGTCCTGCCTCATTTTCTCTAAAAAATTTTGCTATTATCATTCGACTCCAAAATACCCTAAAATGAACAGAGGAAGCTGACTTAAATGCTGATTTTGGTCTCAAAATTGCCTGGCTTTGAAGGAGGAAGCTCTGAGATGGATTTCAATAAAAAAAAAAAAAAAAAAAAAAAAGCCACCAAATTAATTGAAATCAAGGCTGAAGTTGGCCTGTCATCTCTACTGGGGAAGCTCAAAAGCCAGAGGTAACAGGGAGCACAACCTGCAGTGTCCTGGAAGCACAAATGCTTACATGGTAAGAGATACTATTTAAAAAGGCAACACCTTTAATCATACATGTTCTCATATAATCAATGTACACCGTACACGCTACTCCATATTGTAGCAGATGATGTGAAGTGAGACTGGAGGAAGGATCTGCAATAATCTTAGTGTTCCATTTCCTTCCTTCATGTGTTTTTTAGAAGAAAGGAGTATCTAAGCATATCCTAGCTGACTGCTTGTACCCATTAGCTATTCAATACATAAACAAAGGCCAAATGTGCTCTCACAGTAGTCAAACAGCAGGAGGAAAGCCTCTTCATACCAGTGGAACGAGTTAGGAACAACAGAAAAAGAATGATTGTCACCTGCAACTGAGATTGCATCTGAAAGAAAAGTGTTATTTGGCGGATAAAGCAGAAAACATAGAGAAAATCTGAGGAAAAAAAATATGAGAAAATATAGATTCTGCTTTCTAACCTAGACACACTACCCTAGAGTATGCTAGGAGAAAAATGGGAGGAGACCATGCTGTATTGATATAATGTGGTAAGTTAGTGGCACAGCGGAAGGCATGCCAAAAACTGGTTTAATTTCAATTATACAACAACAATTTCAGACTTTTATCTTCTCCCAGTTATTTCCCTGTATTTCAAAAATTTAAAAAGGTGGTGCAAAATAACTTCTCACTAGATCTCACTACTGACATCAAGCAAAAGAAGCATTTAAGACATCTCCTAGCACAAATCTCGCCCTGGACTGTACTGCCACAGAAAGTCCCTCAAACCAGCAGAGCCGCTGCATTTTCTGCGTAGGAGACAAATCACAAACGGTGAAGAGGCATCGCGGTGGAACGGCTGCTAAACACAGCTCATCCCACAGCGACACGAGGGAGCCGCAGAGCCCACGGTCTGCAGAGACAACATGTGCGGAGATTGTGACCATCAGGAACAGACTGGAGAGCTCTGAGGCTGCTTTGGAAGGGCATTAGCTGTCCTTGACCTGTCATCCTGCAGGGAACACTCTTATGTGTTTTGCATAGGGGATGTAGATTTGTCCTTAATTTCACATACGGTTAGAAACAGGAGGAGGGCTCCTGGTCATCAGGCCCATCCCTCACTGCGGCAGGCCCTGCTACATGTAATCCTGGTCATGAATGGAGCAAGCTTCATCTTCTACGTACTTTGGTGATCTACTCCCTCTGCTCCCATCGGAAGGCTCTTCTAGGAACTTACTCCTCTGCTGGTTAGCAACTAATTTCTAGCTTCGATTTATTCACAGCCAATTTATATCCATTTGTTCTTGTGCCAACACTATCCCTTAGCTTAAACAGCTCTGCTTCCTTACGTGATGTTTATTTCTCTCCCTCCCCCACCTCATCCAACTAATCTACAGACAGCACTCTCCTCTCTGCCTTCACTGCTGGACTAAAGAAGCTGGTTCCTTCTGGTCTTCCCTAGGATGATCAAGTCCTCATTCCTCCTCTTACCCTACTTTGGCTTGAGGTGTGGAAGTCCCTGTGTACTGCCTGTCATTTTGTTCCCAGTCTCCCCATTGCCACTTCCAGGACTGGGTCAGTCCATCCCTCCTCTTCACCTGCTCTAATACAATTTCAACCTTGTCAACCAGAATACTGTGAAGTACACCAGAGCTCACCAGACTTAGAGTGCGAGAATTCAAACTTCCCTGTCCTCACTTAGGTGTAGGTACAGATGTATCCTTCACATTGAACTTTAGACCATTACCAAAGCACCTGAACACCTCCTGCTGTGTGAACATATCCCTCCTAACAACAAACCCTGGGAAACTGTATCTGCTACTATGGCCACAGTAGAGGCGGAGATGTAAGGCCCAGGAAAGCTAAAGCCCTCATGCACACAACTATTTACATCTCTGATTCCCACTAAAAGCAGTCACTTGTTCATGAGTAGTGTGACTACTTTTGAGGTTCTTGACCCACACAGCTTCCTGAGATATTTGAGTGATTGTAAAAAGAGTATCAGCATTCAGAAAAGCGACAGGGCGGCACTTAAGCAAGTGCCCAATGCTTGCCTGCTCCCCGGGGAATCCACAGCTCATCACTGCTCCTTGCTACCATTTTAGGTAGTCAGGCAACTACAAGATGACATCAGGCAGGCCTCCCTACCATCTCATTAACATCTCGATAAAGATTAACTCCATGATCCACAGCAAGATGGACAGACAAAAGCTTTGTAAAGAAGTCAGGATATAAAGGAGGTCCTGGTGAGGCAGGAAATATCCTGTGACAATAGAAATCCCATTGTGAAGAGGAAAAAAAAAAAACAACTGCATCTCCATGGAGTGAAATCCCCAGCAGACTTTTTGGACACGTTCCAATCACTGCAATCGAGTCTCTTGCTAACCTCTGTGACTCTCTGTTAGAACAATGCATGCATTTTAATTTCCTCTTATCTGCTGGAAAATAGGTATGGATCCTGTCTGTCCTTTCCCTACTAAAGATCGCTTGCAGGCACAACCAGGCTAAACAACCACAGGAGACTAACGTCTCCTCCCTGCTGCACAAGTCAAGAGTATGCTGTTGACCTCATGTCCTTAGGGTGGCATAAGTACTTAAGCCATTTTTAGTTCCTGAGACGGAAGAAGCACTTAAGCTGCTTTAAACCTTTATGGTGGCATAAATGTTTAAGCTGGCTGCAGTTCCTAAAGCCAAGTTGAAGCTATAGCTATACACAAAGAACTCTGCACTTCTGCATAGGCACAAGCCTGTGGAGAAGCTCAGATAACTATCTCCAGTCCTCCTTCCTTTTCTTTGGATGCATTTATTGTTATTCTGTTAGAGTTCTTGCGGTTGTCTTGCACACTTTATGGAAGATTTAAGAAATGCTGTTGTGACAGATCTCTGTTAACGCTGATTAGCAACATGACAATTTATACAATCCGATGATCTGGCCCAAAGCAGGTCAGCGTCTCGACAGTCTTGACACCTTTGCTGAAACAGAATACCTACAGTTAAAATCAGCTGGATCTTCAAAGCACTGCACGGTAATTTCCTCTGGGTATAATGAATGCACTAAACACTCTGTTTGCACACTGCACTCCTCACCTTGCAGTGTTTGATCTTGTCATTCAATCTCAATACTTAATTTTCAAAGTTTTTGACTATTACCAAATGAAGCCCCCCACTCCCCCTAGATTTGGTCATGATTCCAAACCTAAATGAGGACTAGCGGCACACCACATTTCAGTAATCAGACATTTTGGGATTACATGTGAGAGAGAGAAGTGTGACTTTTTTAACAGCATAAAAAAAAATACGTACCACAAATGTTTATAACTTCAGTGTGTCTAAAAAGGTTTTACTCATTAACAAAAATCAAGTCACTAAATAAAGTTTCAGCCAAAAAGATGGTTATTTCAAAAAGGAGTGAAGTATGTGGAAAATAGGAAATACAACTTATGCTATTTTACAAACTTAATGTATGAACTCTGTGTGCAGGACTGTTAATATTTAATTCTAAGAAACAAATTAGACCTCAGTCAGCACTCTAGCTGAATCCATGCTTAAAGCTCATTTATTACTATGCCATTCTGGATTCCCATCTCTGTCCCTTGAGAACTGACAATAGCAGTCAATGAAGAAAGGGAGAGATCAAAATTAGAAGCCCAAGTCAGCTGAAAAATATTGATGATTTATAACTTGGAAGTAGATGGACAGGGATGACAGGCGCAGAAGAAGGGCAGCATGGAAACCAATTGCTGGAAGAGAGAATGGAAACAGTAAGAAAGGAGGAAAGTGGCGGGTGGGGGGGATCACATCATGTTCCGACCATGCTGAGACACTGCATGGTTCTGCCCCATAACAGCTCATCACCTTTTCTTACCTGTTGCTGTACCTCCAATTTCACTACTTCAATAGCTCATAAACCGTTAATTCACCTGCCTTGGTCCAAAGGGCTTGGGTTAATCTGGTTATTTTGACTCCAGGATTTGAGGGACAATTCTCATGTGAAGGACAGACTGAGGGGAACCTCAGGGATGCTGCAAGAAACAGTTGGGGTCAACAGCTGTCTTGCGCCAGCACAGCTGCCACTGGGAGAAGACCAGGTTTACAGTCACATTATAAAATGTATTAAAGATTTGGGGTCAGTGAAACACAAGGCAAGAGACTATTCTTGTCTCATGGGGTGTACAGGTTTGCAAGGAAGGAACGCACAAAGACCGAGAGTAGTCAAACTAATAATAGTTAATGAACATTTGCATTTTGTGGAGTTTACTGTAAGCCTGAGCTGGAGTCATCTTTTTGCCCCAAATGCTGTTTAACCAAGCCATGGCTAATCAAATTATTTTCTATGTATGGGCTCGGAGAAGTCTTGCTCTCTAAATGTGAAATGGTATTACTAATGAACAGGAATACACTAATTCAAAGGACACAACCCATCAGGACTGTTTTCCTCTCACCTCCCTGTTACAGCTGAAAATATCAGTCTGATTACTTTTTTTTTTTTTTCCAGCTCTCTGCACTAATAACAGCAATAAAAGTTCTCAATCCCCAAGTTAAAAAAAAATGTTTTCTTTCTGCTTCTCCTTTTGTTCTCTTGCAATAAATTCTGTAGTTGTCTTTGTTGCCTATCAATAGGTTAAACATATCCAACTTGTATGTTTAAATGCTAAAGACAGAGAAGTCCCCAAGGATACGTCAATCGTTGGCTCTTGTACAAAGAAAATACTGTATTTTGCTCAGAAGAGCTTTCTGTGGCAATTTAAACACAGTGAGACAGACACAATATCCTGGAGAGAGGAAAACCTGCCTTATTACATTCCTGACCCAAGAGAAAGGATCTGCCCTTAGGACATAAAGAGAATCAGTGGGGGGAAAAAACGAGAAAAGTTATCTAATCCTAAAAATAAAGACAGCAGTTCATAATACAGCATGACCTTCTTTTAATCTCTGATATAGTAGTTATACAGTATGGATGTGATATAATACCAACAGGGCAAACACAGCTTGCTCATCAGGCTGGGAACTGATTCCCTCAGCCTGTATCTATATTTCCAGGTTTTGGACAGGTTTTTGGTAAGCTTTGGGATATTCTGTGGAGGGAATGGAACTTATGGGATATTGCGGGGATTCTTTCCCAATAAGATCACATCTTGTTCTTGTTTCATTTAATACACATATATTCACGTATACAGTAAAGTCTGTTAGCAGCAAAATGCAGCTCTATCAAGGGCCATGTTTTACAGCTCTCCCTTGATTTCCTGTGCGAGAGCATGCAGCTATAAAGCAACAGGCAGAAATTGCATCTTTATTTCCTAAACCTGAAAATTTAATAAATGAGATTCAGCCAGAACATCAACATAAACATTGTGGACATTAATCATTCCACTTTTACAGTGGTAGGAACGATGCTTTGATGACTCTCAGCTTTGTTTCTCCTCTGATGTTCTCTCCCATAACTCTGACTAGAATCAAGTGCCATCTCTTTCTTGAAGGTTGCATTCTTATATTACTAGCTGGGAGGTTAATAGATGAAGCTGGTATGTTATAGGAATTCCAGCTTCCTTTACTTTTTTTCTTCCTATGGAAATAATTTTTCAATGCGTGATGCTGTAATAACTGGGCTTTGCCAGCTCCTCCAGCGCTGCTGCTCTGTATTGTGTTCGCCTTAGTTCAAGCAACGTATTACAGCTTCCATATTTTTGTGATGTTATCAAGGAAAAAAAACACCTGAATCTGTGACCTGCTCAAGGACAGGGCTAATTGCATTTGAGTGAGGGAGCTGCAGCAGAGAATCCCTGTGAAGGAAAGTGGAAACCAAGAACTAGATGCTCAAGTCAACTGTTCTCTAATGGGGACATTTTGGTTATGTCTCTGCCCTCCAGGGATACACCCTGCTCTCCTGAGATCTGCTGAAGCAGAGAAAGATGCAACGGGGTTCCCATAAGGATGACTAAGATCTTCAGGCACTGGAAGGAAGGAGCCCATAGGGAAGAAGTGTCCCCCCCGCTGCCCCTGAAAGAGTACAAGGGGCCAACTGCAAGCTGACTGCTCCTGGCATTTCTCCCAACCACTTTCTCCTACCTGTCTGCCGTCTGCATTACTTCCCAGCTCTGGCTGCCCTCCCGGCTGCCTCTGCCGCAGCACACTCCTGCGGGTTGTATCACATGCTCCACACCACTGCATGGATGCTGGTAAACTCTTCTCCAACTTCCACTTGTTCCAGCATCTTTCTTGGTGCAAACTGTACATGTTCGGATGCTGCACTGAGCATGTAACTGCTACACTGACAGCAAGAAAGCCTATTGCTGGAGGGTAATCATTTTGGAAAAGGCAACCTGACAGGCAGAACCCCAATACAACTTTCATCTTCACCAAGACTCCAAGACTTTAAGAAAAATAATTTTACATGTCCATGTTTGGCTCACTTCTAGTTTGTGGGTTTTTATGCTCTTCACATTTAGCAGCTCAAATTATACCCACATTTTACCTGTCTCCTGTATGAAGATCACACAAGAAAAATTTAGGGTAATTTGATGCCTGCAGCATAAACCAAGAGACCCAAGACAGATTAGCAAGGAGAAAAGCGGAGTGAGAAAGAAGCCAGGTGAAGTGTGCACCAGTGACAAGGAATTCAAACTTGGCTCAAAAGGCCAGGGCTGGAAGAAGAGACTGAACAAAGGATGCTTGCTGAAGGGTTTAAAACCCACTGCTAAGTGATGGAACTGTGATGTTGGTCTTTACGCCGTAGAGACTGAAGGTGGTCTTCTCCCAAACCCTATACTCTAGCCCTGCACTGATGATCTTCAGTCTGTTCTGCCTGCTTTCCTTCCTTCTTTCTCTGTCACACATGCACATGAGCTCTCCCCACAGGCTTTCTGAGAGTTGGTTAGGGGCAGGAGTGCTACAGCTTCAGATGCAGGAAGGATTCCTGCCTTCAGAAAACAGCTCTACCTCATGACTGCAAGGAGGTGCAATGCCTGGTCCTGCCATAGACTCACAAGAGAGGAGGAGACCTTCACTGCAAAGAGCTCCACATTCTTCGCAAATCTGTTACACATTCCTCTCTCAACCTCGTCAAAGCAGTAGTGCACAAACAAGGGCAGAGTTCTTCCTACAGTTGGGTGGGAAGAGGGCAAAGACTGGCCTGAAACCAAACATCTGTCCTTCACTAGGTCTGAGATTACCAGTGAATGTTGCCTAGAAAATCCAACATCTGATACCTTCTAGGAGTGACTGAATACGGAAGGAGAGAAAACCACCTGAGGCGCAACTTCAAAATTTTCTGCTTCGTGATCTTTGCATTTAGGGATTAAAATTGATTTTACATGCAACAGCTACAGAATTTCCAGGAAAACCAAGTTAAAACCCATTAAAACTCCCTCACAGGCAGTACTGAACACGAGCAATGGCTGACTTCCCTTCTTTACAAATCTGAACTCACATACAGCTGTGTGCAATCTTTAACAAAAACATACGTGAAAAACAGTCCTTACCTTAAAAAAAAACCCCGCCAAAATCTGAGCAGCCTAGCACTTAGCACTGCTACAGATGTTAGCTAACACATTTAAAAGCATATATTCTATTTCTGGATTTTTCTCACTAGCAAAAAAAGACCACAGAGGACTCCCGCCAGAACACTTGAGAAGGAAGTTATCATAAAGAGGCATTACAATAAGGTATTTCATCTTATTTGCAAATAGCATGAAGAATGAAAATACCATCCTGATTTTGTAAGAAGCACATCAGCACACATGAAGCAGAAGAACTAAATACTTTGGATGTTTTCCCACATTGCTGCAGAAAACAAAAATCTAGAGGCCTCTTTCCTGCCACCATAACTCATCTGACTTCAATGGAAATCAGATCCACTGTACGTATTAACCTGAAATTAACTGTTCTCCCCCCATATTGTTTAGCTTTCATAAATTCCAATCAGCTCCTAGCCGAGATGTGCAGATCTTGGTTCTATGAGCTGCTCTGCCTGCACGGGCTCTTATGGCAGCCTGGAGCCCATTAAATTCGATTGGGTCCAAACGCACCGAGGTCTCTGCAGGAGCAGGGTTTTAGCAGCTCTTCTAGTTAGTTATTGAGCTGTGGGTTCCAACCACGCTCAGAGTAATTTTTTCGTTTAAAATAGGGCATGTTCACAAGAAAATAAAATGGGAAGAAATTTCTAATCTTTACATTCCACAGCACAGACCAGACTGGTGGAGCCAAGAAATAAATGCTCAACAGTAAAGATGCCTAGAGCAGAAAACAATGAAGTAAAAAAAGTACCCAGCAAAATATCCCAACAACTGTGGTGCACCAAATTAATATATAAAGCCAGAGCAGTTTTATAAAAATTGTATGGCTCTAATGATAAAAATCTGTTAAAATTTATACTGCCTTTCAGTGCACGGTTTGGAAATACACTGCAAGTAGGTCAGTACCAACAGGCTCTTTAAGTTAAAATGTAACCATATATTACAACAGCTTTATATCATTTTATATTAGCAGAGACAAACCGCTTAATCCCATGAGCCAATTTACAAATCTATGAAAGGCTATAGAAAGATAGAATAAGGAAAAGCTATCCATCTTAACAAGATTTTGAAGTCTTCGAAGCTCCCGGACCTGTACAATGGGTCATCTATCTACGCAGAAGGATTAGCAAAATACTCGATCTCTTACCAAAAAGTTAAACCATGGCCTTCTTTTACAGAAAATCCTATGCTCCTAACGGGGTGAACTAGCAAGGTAAATGTCAGACAATTAAATAGGATCTGCTCTTCAGGGTGTATTAAGCATATGGCCACTTACACTAAGCATGTAGACGGGACTTGCTGAACAACATGCACTTCATTTAGTTCAACCTTGGACCAGATTTTGTAAAACCATGCACTTTCTTCTGCTTTTAGTACTCTGTTAATGATAAGAAAATAGTTAACACTGATCCACTTAAAATGAAAGAAAAGATATCCCTCAGCAGGATCTTACTGTGTAAATCAATCAGTAAATCCTTTTATTTTTTTTAAAGAGAGTCCTATGCTTACCACATGGACACATGCAAATGGCCTGTATGATAAAAATACCAATGCTTCATCTGCAGAAAGAGACTGTAGAATAGCAGGATTTTTTTCAATAAATGCGTCTAAGATAGTCTTTTGTAGATACATAATCTACAAAAGATGCAGTTCAGATTGGAGATAATACCTGATCCACTTTTTGCAATGAAATGCACAAAAATCCCCTAAGAGAGCTGGGAATGCAGCTACTTAAAAACACACAACACTTTTCACAGAAACTACAAAGAAAAATGTTGGTCGTGATAAGCATTACCAAAATCTTTACTAGGCAATGTACATTTTAATGTTTGTTTCATCATAGAGGAGATCCTGGTAGAATTAATCCAACAACGGTGGGTAACAGCCACTGCAGCGTGTTAAAGCCATGATATCACAACTGAACTGGAGAAAGTATTTGGAGCGCTTTCTTCTTAAGATCTCTAAAAATCATTTCTAACAAGCTTCAAGCACATGCAATAGTTTATTGCTCTTCTGAGATGTCTTGCAGCTTTCTTCCGCTGGACATCCATTTAGAATTTACCATTCACATCCATGCTAGGCTGGGTGCTAGGCTGGGTGTTTCTGTCACATCCTAGCAAAGTCAGGGTTAGCAAAGTCTCTGTCACATGTCAGATGTTAGTTACCCTTGATGCTCCAGGGAGAGGCAGCAGAAATACCTTCTTTCATCGCTCTCTAGCCATGGGATAACATTTTCTATTCTCTCACATATAGCCAGTCTTGTGCTGTAGCTAGACTACAGACATATGTTTGAGCTGTTGGAATGAAGACTGTGCAGGATCTCTTAGTAGAACACGGCGATATCACCTAACACACTTAGAAAAGAGCCAAGGCCAATTTTTTTCTGCCTTGCATTCCATGCACTAACTTTAATTGATTTGCAGTGAACTTACAGGTGCTTCTGGTAACTAAAAATCAATCCTAAATGGTCTGGTTTATCTCAAAGATTCATCTCTTCTATATACCATTGTTGCACCATCTGAAGGGGACACAGTTGTACTGGTAGTCAACCCCAGTCTTACAGGAGTAAACCAAAGGGCAGTCCTGTGTCTCTGTAACTCTCCCTCACCCAAAAACTATCAGAGCTGAACTCTGGCACCTCCAGAATGTGATATAAACCACACTTCTTTGTTCAGGCTTCTTTTACTAACCGTAAATGTCGGAATCCCCTTGGCAATTAATTTCCTGGCTGGTAATCCCTTGGCTCTGATCCACACAGAGAAAGTGGCTGCACTGGAGGGAGGTGTGCAAGGCACATGCTCGGGCTTTGCAAAATGAAGTGGTCTCTTGATATAAATGACAACGGCCAAGCCTGAAAACTTATTTGCTCTGCATAATGAGGTAAGCTAAGCTCACTGTTAAACACTCTTTAAGCTGAGTGTAGTGTGGCAAACAGTCAAATACTGCAAGCAGGGTTATTTGTGGTAATATTAGAAATAGTTTAGGCACAAGAAAGATATGCAAAAACTATCCTCGTGAGATATAGAAATATACATCGTATGATAATTAGCACTGATAAGTTTAAAGGATAAAGCCTTTATTTTACTAACTTTAAGAAGAAGTACACTAACAAAAAAAAAATAATGGCTCTATACCCACAGCATATTAAGCCTCTATATTCTCAGCTCCTGTACAGAGGAACAAAACTCTTGTGCAGTAATCCTTCCTAGTGCTGGTAACTGGAAAAACAATCTACAATGCACAGTCCAGAACTATATGGATGCCTCTCCCTAGCAGCCAGCTCAGGTGGGCTGGATCAGCTTTGACATATATATATATATATAAAATTTAAGGTCTTGTGAGACAAAAGGACAGAGAAACTGTGTAGGTATAATTTCCATAAGCAGCCAAACTCTCAAAAACATTTTGACTAAGTTTCCTTTAGTTTTAGACAAAGGCTGTCACAGGAGGAAGAAAGTTGGTACCGTGCTCACATGTGCCGTGAAGAGTGAGATACTATCTTTTTAATTAACTCAGCCTAAAGTGATGTGGTCTTAAGTGAAGCGCTCCAATCCGGGATTCCTCAAAAATTAGGAAGCATCAGAGCTAAATAAATACAGGAAAGCCACTTGCTCTTCACACTCCAAAATGCTAGAAAAAAGCTCACAAAACCATACTGGCTCTCGCTGGGTGGATCCTCTTTCCACACTGTCCTGACATGGAGGGCCTAACCATGGGCATACCTTAAACAAGGATAAAACCATTGCCAAGGTAATAACAGAAGGAAAAAAGGACAGTGAGCATTTGAGGTACGAATGCTTGTGAAGCAAGCTCTTGCCCTCACTGAAAACACTCTGAATTCAAGGGGTGTTGCCCTTATCTGGCAGAAATCACCGTGGAGGTAAAGTGCTAACTAGAAGCAAAGGATGGGCTTAGCCGCGTAGTGCTTCTCTCCGAAAATTTAGTGAGTGCCTACCTGCTGCTGTGTTGCTGCTGTTCTTTCTTTTAGTGCTTTCTTGACACATGTAGGAGAGGATAAAAGCCTAATGGGTACGAGTGTCAGCACAATATAAATTACTGCAAGGAAAAACTTGATGCATGGCTTGGGATCTGAAAGAGGAATGTCCACCATTGTTTGTGATTATGGATCACATCACAATCTAATAGCAATTTTTATTTAATCAATAATTTCCATGCTGAACAGACAGCCCTGTTACAGAGAATCGACAAGCAGGTACTGATAGCGACAAGGCTTGTTATTAATCTTTACCCTGCCAACATATCAACCAAACTACTGTAAAAAAGCACCACCAGGATGGATTTAGAAGTAGGTCTTTCTTTTCATTCTTTTCTGTCTTTCTTCTTTCTCCTTTCTCCTTCTCTTTCTTTCCCCCCCTCTCTCTCTCTCTTTCTCCCCTTCTTCCTTTGCCTTTCTTTTCTTTTTAGCTACACAACCCCATTACCCTTCTCCCTTTCCAGGTACGTAATGTCTCATACACTTTATATTCTAAGTTTATTTGAAAAACCTGGGGCTTGAATTACACAAAAAGGCAATTCATATTAAGCAATTTCACAAATCAGTGGGACCTAGCCCAGTGCTCAGTGTTAGCCATTATAGGCTAATAAATCATACTTTCTCTTTGAGATGTCAATCGCCAAAGTGCTTTGTAAAAATGTTGGCATCTGTAATTCAGCGAAGCCTTTTCATCTTGAAATAAGATGCTCCAGACTGATAACAAGAATAATCCTCTCTTGATCAAAAAAAAAAATCTGCATTTTACCAATTAAAGCTGCTGCCAGAAGCCAAACGGAGCAGCACTGAGACTCCACTGTAGTTTATCTCTACTAAACACAAGGAGGGATACAGTTAGAGCTTTGTTTCATTTTCAGCTTGACTACTTTATCTCACGGAGAACTGCAGCATCTCAGCCCTGCGATACACGTAAGAATGGTATATGCAGACCTCATACCTACAGTGCAAGCCACCAGAGGACCCACTCCAGACAAAACCACCACCCATTCATTTTATAGATTAGGTGAAGAAGAAAAGTCACGCTCACACAAAAGTTTACGCACTGGAAAACACTAAATTTGTTTCACCACGATATTTCTATGAAAAGCTTACACAAACAAAAGAGACTGCAAGAATAAATCCATGCAGCCCAGCCCTCTCAACATCAAATGCAAAAGCTGCACTCACGCCTGTAGTTAGCTTGCCTGTCCTTGCCTTTGATAGTGCACACTGATCTGCCAGTTCTGTCTGAGAAAAAGCAGTTCCACATGCAATAGCTGGACAGCATTTATAGATTTCTATTCTTCCAGTCTCTGGGTTTCTACAGGCAAAGCTTCTGGGTAGAATATGGGCAGCTATGAGGGTGAACATGGTACTTGTGACAAAGATATGAAGATGGGCTGCACTATGGATGGAATCCTCTCCATCAGGAGATGACAAAAGCAGTGCAGAGACACACCCCACCCAACGGGGGACACCAGAAGGTTCAAGGTAGATCTTCCACTGGTTCACCGTAACAACACAGGCTACATAACAGCAAATCACTTAATCAGCAGTAGCAAGGCAGGCAAAAGCTTCACAGAAACCACAGCTCTGTCCAGGAGAATCTGCTGTGCTGGCCACTTGGTTGGGACTGAAAGGTACCTGGAGTCAGTGCACAAGCCCAACCCACCTTGCAGCTCAGAGGCAGCAAAAACAGCAGGCTGGGACTCCCCTTTTCTCTCTTCTCCATGATATGCCAACAAGAGTCAGGAGCCCAAAGACCCAACTCAGTTTGCCTTTTCACTCTTGCCTATGAGTTTGTCCCTCAGTCAGCGTGGACTCCCCTGGGACTTGGCTGGCAGCTTCTCATCCAAAACTGGAAGTCTCTTATTCATTCCCTCATTCCCTTACATCACTAACCTGGAAGAGTTCACTAGCTGAACTCTCAGGCAAAATAAACACTTCAAATAAGTACGTATATCCAAAAGCCACCTAAACCAGTGCTTTGTGATTAAAAACACAGGCAGAGGCCAAACCTTCCTTCCTGCCACACACCACCCTTTCCACTCAAGTGCCCACTTGCTCAGATTTTGATCTAAATGGCTGGAGTAACTTCTTGGGGGACAGGAGGAGCACTGTTCATCCCTACCCACAACAGAGAAAAAGAAGTGCTATTTAAATGACATGTCATAGTTTAGCAACCTCTTTCAGGGACATCAATTCAAAGACATTGACTTTGGCAGCTCATATGAACAGTAGTGGTAGCAGCAGCAGACTAACAACAAGTTTTCCTAATGCTGTGAAAGAAACGCTAATTACAGCGGAATTAAAATTTAAAAAATGATTACATTTCTCTCTCTAAATCCCCTCTTAATACTTCACAGATTAGGGTGGATTTATTTTTTTGTAAACCTTTCTCTATCAAAAAAAAAGAAATCCCCACTTTATTTATTTTTTTTTTCTCTTCTCCTCTGTGATTCATCAAAAGCCAGACTCTAGGTAGGGGAACTGCCGATCCGCTTGTGTAGTGGAGTGCTTAAGAGGGCCTGAGCCAAAGCACAGCTGGCCTTTGGGTCAAGCCCAGAGTGAATAAGATCTCTTCACAAGACAGCAGTGCTGACTTTTAACACTGCTGGAAGGCAGAGGGCATCACGGTGGCTGGTGCAGAGCAAGGATGTGCTGGGAAGGCAAACAGGGGCCGCTCAAGACCCCGAGGGCTACCGAGGCTAGAGAACAGCAGTGAGGTCTGTCTACGGTTACTTAACCTTAAAACCCAACAGCACTTACACGGTTACCTTTGATGAGGGGTTAAAGACTTGCTTCATTTTAAAGAAATCTGTATTAGGTACCCATACAGGCAGCAAGAGAGAATGAACACCATTTAGGGGCAGAGATCTGCTTACCAGCTTTCCTACGCCATGTAATGAATTGCTGGCCTGTAAACGATGCTGCCGTTCTGGCACAGTTCAAAACTCTGGGTTCAGCAGCCTATAATCCAGCACAGTAAGGTGGTGTCTCAATTACAACTCAGCCTTTAAACAGACAGTGAGGAAGAGATTTCAAAATCTAAAAACCTCTGGACAGATGTTTCTCATGGTTATTTGCTACAATCTTTCCTCCCTCTCTCTCCTCCCCTTGTTCCCTCTCAGCTACAAAGAGCAAATATACTGACGGGATGCACAAACTGGAAAAAAACCCTTTCAACAGCACTTGCTTGCCTTTGAAACAGCTCCCTGCCTTCTCCATGTTGTCCCAAACTTCAGCCCAAGCCCTGGGCTTGTCTCATTTGAAGAATCATTTTTTGGTCCACAGTGTTGCTTCTACAAATATGGATTAGGGTCCAGACCCCAGTGAGTAAAAAATAAAGTAAGATGAAATAGTATAAAACCACCAACAAAAACCCCTTTGCTGTTGTACGTAAAACATTCTCCTTTTGTCAGGAAAAAATGATTACTATAATGGATTTCATGTTCTTATCTATTCCTTACTCTTTTCAATTTAAAGGAAACATTTCTGAACCTTTCAGGGCAGTAGCTGTCACTGCCACGCACAATGAGCTTGCGAATGGGCTGAAGCCTCTCTGTGTTACTGCGCTAGAGCAAAATAAAACTATAATGAAAATGCACTGAAAACTGCCCCTGCAAAGAAGAATTAAAAATTAAATAAATCCCTGCATATATCTGGAGGTGCATGCAAACTGGGATGTATAATTACACACCTTCGAGATTGTGAAGGGACTTGCTTCACGTAGCTGGGACTTCACCTGCTTTCATGACCAGTTTGCAAGCACACCTCCAGCACGCAGAGAAAAACAGGTAACACACAATGGATAATCTGCCTTTTGGGGCAGCTGTGTGTAATTGCCTCCTTTCAGGTGTAGATGGCTACCAGCACAGCTGTGAGTAGCACCCAGTCTTTGGCAGCTGGGAGCTGTCTGCTCACAGGGCAGTTTCTGTGTGACTCTTGGGGTCATTTACAGCTCTGCCACTGCAGCTATTAGTCAGGGAAACTGCTCTAATCTGGTTTATTCTCCTATTGCAGTTGGATCTTTTTTTAGAGAAGAGAGATGAAGTCCTTACCTACGACTCTCCTACAGGAGAGCTGCTGATGTAGAAGTCACAGGCCAAGGGCAGCACAAAGTGAGACTTTCAACTTGGAGTGTCCTTATTTCTGGGCATCCAAACTGACCCACTCCAAAGAGGTCTAGTCCTTCAGAGAGTGCTGTGCTCCTCACCTCCTGATCAGACACGCTCTTAAGTGTTCTGAGGTGCATCTCCTTGATTAAGGCAGCTCATATCACGATAGATGCTGCAAACCCTGAGCCAAGGCAGGCTGTAGGTCTCCATGGATCACTGGCCAACTTCTGTTGGTCAGAGCTGAACCCACCCTCTTCTGTAGGAGCCACGGGCAAAAACATTAAGAAACCCAAGTCAGGGAACTTCACATAAATAGTTCTTCTGGGTATCCTCGGTGCACTGTGATTACCTTGGGAACACGCGGGCACCTGAGAAACACAAGAAACATTCCCCAGGTGCGATAAGGGAGCCTGGTGGAGCATTACAGCAGCTGCCCCGGGGACTGCTGGGGGAGCGCTCCAGTCATCGGGGCTTTGCAAATAGGCAGGAAGACCTCAGCAAATGAAATCCTGAATGTAAGCCATTACTGTCAGTTTAGGGCTTTTTGATCTCATCTAATCAAATGTAACAACAATGAGAGAATTTTATTGCCGTACAATTAAGGAGAAAACACAAAAAATAGCTCTGTGGTTCTTCAAGCATGTTTTTGAATAAAAAATAATTATCATCAAGGCTACACAGCAAGGGGGATGAGAAATAGGCAGCACTGCATTTTTCTGATTGCCATTGTATTAATATTTAACAATAACTTCAGTCATTTCCTTGAAGGATAATTTTCTTAAACAAACTTTTATCTGTAGCGTCTAACCCTTTTGCAATATTTTATTCTTAAACTGATTTCTGGGGGAAAAAAAAAAGACAAACTGCAACAAAAAGCAGATTTATAAAAATATACAATATCTTATTAGCTTCTGGGTGCTCAAGTGCATTTATCACATATTTAAAACAAACTTCAGCTCAGCTAAGCCCAATTATAATATCTCGCTGGGCAGAGAAATTAATTAAACAGCTGAATGATAAAGACCCCAGCAGCAAACTGAGGCTTTAAAATAAATAAGATTTTTTTTTTAAGAAGAAGAAGAAGGGAAAGAAAGAAACCTATCATTACACATGTTCAAGCAGTAATGTAAGGAGTCTTTTCAAGAGTGCAACGCCCTGTAAATAAGGCTACCTGGCAGGTGAATGCCACGGCGGCTCTCCAACTTTGTGATTTGCTAATGTGCAACACACGGCACCCCCTCTGCATCAACTTCAAACAACCCTGGCATCCCAGCAGTGCAGCTCAGCGACTGAACCAGAACAAGGGCAGAACTTGTCAGGATTTAAGAGCTTTCAGCAAAACCCTTCAATTGCAGCCGGTACCCTATTCCATAGAAGGATATCAATTATAGATAGTGACTTGCTTTAGCAGGGCAGTCGGTACTGTCAGACGCTAGATAGACAGCCATGAAGAATCATGAATCTTTCTATTAACTGTAAGAGAGGGGGGAAAAAGGGATGGATAGGTGCTATAAATAAGGCAGAGCGTCTGAATGGTTTAACACCTTGCCTTTTGGTGTTTTTATCATGAAAATTTAACCACACTGAATTCTAAGTGGCACGTATTGCTTGAAAATAAGAGCTCCCGCACCAAAATCATTTCAGTGTCAAACCCTTCTGGGTGGGTCAATAACGATTCTTTTATGTAGCTTTTCAGTTATTCATTCATAGCAGCCCAGGTTCTGTTCATAAATTCAGCCAGAAAACATTGTCTCTTGGGGCCTAAGCACACTTTCACTAGCGCCCACATTTTACACTAATAACAGCCGGACTTTGCTGCAGAAAATAATGCAGGAAACTGCCATCAAATGCTGAGTATTGTGCCTAAGACTGCAATTTCTGCTCTAAAACTATACCACATATTCACACACAGATTATGTTTGCATTTACCATTTCATACATGCTATATCACATGTCACTTTGTAATGCAGATATTGCTAGAATATGATGCACCTACAGTTGATTTCAAAGTAAATCAGGTCCCATCATTCCCCAAAAGATAATAAAGCTATCCCCATGTGACAGAAAGACCACAATATACACAAATTTGTATTTACCTCTTTCGAAACACATGCATATGTGCTCATGTATACACCCTATACATGGTGGGAGTAATGACACCTATCATGTGAACTGTGTGTTGAATATTGTGGAAAAGCTCTCCTGAGCTCTGCTCAACCTGTTACAACTAGAATTCACATCGAGGTACCTAATCCTTTAGGAAACAAAGCAAATAGCTAGAAACATACTTCCATCTTTTCCTTAAACACCACAGTTCCTCTAAATTGCTTTGGGATGCAAGGCTTGGGTAACAGGTTGTTCTGTGACATTGGATGTTTTGGGTCTGATATCTCACTATTACGTATGGCTACAAAAAGTAGCTTTATTCGCTGGACAAAAACACCTATATTCATTAAAAGACTTACTGCTAGCCTGTGTAGATCCTGAAAATTTAGCCTTATCGGGATGTACAAGAATGCTTTTTAGGTCTTTATTCTGAAACTCTGCATTTTACAAATTTCTTCTTCCCAGCTGAACTTCCAAACCCCAGGGAACTGATTTAGAGAGTTGTACAGGCGAAAGAATACTCTAAATACTCCCAAGTCACATATACAAATGCGTTTTCCTTTCTTCTGAATATATGCTACATACCACGTACCCAATGAAGTGGGTGACAGGGAAGGGCTTTCTTGAAATCCTTTGTGAAGGTCTGCATAGCTCACTCATAGTTTCACTATACAGTTCACTTGACTATCCACAGTATGGGCAAGTAGGTGTGTGTACACAATATGATGCAGTATCACATGTGCAATGCTATATCACACTGACCCAACTTCTGAACATGTGGCTGCAGCCCTCCGCTCGTGCTAATCTTCCTTTCTGAGTGTCAGGGAATAGAGGGAAGCCATCAGATGTTATCTGGATGAGTCTTGCTGGGGCAATTTAAGCCTTTATCTAAGCCAGTTGCCCCTGCCTGGATGATTACTACCCCACAGTAGAGTCAGCAAAACAGGATGGTTACCTATACTTCTGACATCCCAGATGGCAGTCCACCGTCTTACTTCAAAACCACCTTCAAGCTTGGCTGGAGCAACTGAAGCTCTGCTGAGTCTGCCAGCAGGTTGGGAATCACCCGCTGAGCAACAGCGTGTGCAGCCAGGAGAGGCAACATGGCAGAGCTCTGCTGCAAGATCTGAAGGTTAATAGCGTGATCCTACCTGTACATAAGCAAGCTCAGGTACCTCCAGACAGCACCAAATAGCCCGATGTAAATCTCCCCAGAGCTGCAGGGTGAAGGCCTCATACCCGTATCAGCACCATTCCTTCTCTTGTGTTTGTGCAGCGCCCAGCACCACAGGACTCTGGGCTTGACAAAGCCTCCAGCTGCTACTGCAGTGTAAATAGTACTGAGTAAAGGATGTACTCATGGCACCGAGACACATACTCTGTGCCTAGTTCAGGTGCACACATCCAGTCAGGAACTCACCCAGTGCAAAGAGACTGAGGTAAGTGCACTTATAGCAATTGGTATCTACTCGGATTTACCCACCAGTATTTGAGTAGGAGGCACACATGAGCCACATCAACAGTTTCAAGGACCAAACTGCTGCAAAGGGAGTGAATGCTTTCTGCTGTGCTGAGTCACACACCTAAGCAAAACCAAGACTGCCCTCCCACAAAGCCCTGCCGAGACCCGGACTTCATTTCCCTGGTTGTTGCAGGTGTCCATCAGAGGGCTGTGGCAATCAAGGGCAGAGAAAATATGGGACAGACTTGGGTGAAGGGCCAGACTTTCAAACAGGATTAGATGTCTAGAGCCCCTTGCAAATTTGGACAGAAATAACTCGCTCAAGTCCCCACAGCAGGGCTCTGTCAGAGCAGCAAAAGAAATCACAAACCAGGGCCCCATCACTGAGTCACACTGACTCTTACAGTGTGATTTGTGCTACTTGAATGTGATGGTTGCCATGATTAATTTATTGTCTTCGGGGTGCCGAGTCAGGACTTGCACCTCGTAATCTTAAATGCCATCATAACATATCTGAATCCTGAGCCCTGCCAAAAAGAACTCCTTGTATCATAGAAACATTTTTAATATCCCTTTTTTATGTCTAGAGAAACCCATTTCAGATGCTGCCATTGTGCAGAAACATAAGAAATACACTTTTTCAGAGGAGTCTCGATGTTGACCCTTGTAATACAGTCAGATCTACTATAAAAATCACACCAGCAACAACAAAAGCATTTAAAAAAAAACCCCAAACAACCAAATTATCACACTGTCAATTTAATTCACCTTAAACTACAAAACATTAGCTATTAACTAACAGGCACAGAGGAATTCAATTAAATTTTACATCTGAAACATCAAAAAATTGTCTTCTTTTTTTCATTACCAAGGGCACCTTTATTCTGAATTTCTCTTTACTTCCTATATTTTGGTGTAAATCTTGTATCATCATCACTGGGATCATTTCTGAATATTGAGAAAGGCATCATAAAGTTTCAGCCATACAATTATGAGCAGATAGAAAAGACTGTGCCTGTGCAGAGTCCCAGATGATGTCAACTGGTCCGTTTGCATGGAATCAATTGCAAGACTAACACTTTATATTTTAAATGTATTCAACCCTTTGCAGTAGCCGTTTGTATGGCATCTCTTCCCCCCAGAAAAAGATATTGTGATGCCAAGAGTCTCTCCTCACGCTTCATTTTGGCCTATTAAAATGTGAGGAAATTATCTGAGCAAAATGTGTCCAAAGAGTTCTTTAAAAGTGTCACATTTCTGCCATTATTTTAGGTTTTTATAGTCTTTCATTTATTATTATTGTTGTTACTGTTACTGCTACTGCCTAATAATAATGACAATAAACTGAAAATACATCTTGATGAGTAACTGCAACACCAAGAGGCTCTCACACTCCAGCAAGAGAAAGCTGGCATTGCTTTACTAAAGTCAGCTTTGTGGCACCAGTTTATCATTTTGCATAGTGTTTGGAGATATCTAGTGGGTTTTTTTTTTACTGTGGATGGAAAAGTACACTTTTCAACAGGCTATTTCAGTAGTACTGGCCACATTTTGCAATAGATTTTGCATGATCTCCAGGAAAGCATTAAACAGTTTTCTACAATAAATATGATTCTGATACACTGATCGTTTGCTGAAGATGTTCCTCTCTAATTTGTACTAGGAATTCCTTTTTCTTCCAGAGTATTTGATATGCTTTATGATGCTGGTAATTAGGAGAGGTGCTGCTAGCTAAGGAGGCTGGAAATGTGGGGGGGATTGTACTTGCCAGGTTATATTCTAGATTTTGATGGTTTATTTCTAGCTTACAATACTACAAAACAGAAAAATATATTTACTTTGGAGAGGTGGCAGACATGAAGAAAAACAAGGCAGATACGACTCATATTTGGTGTAGCATAAAAATGACCATCCGGTTTGTTTTTGCTAAAAAGACTGAAATAACTCAGTCTCCATCTATTTAGCCAAATAACTCCCCTCAGTTTACACACAACAGCAAATTGATACCAAAACTCCCCTTAGGGGAGGGGATGAATTCCCCTCACCCACTTCTACTGTTACAGTCCCTTCGGGGAGAAAAAAAAAATCAAACTTTGCTAAAGGTTAATAATAATTCATGTCCAGCTTACTATTACTCAATAACTATCAAAGTCTCTAACTCAAAATAGCGTTTGCTGGCTTACAGGATCAGAGCCATTACAATCTCTATTGAAGACTTTATTGAATTTTACACTAAGCTTTAGCTGACTGAACAGGTCAAGCACTGTGGCTCCGAGTTTTCTTTATTCTCAGAAACTCATAAACCCCTCTCCAGTTTGCAGCGCTGTTAGCTAAGAAACTTGACTCAGCACAGGGTCAGAGAACCCGACCCCCATGAAAAAGGTCACGTAGTTTTAAAACCCAGTTCCTGAATACCATTAACTTACATGCACTAGCTGTTCCTGTGTGTCAAACTCCCGGGAACAGCCTTCCCAGTGGCAGTTTGTCTCATAGACCACTTCAGGCTCCTGTTTGCTTTCATCTTTGTCCCCTTCCTCTTTTACCAGGGTCATTCCTTCCGGCTGTTCCTGGAGAGAGGGAAAAAACAGGGGTGAGGAGAAAGGAAATTCTGAAACAGAGGAGGAAGAAAAGTGAATTACTTCAGCATTTAAAGAAAGATGATGGGGGCGTGGGGGAGATTATTTTATTCTGTTCTACAAAATACAAAAGCCCAAAACAGGCCTGGTAAGCCAGAAGCTATCTGCAGACTATACGTGTAAAATAAATTTTTCCTCCCCATAAGTACTCACTGCAGAGAATTTCTTAAAAAAAAATAATCTCTTTACATTTCAATTAAAAGCAAATCATAAAGGCTTGGCTTCCCAATCCCTAAATTTAAGCAGCTTGTCATTTATACACTTGTGAAAAAGGAACTATTCATCACAGTTAATTGGAATTTAACTTTAGTACTGGGGTTAGACACAAACTGGATCACCGGTAATCCAAAGTGTGTTTTCATTGTTAATGCAGTGATAGTTTTGCACACTGAAATCTTTCCAAGAGCAGGCTGGCAATTCAGGTGACTTTTTAGTCTGTTCTTGCCTATAATATGTGCATGAAAGGGGTGAGTGGGGGAAGAGAGTATTTAATTTTGGTTTGTGACTTTCCACCTTCAGTTCCTCAAGGTGCCTCATTCTCCCCAGCTTGTTATTTGCTGAGGGTGAGAGTCAGATGTTAGCATAAACATTTGGTTCAGATTATGCACTCGTGCCTATTTTTCCATTTCAAACCTGCTGACGGATTTAGATAGACCTCTGCTTTGTTTTCATGGATTCACTCACAAGATCAAGGCTCCGATTCTCATCTCCCCCAAGTCACTGTAAATCAGGAGTCGCTCTACTAAAACCAGTGGCATTAACTGGTATAGAAAGACCAGCAAACAGGACTGGAGCCTGACACTGAGGCCTCAGTGCAGTACAGTGCCAAGACCTGGTAAAAGTCAAGCTGGCGTTAAGTGTTTTTGCTGAACAGAAAACATGTCCTCAATAAAGACCTGAATGTCCCTTGTTCGCTTTTCCATGGCCCACAGAGGGTTGAGCACACTGACTGATCTCTGTCAGCCTCCCTCCTCTCTGCCCTCATTCTGCAACAGACCCTGCACCCCAGCAGCCCCTCACTGCTCACCTTTAACCCTTGCTCCCGTGAGTGGAGGCTGCCCCTGTGAGCACTACATGAAGGGCCACAGGGGTGCAGGAAGCCTGAAAGCACGTGCTACAGGCAAGGTGTGTTTTCCCTCCGGCAGCGAGACGAGAGGCTTGTGGCTGTGACCTGACCACCATACCTGCACACTTCCAGCTCCCGGGCTGGGGAGGTCCTCGTCGGGCTTTATCTTGGAGCGCTTGTTGTGCATGGGATCTCCAGTGCTGCTCACTGCAGATTCGCTTGTGGGTTTATTCTGCTGCCGGCAGGTTTTGGTTTTTTTTTTTCCCCCAAAAGAAGACAAAATTAGACTGTGATAAATATGTAGCTCCGAACAAAAATATGCAGCATCTGCTCAGCAACTTTATTTGGAGAAGCTACACTGTTAATTATATTGGATATGCAATTATATTGTGTTTCAATTACATAGCATTAACTTGTGGAAGAGCTGCATCACTCAACCTTGTAATGGAGCAGGGAGGGAACAGGAAGGAGGGCATTTGATGTAATTCTTTGCTACAAACCAATGCTGTTTTTGTCAGGCCAGGGAGGAGTAGGAAGATCTCGATTTTCCACATAATGATGACTTCAGAAAGGCAGTTTTGAAAAGCAAAATCACTGTATGCTCATTCAAATAAACACAAGAGAAAGATTTATTTTTTCACACTTTGAGGAAAGGTTTTGCACTTAACATCTACACACAAGATCTTGGCTCTTTTAATGTGTTTCCTATTGTGGATAGAAAGAAAAACTGACACTGGTGTGAGACTCAGTTGAAAAATCCTAGATGAAGTCCTGGATTTTCCCAAGTCAAGAGCAAAACTACTGCTGACATAAACAGGCCAGAATCTTGTTTTTCTCTTGCTGTGCTAGACTGAACACCATTATCTACACCTGCAAATGGATCTTGTAGGAATCCAGAGATCTTTTAGAGATATCTGAACTTGCATGGACCCCACAAAAAATCAATATGCTTCTTACAGCAGCATGTTCTGCTTCTACATTTGTAAAAGCTAGCCAGGAGATAAACAGCTCCCAGACTGATAAATAACCTATCCCAGGTCATCCGGAAACAAACAGCACTAGTTAATAACAGGCAAACCACAAACTGTGATAAACTCTACATTATGGGCCTGATTCACTGCTGCACATCCCCAGCTTTTGAGAATACACCTTGGTTTATTGACATGATTAATTCAAATTCAGTAAGTTCAATTTTGCACAAATCAGAAAAAAAATGTTCAAACACATGCACCATCTTTGAGTTCCTCTGTTGCTCACAGATTCTTACTCACTTTCGAGTTATTCACACCTGTGTCAGGAGGGCAGAATAGGACCCTGTGTATATGAGTCAGCCTGATTTGGAGGTGAAGCCACTAATCTTTAAATTGTTAAGAGTTTTGAAGTGGTTTTCCCCTTTTTCTTACTTACCACCTCCATTAAGTTCCTCTGTAAGATCCAGGAAAGACAGTTTGCAATAAGAAGCTGCTGCAGCATGCTGAAATATTTATGAGGACTAAAAAGCATGCTACCAATCAGAACTGCGCATACACTCCTTGATTTGTAATAAAGGGACTGCAAATGCTATAGCTGCAAGAAAACGGTTATCAAAAGGTCTCAGTGACAGTGGTGATTCATTGTCATCGAGACAATGTCATTTATTTAATTTTTAAATTAATGGGGTGCAAAGCTTTCTTTTGTGGTCTCTCACCTGTGTGGACTCAGAGGGTCCAGAGCTGACCTGGACAGGGTTCAGGACACTGGGGATGCCGGGGATAGGTCTCTGGGTAGGAAAAGTTGGAGCAGGATGGATGAGTGGAGGGCTGTGTCCAAAGGCTGAACCTAGGGTTTGCTGACGACTTATAATTTGCTGATGCATTTGCTGGAGAGATACCGGTGTAGGAGGGTATGTGAAACTCAGAGCAGGGCTGTATTTGGGAGGGAAAAGAAGAGGGAAGAGAGAGGAAAAAGATGAGGGTCATTACAGTATGGAATTGTACAGATTAAGCCTTTAAAATATATCTGATATATTTACATTAATTGAAGTCAGGTCCCTTTCTCTTGTATCTTCCTTCATGCCCCAGAGGATGATAAATTCTGGTTTTAAATCCAGAGTTGGCCTGGATTTACTAGTGAGTGCAAAAATGAAACCATAACAAAAACATAACATTTTTTCCTAACGTTTACCAGGAAACCACAGAAAGCCGACTGAAATAAAATTCAGAAAAACTGAAATAAAAGGCAAGCAGTTCAATAACAGCTATTTATTGCAATAACAAACTTTATATAAAGAAAAAGAATGGGTGCCTACATGCTTTATAGTACTTTTATTGATAATGCAGTTGCCCTATGTTCGCGTGTATGAAGCAGTTCCTTTAATCTTGGCTCATGCTACACTCTTTCATATGTCTCGAGATCTTATTACAAGAGGAGAGAAAATCAATTGGTTAAATGTGTTCTGAACACCATGCTTGTCATATCACTCATTTGTTTGCAAAGATGGAAAGCTCAGTTCATCCAGAATGTCACCTAAAGAATTTCCATCAGTGCCGTTTGGTTACAGAAACTGATGGATTAACCTTTCCCCTCTGAAATTGGTGATCAATGAGTTTCAATGTAGAAATATTCCAATGGGAAAGCACTTCTCCTTCTTCCAGTTAAACAACATTAAATGTCTATTAAAGCCCATTATGCATGTTAATACCTGTCATCACTTCATTACTTCACCGTATTTCCCAGACTACAGTGACTTTGGAGGAAATTACACTGCCATCTAAGGACCTATTTTGTGGGTAGAGCCAAAGCATTCTTTGTGTCACACTCGAGAAATAAATGGTGTGGAACTAAATCTTCACACACAGGAATATGAAAAAAAAGAAAAAAAAAAAAAAAAAAGAAAAAGCACGTATTCATTGATTTTTTTTTTTCTTAAAAAAAACACCGAAGAACCACAGTTCAATAGAGCCATGCAAACTTAAAAACATTAGGTCTTAAAAGAGAAGGGTGCAAGCATAACACCTTTTAAGAATCAAGGCTTTTTCTAATGTCAAAAGGGTGGATTTAATCCAAATTTGCAGTCTGGAATCTTAATTGCTGTTGCTGTTAAGTGCATTAACTGAAAATACTGTGATACAAAAAGAGCTAAAATCATTTCAACCATTTTAAGTAATAATTCTACAGAAATTCTGTGTTCATTAATCTGACTATACATTTTGTCTGTTTGACTACAATCCATAAAGAGACAGCTTCAATGTGATTACATTACTATTATTCCTGGTGAGAACTCTGCATTACAATAGTTTGCCCATTTAGGACAGAATATCATTAAGAATACCCTGGGAGAATTTTACTGGTCTTTGAGGAACTCTCTTTTCATTTTGCATTGTATTCTTTTTAATAAAGGGAGGCAGAAATGTAGTGAAAACAGTAATTGTTCACAGCAAGAGTTAGAGAGAAATCAGTAATAATATTCAGTTATTGCAGCTCTATAGTCCCTGCTAGTGTTCCTGTAAGCAACCATGAATGATTACAGCACGACTTAGCTAAGGTAGCCACTATGGATGATTGATAGGACATTAATCAAAAGATGCATATCAGGCTCAGAATTTGTTCACAAGCTTTCTTCTAATAGCTGATTTCATGTTCACTGAGCTCTGTGCCAGTTTGTTCAATTTATTCTTCAGTGTACAAGCCATTCATCAAAGAGCACAATGATTTAACACCCCTTTTCCTTTTTAGTGAACAAACATCACTAAGTGTAACTACTCTGGTCTGTTCATTAAAAAACATACAATTACAATGTCATACATGAGGCTGAGACAATGCCTCCTTGCTATATCCTAGCATTTTTTGCTTCCATATATACAGTGGGAGTTCACCTCATACCCTTCAAACACTAGACGGCACCATCCTGAAGATGCTATCAAATTCACCAAGATCAACAAACACAACATAAAACCAATTTGGATGAAGTATTTTATTTGTCTGCGAGTGGTTAATGTCTGGGACATCTTCACCCTGCAGCCGAATCAGTTTAAAAAGAAAAAAAAAATAGTGGACTGATTTCATTGGGAGCTCCAAGCACACAGAACCCTTGGAAAGACAGGTTGGGATTTTTCCCTTCTACGTGTTTAAGCATGCACAACAATACCTAGCCTTGCAAGTCCAGGTTCAAAAGTTCCGTAATATTCTTCAGATCCTACATGGTACAAAGACAAACCTACAATTCAGCCTCAAGACTGACTTAAGACCTTAGCTCAGAGACGTAGACCCGGCCCATCGCTGCTCTGTGACCACAGTTACATTGAGCACTTGCACCTAACATTAATTTTTTAACCTATCCAAAGAGAAAGCACACAGATCCCTCCCAAACAGTTCAGGAGGGGCAGGAGGAACTGCTGTGATCTGAATATACTTTTACCTCAGTAGGAGGCTGTTAAGGTGCCACTGATTAGAGATTCGGGAACTTGGGAGTGGAACCTTTGTCCCTGGGTAGAAAACAGACTGTAGGAGCCCCGGCATGTATATGTACAGCTTGCACTTAACGCACCTCACTTATATTTACTGGAGTTTGGCAATATTCTCCACTCAGTCCCTCCAAAGACGGGAGAAGACTGCAGTGTCAATAGGTATTTTTGACCAAGCATCCCTCCTCCGCTTTCTTTACCCCATGCAGAGCAACACAAAAAGTGATGACACCTCCCAATAGCAAAATACCTTTCTAACTAAAGGACAAAAGCAGCTCTGCTTAACAAATAGAGAAGCTATTTTCACTGGCCTGCAGTGACATACCTCACACTAGTACAGTGCAAGTGTTTAAATGATACTTATTTGCTATTCCCCTCCCTATATAAATGGCTTTCATCAGAACAACAGATTTTACCTCACAGAGATGTTCTCTTTATCTAGATCTGCTCTAACACCATATGGGCCCCCAGGAGGAGGATGCTAAGCTAGGCATTGCCCACTTTTGTCCAACTTGCAAGCAAGCAAACTTGTAGGGTACAGCAGAGGAGACAACACCATCATAGCTAGTGGCTCCTGCCGGAAAACAATGACATCAGCAGCAGATGCATTAAGACACCACTGGACCGATGTGCTAAGGAAAGGAGGAATCCTTTAGTATCTTTCTTCTGCCCCATGCTCAGCAGCAAGAGTTGAGCCTGAGGTACTAGGATTTTCCTATGGAGCCTGGCAACTTTCACCTCATTCCCTCTACATCCAAACTTCAAACATCTCAGATTGGAATGAAAATGTGACCATGAGGGAGCAGAGGAATAACCAGCACAGCTAAGGGGAGTACTCCGAAATGGTGACAACAGTTCAGTCACCAGGGTGACTTCTTAAATAGCTCAGATAGCCATCTTCAAATAATTCTCTCCAGCTGTTTCTGAAGAGCTCTTCATAAGGCAAAATGACCTGGCTGTGTTTAAAATCACCTGCATGCAAGATGCTGTCACAGGGCAGCCTGGACGATTTTTCTAATCTGAAAAGATCAGAAAGATCTGTAAAGAACAGAAGGTGGCAGGTCTTTCTCTGTCTTTCAGAAACCATTCAGGCTGCTTGACAATGAAGTTGATGTTGTGGGCCAAAAAGAAGAAAAAGAAATAAAGGCTCACAGCTCTTGGGGAGACCTGGATTCATGCCCTCCTTCCCAAAGTTTTTAATGCACTTTGTTCAGTAACTCTTGACTACAGAACGCCTGAAGGATCCCCATAGCCCAGAGTCCCCTCAGACCCCATGGGATCCCTCTGCGTTGTCTGGCAGCCATATGTCCTCTTGCTGGCCACACTAAACTCACATTGCTTTCTCGCCAGGAGGCCAGCATCAATAGGAAGGGCACGGAACAGCACCACTGGGCCTTGCCCAGCCAATCCAGCCCAAGATGGCACCAAGTGTCACTCTGTAACCATCTAAAATCCATGTCCAGAGGTGGTAAACAAGACCTGAAAGTAATTGTTTTGAGAATCCAGAACTACCAACAACCAGGTTTTTCAAAAGCTATGAGTGGTTTGAGGCCTCAATTTGCTTCATGCTTCTTTTAAGATACATTAAAGTGGCTGCATTTCAGGTAAGGGGATGCCAGATGAATGCAAGATGCCTCTTCCAATCATTCACATTTTCCAAAACACCAGTCACTTCCAAAAAAAGCTTGGATTCACAGAACTGTGAGTGAATTATGAATCTTTTTCTTCCATCTACCTACGGAGAAATGAAAATCTACACCACTGGAGAGAATCTGATTTGTATTTCTGTTACAGACTTTTTCTTTTTAAACAAAGTAGAAAAGGCAAAAAAGAAAAAGATGAATGCATGCAAGACCACTAATAAACTACATGCAGGTTATCTTTTCAGTTGTTGAGTTTTATGGGAGATAGGGGTTAGAAAAAACGTGTAATACTCCTGCTTAAGCATTCAATAACTCATATACACTGACAGAAAAGCCCATCAGTGATATCATTTATTTTTCCATACTGTGGGCTTCTGTGTCTGTCTGTCAGTCTGTCTCTCTCTCTCTCTTTCTCTTCTCCTCCTCTGCAAAGTCTCAAACTCCCTTCACCGGAGGCAAAGCAGGGCAGTGAACTACATTGCAATTACATGAGCACATCAAATTTTAAGGAACAGACTTCAAGAAGAAGAAAAACAGACGTTATAATCAAAACCAAACTTTGTGGCTACTTTGTGGCTGTCCTACTAACAAGGTCATCCAGTTTCTGGTCACAGCTGCGGAATTTACCGCAAAACAGCTGTGAATTCAAGACAGGAAATATTCCTTCTTTCCTATACATTGCATAGGTGTGCCTAAGGAGACAGGCTGACACAAAAATGCTGAGGAGATTCCAATTTTTTGAATATTGAGAGGAGAGTTTTGTTATATTACAATAGTTTTCTTGACAAAAAGAAGAACGTGATACATTTGAAGACACCTTCCATGTATCACAACACACATGAAGTTCTGCAAGACCTGATGCATATAAGTCTTGCAAAAGTAACCCAGTGCTTTCCCCTTTCTGGTTCTGCTTTGAAAGGTTTTAGGAAAAGAGCTTTTCAAGTGTGTAAACTAGAGGGCATTCAATGAAAGCCACAGGCGAACAACTTAAAAGATTAAAAAAGCATTGGTGGACTTCTGGAACAGCTGCCCCAGGAGTCACATAGTCAGCAGGTCCATATGGGACTAGACAACAGGTTCATAAATACTTAAAAGAACAAACAAGAGCATATGCTTTGGGATTGCTAATCCAGTGACTACTGATGTTGGGTGAGCACAGAGAGAACAAAAGTCAGGAAGTCTTGGCTTGTCACAACAAGATTTGCTTCTTAAATAGCATCTGTTGTTTGCACCATCAGACACACTGTGTGACTAGACAGTATCTAACACCTATACTTTGACCCATGGGACATTTCTTATGTCTTAAAATCTCTTTTCTTTTTTATATTTCATAGGATAGATTTGTTTCTTTGGGATATCTTTATTTACTCATACAGAACTACAGGGTGTTTACCATATTAAAGTTTTCTTTCCTATCCTCTATCCTGAATCTTTCCTGCAGCAATTCAAGATGAGCACCTTGTTATTCTTTCCAGCACTCACCATGCACCTTCCCCTTTGCAGTCTCTTAGTTTTTCTTCTCTTTTGTATATTTGAAATTATTACTATACCCTCTTCTTGTCCAATCTTCTCATCTTTCATATGGACAAAATAGGTCAAGTCCATTTTATCTCATTGGTATCACTTTTCAGAACTCTGATCATTTTCCCTGCTCTTCCTTGTAGCCCCCTCAGTGGTCTAACACCTTTCTTGAAATAAAATGTACACAACTGGTCACAGTACAGGAACGTGTCATAGTGAGACACACTGGCTCCATCTATACCACCATGCAGGAGAAGGCTTCAGACCCTTTGGCCTGAAGGGTCTTTGACAGGGTGCACTCACTGCCCAAGCACTCAGTCCATGAGGGAGGGCGCACCCTGCACTGCAAGGGTGCACAAGGGCCCTTCCCAACTTGTGAAAAAGCCTTAGCACTCCCAGATCACTCCATAGCCTCCATTATTTGTTCCTGCTGTTAGTAATGCATGCCAGGCAGACAAAATGATCCAAGTCCCTCTAAAAAGGACCCCAGTTCATGAAGGGAGAGGTAATTTGTAGGTGAACTGCCAGTCCAATAAAGCTGATGACCAGGTCTTAGGATAACACCACGGCTGCTCAAGTAGGTACAGATGTCATTACTTTGTCTTACTCTTCCTTAAGAGTTGCATGAAACCTGTGTGCAAGTGAAACTGAGAAACCAGGGTGCAGAAACCCACTAATAAACATTGGATGAATAGCTGAACTCACTGCATTTTAATGGAGATTTTATCCTTTTCTTGCACCAGGCCAGGATTTCACCTTTAGTTATTTTATCTGGATTTTCAGAGTCCTTCTTTATTGTTTAGGAATGTTGTTAAGGGGCCAACAAGCATCTTTCCTGTTTTACAAATGTACCCAGCTACACTTCAGGAAAGCATCTCTAATAATACTTAAATACTTCTGAAGAGAGACTGACTTCAGCAAGTCCTTAAGTACCATCCTAAAACCTGCTTTAAGTATTTAAGTATTATTTAATACTAAGTATTTAAGTATTATTAGGGAGGCTTTCCTGAAGTGTCCTACAGACATTGCAATCTTAACTAAGTCATAAGGTCATAATTAAATTAACAGTGATAAATACTGCTTCTCACACGCTCAGATGCTCTGGTTTTAAAAGGGGTAATGTAAGAAACGGCTTCATTCATCCCATGGCAAACTGACATGTAGAAGCCACTGTCCAAATGTGGGGTGTATGTAAGGGTGGTTGGGAGTTGAGCCATGGGTGCTGCGGGGGTCTGCATAATCTGACTTCATACACCAGAGCTTTTATGTACACACGTCGATGGAACTACATATATGTGTAATATGCATCCAGGAACATTGCAGAGTCAGATGTGGAAAGCTGTGGACAGCCAGCAGGACCAGCTCGTAGTCCGACCCCAACAGAGATGTACAGGAGAGAAAGCCAATGAGTTCTGCTTGGGGAGGACCTGGAAGAGAAGCAGCTGCCAGGAATATCATGTAAGAAAACTGTCTCATGTTGTTTGAGTTGGCAGAGACAGGAATCCGTGTATGTTCTTTGTAAATGAACAGGAATGAATAGAAAGAAGTTTCCAACTGTCATCTAGTTCTCTTTCTGATGGAAATAACCTGCAAGAGTGACTGTTGACAAATTGCTCAGGTCACAGGAGTGACAATGCACTCAGCCACCTTGCAGCCCTGAAGAGATCTGTGAAATTCTTAGTGCTTCAAGTATCTGAGATGCAAAATGAAAACCAAACAGCGTTACAGGAAGGGAGACTTTACAAAGGCACTTCTGTTTGGAGCATGTTACTCACGGTGTGTGTAACATTTTTAGTAATGCAAAAGAAGAGTTTTGTTTGAAATTCTGTTCTTTTCCTTCTACTTTCCAACTGACAACACTGATCTTTGAGTAGACAATGCAGACAAGTCATCAGTCGCTTTTATGGCTTGTCACTTAAGTACAGGGGAAAACAATATCAGACTGTGACTATGAAACCAGACACGTGGCATTATCTTAAAGGCAGGTAAGAGACTTGAGATCCTTTGAAGTAACTTTTCAAAACTGACTACGTTTCATGAATGTCCCTCTGCATTTGTAATGTTGACACATTTCATTAAAAATCACTAACTTAAGAGACAAGTCATCTAACTGAATTTGTAAAAAGACATAACCTGCATCTAATAAAGTATAGCATACATTATACTTTTTTTCCAGTTTTCATCAGATAATAGTCATCATTTTACAATTGTATTTAACTCATATACATCATTGCCTCTTTTTTCAGTTTTCTATTACCAGTTTAAAATTAACAGAGTCTGTGGTTTGTACTTTCTCTTTAGCTTACCGTGTTATCTATTCTGTTTTATCTGCTAGGCTAGGTGAAATTTTCCTTCATGAATACATTGCCGTATGCTGGAGTGAAATGGAATAGTTTCACTGAGAGCAACAGAGCCACACTCATTAACCTCATGTGCTCAGACAGCATTGACAGCTTTGTCCTTCTCACTGGGATATTCCTGTTCAGGAATCCTTGGTATCCTAACTGGACTTTGTATTAACAGTACCTTGAGTAATTCATCTCTGCTCCCTCCATGCAAGCTCATGACCCTCCTGGCAAACATAACTTTGAATTAAATTAATGGCTAAGCATTTTGGGGTTTCTAAAACTGGTATCCTTAATTACATGGAAAGTGCTAATTAATACTTGCTTTTAGGGTCTGAAAATGCAGTAATTAAGTGTTAAACTCCAGCACACTTCTCTTAGCTCCAGAACTTTCCTGGATTAATAATGCTCTGAGTCCAATGCCCTTAAACTTTTTGAGTAACACTGAACCAGTCTGGAGCAAGTTGCTTCAAACTGACGTTTAATTACAAGATCTGTGACATACACATTTGCAGACATACGTACATAAATACACTTGCACAGATGTGTATCTGTGCATGTAAATGTGCATGCAACACATGCCTGCATGGTCTATATTCTTTATGTTGCTTGACTTCTTATAACACACACTTTCTGAAGGTAAAAATCTTGCCAGTTGTGTGTATTTGCAGTGAAAAACATCCATCACTTTCTAATGCAAGATGCAGGTGATCTCCAAAACAATCTCCATGAATGTCACCATCGTATAATCCATATGAGCTTTCTGTAGGAGGCTAGCTGCAGAATTATATTTCATCAGAGCATAAATTAAATGCAACCCTGTAATACTGATGAATTTCATTTTTACTCACTTTGTAGTACTTCTCTGCCATTCACACTTCTTGAAAGAGGGTATAAAATGAAGCTATTATAGCATGATAGAGCATTATATTCCCTTCTTTAGATTAACCATACACAGCACAAGACCATAGAGAATAAAGTCTTGTGCTGCACATATGTGATGTGTCTAGTTATAATAGAACCTGTTTCAGTGGGGTTACACCTGATCTGAATTTGACTCAGTCTGAACTGCAACTAAGCCTTCATTTACAACATATTACACGTGATTAACTAGAGATCTTTTAATGTAAAAACAAGCTTTCACTCAAAAGCAGCTTTGCATCTCACTTAGGCAGATCTCAACAGCAATAATAAAACAGCAAAACACCTGTAATGCTCATATATTGAACACGCTTTTTATCCTGTACATCATATAAGCAGCTTCTTGCAAAACATTGGTGAATATATTGTGTTCTACCTATTCTACTCTAAACACATCCTTTTTAAGATTAATTTAATTAAGCAGCATTTGAGTGTATCCTTTTATACAGATTTAAATACATAAATATACAAACGTGAAAGTCTTGTCTAAAACAGAAATCAAAAATAAGAATTAAGCAGTTGGTTTTCAGTAAAAGTTAGACACAAATTCTCAAATGGGGGTCTTCTGTTTTTCAGTGCAATTGTCAGCAATCTGGGCATGGAGTCAAGCAATGAAGAAATGAAATCTGCATATATGACAAAATTATTTTGAGCAGCGTGGTGAAGAGCCAAGAGGTTATCTTTAGAGCCAAGTATGTTAAATGAATGAGCAATACTGATAGCAAGATGTGTATCAGTACTGAAGGGGCGTCTGAGCTACTCATACACTGGTTCTAAATTAGCTGAGCCAACTCATGAGAAGCACTTGCTTGTCTCAATGTGGAATTCAATGGAGGAATGAAAATTTGATCAACTTGAAGCTATGGCAAAAACATGTTAAGATAAATGGAATGGGAAACAGAACACAGAATACCATTGTGCCTTTGAATTGCTGGTCCTCTTCTGGAATATTATTGCATGTAGTAAAGGGAGACCGTTTCAGACAGCATTGGCAGAAATGACAATGCAAGAACTCTAAAGAGCACACTGAAAACAACCATTTGCCTCAGAAAGTAGATGAATAAGATGAGACATAATAAGAATATATAAAATATTGAATAAAGAAGGAAGTCTGAGAACATGAGGGCTCCCTGTCTTATAACTGAGACATTCTGTTAAATTCAAGAACTGGATAATTTAAACCTGATAAAAGGATACTCTTTGCTTTTTTTACACAGTGCCTAATTAGACTGTTGGGCTCTCTGCTGGAGATACTTTCACTTTTCTCTGTGATAACCTGATACTTCATTTGTATATCTTAACTCTGTTTTTATTTTTCTCTTTGCTTTTCTCTCCACGTTTGCCAAGGGGAACTGGAGAGAAATTAATACATGGTGACCTGTCTCCAGATATAAAGCAGTTCAGAGAGAAGGGCACTGACTAATTATACAACAAACGCTCTATACAAGGAGCTTATATGAAATGAGGAAATCATTGAGAATACATAATACCTGCTTGCAGAAACACAGACTCTTGTCTTCCTCACTGATATTAATCCACTGCTGCCTAAGCTCACCCTACAAACCTGGCTATCCCTTTCTAGTGCTCTTTGTGAAAGCATCCTCACCACCATTCCCTGATGCTCAACTTCAGATCAGTCCAGAGCAAAGTGACAGGAGCCATAACAGCTAAGAGATCTGTCTGTAATTAACCACACTATGTTAATTGCTCTTTCCTGTTCTGATGACATCAGGGAAGCAGGGGCAGAGACTGGGGGGGCTGGAGTGCAAAGTCTAATAATTGTCACAGGTAGAAGATATAACATTAAGTACATCCTGACAAAAGATTAATAGCAGGGGTGCTGCACTGCAGGACTGAGGCAGGTAACCAAATGAGTAAATGTCAAATGAAGGATTATCCTCATTTGATGCTATTTCATACGCCTCCTTTCTGCATAATCTCTCCCAGCTGAGACCTAAACCAGGTGTTTTCAAATGCACAAAGTAGAAGCTCTACCTGGTGTGCTAAAGGAGATCCACTATTAGCTGTCAGCAGGAGCGACATCTTCTTTTCAAGTACTCAGGATACAGCATTACACTGCCAGCTGACAATGATAAAGCAAGCGCCTGCCTAGTCAAGCCCTATCTGGATTGTGCTAAACTTTCATTATTTATTACTTTAACTGCAGTAGTACCCATGTCAAGGACCAGAGCCCTTCTGTGTTCGGCTCTGTAATCCCAGCCTGAAATGTGGCTCCTTTCATTTGATTTCATCCTCAACATCCCACAGTGCTCATATAGAGGGTCCCATGCTGGGCAGCTGTGTGAAGCACGGGATGTAATCTTTTAGGCAGAGGATGTATTTTTTTTAGCCAATGCAACGACCAGTCAGGTCTTGGAGACACCTTCTTAACACATGTAGCACCTTTGCAAAAACAGGTTAAAAGAGCAGAGAGCCTGCCAAATCAAACACACCAGAATTAAACCTTCCTGCACCTTCATGCGCTGACTCATCAGATTTTAGTTATGTGACCACACACCCCTTTTTGCCTCTGCAGAATTCATAACTTGTTCAATGCAACAAGAAGCGCAGCAGTCTTCAGTGAGAGACCCTCTGGTATTTTTCTTCTCCTTGCCCAGAGTGTTGCCCAGAGGCTTTTCTTCCATTGTATTTAAGCCATGAGGAAATATATAATTACTGATACCCTCCTGAGCTCCTCTACTGTGCTCATCACTGTATAATCTAAGTGCTTCACAAAACATTAATGCTTTCAGCCCCCCTCTGAGGTGAAGGACTCATTTTGCACAGGAACATGAATCAGAGAAAGATGAAGGTTAAAAGTGCCACTCATTGTGGTTGCCCAATTTCAGACATGGAGACCAGATCTCGCAGGTTAGTTAACATGAGCAATACAGCTTCTCTGCATAATTAAGATTGCCAGGCTGGGACTTTAGAAGAGAACCTGTATGAACCTGGTGGTCACTTCCAACTAGTTCAGTTCGCCCAGCATCAGGCTGGGATTATGTTGCAAGAGCAGGGTCTGTTCTCCAGGCAGCACATCACCAGGTAAGAGGCTCCCTCCTCCTTCACAGCTGCCTGGGGCGGGTGAGGCAGGGTCCTGCGGCTCGGACTGATCCGGAGAGGATGTTCAGCCCAAACACTGCAGCAGGCAGGGGCCCGGCAAAAAAATACTGTGCAACCCTGAAATTAAAGATGGTATCAAAGCACAATCACAAGGGGGCAGTACCTTCATTCTCCTTAATGACCAGCTTCTGCATGCTTTATTTTGCAGCTTTTTCTCTCTTCTAGTGCAATCCTATGTTGTGTTATAGAAAAGCATTTTGTCCCAGCTTGCTTAACATGTACGGTTCCTGGTCTGACTCCTGGCTCCTCTGAAGACTGTTTTCTTTTTCACAAGGCTGATATGGCTGGGCTGACAGTTTAGCCTCCACAGGCTTCCCAAGGAGGTACCAGATTAACCAGATCTTACAGCCGCAAGTAAAGATCCTCCTTCACCTCTGTGGGCCCTGGACTGGAAGATTCTGAATGCTTAGTCTATTTAACATATGCTAATAGAAACTCTTAAAGGCTTATCTCTTGGCTGAATAAGACAATTCCTCAAGAACATCAAAGATCATATCTATAGCATCTAGGCAACATTCCTGGCAAATTTTAGCTTCTCAGTGAAAGGTAGCAAGAGGTCTTTTACAGACTGTACAGGAAAGCCTCTTCTTCCCTAACTTCATTCTGATAAATGAATAACTTTGTTGAGGCTTCCTGGAAATACTCAGCATTAGATAGGTATCTGCCATGAAAAATATTGCCAAGTGTAAACTATTTGGGCTAAGTTAAAAGTTACTGGAAACAAAATCTAAAACTAGAAGGATTGTGTAATGTTAAGTATAGTTAATGCTACTGATGTTGCCTCAAATACAAATCCTTCCTGTCTCGCAATTGCATCTAGTGGCCTGCACAACTGTGCCGTTTTCTTGCAGCAACTCCTATGAGATTTACCTGCAAGTTAGAGTTTTACACTAGGAAGTTTTTTTTCTAGACTTTGATCACTGTTGCCGACAGGATATTAAATGGTATGAACCTATGGTTTGATTCAGTACAGCAGTTCTGGTGCTGAATGCATTATTCACAAGACAGTGAATTGCAATAAATTCAGTTTTACCCATAGTCTTGTTGATATTTAGTCTCAGAATTTATTAAAGCACTGAAATGTGGTTTGGGTTTAATACCTTACGTCACTGTTTATTTTGGTGTAAGTCTTTTATAGACAGGTTCACATGGGAGAAGTTAAAGGGCATCAACAGAGGTAAGCTGCAATGCTGGAAAAAGAGCTGGCTCTCCCCCCTCTCCCTCCTTTCCACTGGCAAGAGTAGAGATGTACATTATTAACTTTTCATGTTGAACGGGCATACTCTTATCATAAGTTAAAATATTATTAATTCAAAATCACGTGAAATTTTGGATTATGCATTCCCAGAAAGTAAGACCAGGAAATGCTGAAAGCTTTGGTCAGTCATAGGCTCAGTCACACAAGCCTTGCTTACTTCAGTGACACTGGTTCACAAGACTCACTGTTCTACTCCTTAGCATCGTTACTCAGTCTCTGCCCATAACTTACTCCAGTTCCAGAACTGCCTTCGATAAAACTATTCATCTGACTCCAGCTTTGCAGGGATGGCCCTCACATTTCTAATTCTATGTTTCAAAAACATACACCAACAGTTTCCATCTGTGGAGGAAGAGTAAAAGGAGAGAAGACTTACAGTGTCACTCTACAGTGGACTGTAGAGGCTATGCCAACTTTCATGGACTATTTTCTTTACCAAAGTAACAAGCTATGGAAAAGGAGGTTAGTAATTAAAGTGTCATCCCATCTTAACGACAGTGGGGATAGTACACCTCCACACAGTGCATGTATTTAACAGATGTGGTCCAAAACTGCTGCCAGCTGTTGACATAAATCACATTTCACATTATGGAGCTTCGTAATTGTGACTGTGGTTACACAGATTGCAGAGTTGTATTGCAGAGTTATGATATCATACCTGTGAAATACTATACAGCTATTCAAGTACATCAGAGCTATGAAGCATGCCTCTTTAAAGGAGTGCTTAAAAAACCCCAACCACACTTATACTAATAGCAAATATTTACAGTGCTGTCACTTTCAAAGTCTGGCCGGCTGATGATTTCTAACACACCAGTTGCATGCATCTTTTTCTCCAAAAGTACAAATCCCCATGGCCAGCTTTTGAAGTTCTAAGTGGGTCATTTTCACTGGAGAGGCATGTTTGAGCCTTGCCAAAACTGGGTCTTTTAGATCAAGAAATTGCTGTGGGGACTTGCTCCTTTGCCTCACTGCAAATCGAAGGTGGAGGCTGCTTTTAAGCCAGGGACCAGCAGCACTCTTTGAGTGCCATAAACCCAAACTCAGTATCTTCTGAAGGCTTTGGAGAGGTGGGGGATTTTTTATTTTGGAATAACAAAGAAACTTCTCAGTTAACATACAGCAATGTCACAAATACAAGAACACTCTGCATCTGCATCGCCGTTTTTTCTGCTGCTTCTCTTAATTTTCTTCAACTCCTTTTTTTTTTCACTCCTTTTTTTTTTTTTTTGACATTCTTGCTTTTGTTCCCTCTCCCTGTGCCCTGTTTACTTCCCTTTTCCATACAACTTCTGCCCACCTATTCCCTTGCTACTCTACTCTTCTGCCTCCAGAACAACCATTTTTGTCTGCTTTCTTGTACATGCAAGTGAAACTGCCAAGTGAAAATCACAGAATTTCTGATGCTACTGGATGATAACAGTACCGCCTTGGTACAAAAAGAAGATAATTTAGCCACAGAAAGTCTAATCTTTCAATACATGAGCTAAAATATGAAGAAAAACTTGCAAGATAAATACCAAGAAGTTCTAGCCAAACATTTTAACTGAACAGTACCACACATCTGTGCTTTACTCTCTGATGATTGTAATGTAAGAACATTTCACTGTCCATTATATCTATGGCCAGAAGAACCCAAGTGACTTAAGTCATAAACCTGTCTTAGAGCTTCTTCTCTGAAAACAGATTCCCAAGCACACATACACACACCATTAATGCTGGTCAGATGGAATATCACCTGCACTGGACAGTAATATGCCAAAAAGTCCCTTGTGGTTACCTTTCTGAGCCAAGAAGAAAACTATTTTGTACTTTAAATTAAGCTCCAGTGAACATGAATTATAGAAACTGCAGAATACACGTATTCACAAAACAAAGCAGTTACTTAAAGATGTGAGTATACATTCACATTTGCATGTGGTGTATGACACATAAATGAAAATACACAATATAGGTAGAAAATGCTATTCTTACCTTATTGCACTTGCAGATAAATGGCCATAAGAACCACTGGCTGAGGAACTGCTACGAGAATTATTGAGAATTGTGACCAAGGAATTTGGAGATGTCCGTATCATGGTCTGAAGGTCAAAGCTGTGATCAGATAGGGGGGATATGGACAACGTACGCTTTCGGCTTGGTCTAGCTGACAATCTCGGACTCGGAAACCTGGCGCCTGTTATGTAAACACAAATAATTATCCACCAGGGTACTTAATCGCATTTATTTATTATCAGTGATGGGTAGAGGGAGTCGCAAGACACCAACACGCTGTGACAAGCCCACTCTCTCCACTTGTGATCTACTGGCTACGATTGAGGAAAATTAGGAAGAAAAATCTATCTTCCTGTGGCTTACCTCAGGGGAGCTCTGTTTATTAATGTGCAAGCAAAATGATAAATTGCTAAACAAAAGGAAAAGACTTTTATGAGTTATCCCTCTCATTTCTGGTGATTTATGAATCTGATGGCTTTTTAGACATTCACATCATTAATTCAACCATGAGCAATGAGACAGTTGTTCAGATCTGGGCTACCAGCAAACCCAAACCCACATCATTTTAATACATACAGCCAAAGCTAAACTTGTAAAATACAGTGTAGAAATTAAAGGCAGATTTTCCTTTGTTGACCATAATTCTGCCTGGTTGATACTTGATGCAAAACTAAAAATCAGGACTGAAAAAAACACTATAAATGCCAGATCTATCTGCAGAAGTCAAACTGACAATCACAGCATTAGATTGAGGAACAGGCTTTATTTGACTTTGTCCAGGATCCCGTGATATTCTTGTGCTGTGGTGTACAGGGGCCTATGATCGCCAGATTTCTTTAAGACTAGAGATTAAACTTTTCAAAGCAGCAAGGAGAAGGCAACCATATAGATATCACTTAAATAAATACATATTACATTTCTAAATTTTCTGTGCTGCTCTGAAAATCTCTCCTTCTTCCAGTCTATTTTAACATGTCATCCCAACTCTCTGCAGTCCTAAGGATAGATATACCACCTTAAATTTCTTCCATTTATTTAATTCTTTTCCATCTCAGTTGAGACCAAGGAGACAATTAGCTTCCCCACTGCATACTGAACTATTTCCTTTAGCAGTACTGCTGCTTCCTCCTTTTTAATCCCTTTAACCTGTAGTAAAGTACTGAGTCCTAACCATTTTGGCAGCCAGGGTCATGCAGGTCTTGGGTTTGTTACCTACTTTACAGCTATTTGTCCCAGAGTCCCTGGCATTGTTGCTAATAATTCACAGCTGGTCACAAGCCTCCATCAGAAGTCTGCCTTTCTTAATGCTTTCTCATGTCTTGGTGCCCAAGACCAGTTTTCAACAGGGTATTTAAGCTTACATGCCTAAGAGTAACCCGGAGAAGAGCCCAACTGACTGCACTTAGACTCACCTCAAGGACAGAGCTGGATTAGAACCTGCCGTTATGTTTTCCTTACACACCTGAGTGGGTTGCCCTTCTTTCTGTTTGTGCTATCCAAGATTTTCATCTGGTATTAAAAGCTGCCACGTTATTGCTGCTGTGAGTGTGTGTTCAGATCTCTGTATATAGTCCTTCTCCTAATCTGTACTTAAAATTGCCTCCACTAGCCAACATGAGTGTCAGTTGTCTTTGGCATCTGGCTAACACAGAGGTTTTTTACCTGCGTGCCATACCTACGGCCTTAGCCCGTACTGCTTCACTCTTTCAATGAATATTCAAGCTCTTGATTCATCATTTAAAACTTAGGCATAGCCTTTTATTTTTTCCTAAAAGCTACTACACATTATTTCATGTAATCTGGTTTATCTCCTTTTTATGAGCTTGCTATTGTACTGTGCCTGCTTGATATTTCATTAGTGCTGTGCTTTGTGTCTTTCAAAGGCAGAGATCTTTTGCTTGTGCTAAAATAAAAACCAACAATGATCAGCAGCTATAAGAAGCTGCAACATATTTGGTAAGGAAATACAAGATATGTGTCGTGGTAAAACAAAAATAGTAATACTTTGCACTTACATCTTTCATCCACAACTCTCCACTGCTGACTGCTCAGCCAGCAAGAATGAGGACACCACCTCTGAAGTCAGCAGTGGTAACATAACTTGTTGCAGCTAAGGATATAATTCGAGTGCTTTATAGGTGAATAAACTCTGTTATCATGGTTTTACATGGGCATAGCTAAGTACAGGTGTTCATGGTTAAACAGCAAGTGAAGGGGACAAGAAGACCTGCTATGCATTGGCTGACCAGCACAATGAGACGTTACTCAAACACTGCTACCACAGTATCATGCGTTACTACCAGCCACCCTAATGGTGTGTTATGTATGACAGCAACAGTTTGTAGTCATGTGAACATAATTATGAACCCTCTGTTTCCCTCAAACTGGTGGACACAGACCTCATTGTGCCAGCAAGAAGGCAGCAGAGATGCTTAGAGAGGACAAGCACAGATCACCTTGATTTCTGCATTTACAACTGAGAGTCAATGTGTGCTACTGATGGCCAATGTATGAACAGTTTCAAACGTGATTTCCATGAGAAACATTTTCAAAAATTACTACTTACAGAACTGAAGTCCAGTTTTGAATCTCTAGAACTACAGAGGGATTGCCACTTATTTGAGAAATTCCTTACAAGCCTTCTAAACGTGGACTGATGGCTACTGATGCTAACTAGAGAGAGGGTACATAGGCTTGATCAAAAAAGTGAAGGAGTTGTTAAGAATACTAGCACCTGAGCATCATTCCTTTGAAGCTTGACTGGGCAATAAAAGCAGGAGACGACAGTTGTTGTTTTGCTGCTTCTGTGATCAGACACCATGTATTTTCCGTGCCACAACTTCCCAGTCAGACTCGCCGGGTACTCCAGCCCGCACCTCAGAGAGTACTGAACAAGCATTGCTGACAACTGTTCAAAGCTCTTACCATCTTGGAGAAAATACAGTCACCCTGGACAGATCACAGAGGAGGGCAATTTATACTCCCTGTGGTGGTCTGCAGACTCTCATAAACTGGAACAACTTCCCTCCTCCTCCTCCTCACCCTTTCTGCACTTGAGCCCATCTCCTTTACCCATTGCTTAAGTCACGCTACGGCTCTTGAAGAGGCCCTCTCTGCCCACTGCTCATTAACCCTCCCCCTTGCCTGCCAGCTGCTGCCAGGGCATCCCTGTCCCTGCTTTGTGAGGGATGCACCAGTTCTGCAGCCAGTGATGGAGAAAGATGCTCCTTCCAGCTGCGAGGGGCGGAGCACAGGCTTCAGCTGCACCACGCCAGAGTCTCAGGCTTTCACTTCTCTTTCACCTCTCCTCCTCCACCTGTTTCAAGCCCCACCTAGACCTGGGAATTTGGCAGCCCCCTCCATCTACCTGGGACAGGAACAACCTGGGCCAACAGTCTCCTTCAAAAAGGAATATTTCTGCTTCGCAGCAAGAGCTCAGTGGCAAGATCTGTACAGAGTAGAGAGGGAATCACTTCAAGGGAGGCCACGACTTTCAAAATTGAAAATACAATTAAATGGAATTACTGTTTTTTCAGATCTTCATGGTTTAATTAGGTTTCACATGCCTAAAAAGTCTTAAGCATGAGCTGACCACTCATTACACTGCAGGACGTTTGCTAAACCATTCATTTAGCATAACATCAGTCTTAATTAGTATGTTACTATAAAAAGGAATAGGTCACAATTTGTCAGTGCCTCTGAATACTAAACCAACTTTCAGCCCTGCCCAGGCATTTATTTTAAAAACAAACACTTCAATATTTATTTAGCAATTTGAGATGTTCATCTTCTCACAGTATTCTCCCACTGAATCATTACATTCCCTACTCGATAATGCTTTAAAACCAAAAAAATGCAGGAGCACTGATTCACTAAAAATCCATTTACCTCTGTGCATGTGCTGAAAAAAACCCCATCAGCTTTGGCAAAGCATGCAAATGGAAGCTGACAGTGAAGATTTGTTTAGGAATGTCACCTTTTTGGAGCAGATGTTAAAGTAATAAAAAGTCAGTAGTTGATATTACAGACTTGAGTGCACCAACAAAAAATCCAGCAGGTGTCAGAAGAAAAGATCTTAGTCCTGAAGGTGGAGATCAATTCTAAAATAACAGATATCTATCTCCATCATAAATTTCAAAAATGGAATATGCCATCCAGCAAATTTGCCCATGAATTTGATTTCTGAGTTGAAGTTTTTAGCATTGCTTAATCATTTATAAGGCAATCTTCAGACATGTATCATTTATTCCATCCCTTTAAATCAAACTTCTTCAACCTTTTGTCTTCCATCCCTCTAAATCAGACTTCTTTGAACCGTCTCAGGCACTAGTTTTTGCTGAAGGCTGTGCACATGGGAAGTTAGATTTATTTTTTTTACATGAAAGCTGTTTTCCCTTCTTTCTTTTCCTTCTGGTTTCTGCTCACAGATGTGTAAACTTTGTTTTCACTTCATGAAAGTTTGTCATAAATTTTGGTTCAGTTTTCAAAATGGTAAATCTGTCATCAGTATGAGAGGAAAATGAATGACTTTGCTGCTCCACCCTCATTCTCCAACTGTGCCTGAAAATCAGAAATCAAATCCAGTCCAAAGCTGCTCACATTGGCTTAAGTCTTCAGGCTGGCAGAACTCTTTATATCAACTGTCTCTAATGCCAAAAGGCGTAGATCAATGCTGAATACCTTTGAAAAAGAAAAAACTCCCATTCTGAGTAACCATAAGAAGAAGTTAATCAGGGTGAATCTAGAAACCTCAGGGAACATGCTTGCCTTCCACTGAACACCTTTTAAAAGCAGAGCAAAACATTCCACAAGTGAAAAATGCAGCTATCAAACCCAAAAGGCTGTGATTTTTGGAATTATGTAACTGCTTAAAAGACAGTTTTGGCATAGAGTATCTTTACAGCCACAACAAGGAATTTCAGTTGCTGCTGCTGTGGTACTGTCAATACCTTCCTCATCTACTCCCCTCCTAGTTACTGGGATGTTTTACTTAAAGGTAGCACATCTGATCCATTTAGGTCAAGCAAGAAGATGGGAAGACTGCATCAGGGATTCTGGCCACCAGAACCGTAGAAAAGCTTTATAGCAGAAAAGAAAATTCTGGTCCCCTTTTCATGCCACACAGAAGAGGATGAGGAAAATTGACAATCAAGCACACACAATCTTGGCTTTATTCTTCCACAATATATTTGACAGTTCATGGACAGTGAAGTTCAGAGCTTCAAGAAGTCTACTGCACTTCAGGTAAGATTAAACTTTTTGATTAACACTTATCCCACTCATATCATCCTCATCTTGACATCAGTTTTCCAGCACCACAGAGCAAAACAAAAGGCCCAAAACTGCACAAACTGTATGTAATATGCTTTTGTGCCGAGTGCATGCTGGTGTTGGAATTATTATTTGTACTACAGAAGAGGGTAGAGATGCCAAATTACTGTGCTAGATGCTGTATAAACACATAATTAGGAGACAGACTTGCTTCACAAAAGAACAATGCCTTGCTTGTATCTATTTGGTTGTTGTGTGGAATAAATGAGTAGCAGCAGCCTTTGAGTGAGTTGAGTCAACTTGCTCAGAATTTGATAGCAGATAATGAGGGAAACTACCAATCTCTCTTCTGTTTCCTTTGACAAGCCTGGGCAAAGGCGAAAGAGTACTTTTAAGATTGTCATACAAACCCTTAAGAAGAAAGATCCAGACAAATAACATTGCTTTGCATTGATCACTGTACTTTGTTACTAAATGCAAACATGGGCATTCTCATTGTTTTTTTTGAAAAAAGTCTTAATATCGGCTTCCTGCTAATTGTTTTGTTCTTGTTTCTAATCTAAAATTCTGACAAAGAAGAAAGGGGTTTTCTTTAGCATGATGAATGATAGGACATTTGGATTCCTACTTAATGACAATTAATTTACTGTATACCCATGCAAGTTAAGATAGTTTTAATTAGTTTTTACAAAGTAAAAGGGTAACTTCATACTCAATTTAGATAAAAGCAGCCATTCCCTGACTAAACACATTCTCATCAAATACAGAAGGTGAGCTGAGTGACCTTACTAGGATTCACTCTTATTTTAATTTTCTATTTACTGTTTAAAAATAACCCATTTGCATATTAGTGCTACACATTTTTTTGCCTTTAATGCCGAAATAATCTCTAATTGAAAAGTTGCTGCTATAATGAATCTCAAATGTGTGATCTTAATTTTTAAAAACAAACACAAAACGAATTAAAAAACCCTTTTCAAATGTATCGTAGCTAAAGCTGGTGACAGCAAATATCCTTATTAGAGATAGTGTTTAAGCACCTTTTATAAATGGGCTGAAGTTATGGGCAAAGGTCAAAACATTCTCTTAAGTAAGAAGTGATAACATTCTTGGGATGCAAAAGCTGAAATTCTATGTAGATTACAGCATACGCAGTCTCTAACACATGAAGATCCTTTGTGCAAATGCCATTATTTGTACAAGTACTGCAACATCTTCTGTTTTTCTTAAGTTTTCTGGCATACATCTGGGTATCTATCTTCCTATAGACTGAATAGACCCATTCAGTCAAGTCTGCATCCAAATATGTGGTTTAGCACTGCTACGTACATGCATGAAGAAATTCTCTCTCAACAGGAACCAAAAACATTGAAAGTTTAAAATATCCCTGCTCACTGCAGGGGTGGTTGGACTAGATGACCTTTAAAAGTCACTTCCAACCCAAACCATTCTGTGATTCGATGATCCCTTTACTTCAATGAAATCATGTCCATTCATACAAGCTAGGGATTTTCCTTGCAGCTGGAACATGGCAGCAGATTTACATTACCTGAACCATGCATAACAGTTTCCATTCTGCAAGGTATTATTAATATGCATCAAGTGCATTAGCAGCGTACCACGCCTCTTCCTATTCCTCTCAAAATCCAAATCAGGAAGTATCATATCCTTAAGTTTTCAAGCACTGAAACCTGCATATTAATTTCTGGTCCAGGCTACCTACTTGTGTGGGTTTATTATGTATCTGAAGTGGGTTCAAGTTATGTTACTTTACTGTAAAATCACTATGCAAGCTACCAGTGCAGTGAGACTGATAACAGAAACTGAATTAAAAAATCCTTCACTATCAAGGTAACAAAATGAAGAGCTTCCCTGCCCAGTTTCACAACTATATGTCTTGCCCGATTCTTATAAAAATTGTTGGTCAGTCAACTACTTCACACTCTCAGGCATGTATTCTGCAGGGGTAGCTATCTATATTCCCATGTGCTCCAGAGGTACACCTCCCAGCTCCCTACTCCTTGAGATCAGCAGCTATGGCATGCAGCCAACAGCAGGGAACAAGAAACTGCATGCTAACAAAGATTTTAAAAAGCTGTGGGACAACGAAATGGTCTAAAGCTATTGTATTGCTCTGTACTACCAAGCAAGAGTCAACAGTCACCACCTTTTCTTGTCACCACCTTTTATTTCCCTTGTTGGAAGGAACTGAGTGCATCCCAAAAAGCATGTAAGCATCTCACGACTGGGGGGAGTCCTCTGCATAATCCCTTCTGGCTGATCACAAGCAGTAGTAGTGAGCAGATTGGAATAGGGTGCTCCCACTTCCTCCTTCACCAGAGAAAGGGAGACAGATTAGAAAGATGCTGAAGTGGGTAAAGAAGGATCTTAATATTATGGAAAACTAAGTTAGGATCCTTGAGAATTCAGCAAACTGCTTCACCTTAGAAGTGGTCTCAAAGTCTATGATACACAACTTGTAAGCATGGTTACCACTCTCTAAAAAAGGAGGGGAACATGCTCTCCTAACGGAAAAACAGATGTAAACCTTTTATTAACAAAGAGCTCACATCAGGGAAATACTCACCCTAACAATGAAAGTGAGTTTATGACTGTGAATAGAAAAGGACATTTTCAAAAGCACTCAAGTCCTGCTGGAAATAAAATTTATAACCTGTTTTCAGGAGCAGTCCTGTTCCTCTCCCTACTCACTTTCAAAGTCTACTTTCAGACTTGACGTAACCCTTGCACATTTGGTAATCAATGCTTTGGCCCTCCAGCCTCATGAGGAGGCTTACATTGACTCCCACTTCTCTGTCTGCGTGGAGACCTTTTGGGTCAGACCAGGAACAAGCCACGTGGTTCCCTTTGTGGGAATGTCTGTATTTCTGGAAAACATCACTTACTATCCATGGCGTGAAGATACTCCATGTGAAGAGCCCCGGCTCCTGCAGTGGCAGCTGAAGGGATGATGTCTGCGTACGGGCTGCGCTGGCCTGCCAACAGAGCCATCTGATGATAATATTCAGCTGGACTGACGCCAGCATGTGGAGCTAAAAACACAACATAAAAAGCACCGTTAATGACGTAAGATAAACGAGAAGGAAAGTTTTATCACATTGCTGGTTTCTCTGGCTATTTAAACAGCTTGTTTATTTTTTAATGTAATGCAATGTCTGCAGTATGCCACCACCGGTCAATATATTTCGACCAATGATGCTGTAAAGACACCATTCAAAAAACAGCAAGGCATAAAATATTAATGAGCTCGGTGATCTCATACTTTTATATTTATTATTAAGTGACTCAAAAAGTGACAGGCTGACAGCAATGGAAACTAGTATGATTTATTTAGTGACATAAAAAAGCAGGAAAACCTTCCTACAGCTTTATTCCCATTTACCTCATCTCTGGCCCAAAGGACTCCTTCTCTAAGGTAACAACGTGACTGAACTTCCATAAGCATTCAAGTTTCAGGAGTCTCTGCTTAGAGGACCAGAAGATTTTCACTCACAATGGCAGTTTGTGTGTAAGTTTAGGAGTAAACAAGGACAAAATATGTTTTCAAGATAAATACTAGTTGTCCATGAACAACATTGGGGCAGTTTTTTGGAGGACAGAATATAAAGTCGAGTGTGGTCATCCCATCCTTCAAAGTTCATATATAAGTGACACATAAGCATGTTTGCAGAGTCAAAACCACAGACTGGATAGACTCTACATCCCTTCAGTGAGATTATGACTGACGCAGTCCTCTGATAACGACTTATGTTAGCCTTTCTCTCCTGTAAAAATAATATGCGAGCTTTCTTTCCCCTGCAGTTTTCAATCATGCCATCAACTAATGGGCAACTCTGGATAAACACAAAAATTCACATTGATGTTAATATCATCTCAACTCAGCAGGCTTCAGAGGGTACAGTAGAGGATCATTTCATGGGCTTGGGTGAGAAGTACTCATAAAGTAAGTTGGGCTTCATCTCCTTGATCCCGACTGTAACTCGCTATGTGACCTGAGGTGACCAGACTTCCACTCTGCTCTCTACTTGTTGCACTTGCAGAATAGTTAAAATTTCTTTATGCTCTGCTCACCATAAGATGGTATGTAAATTTCCCTAAAATAGTTCAAGTTCCTTGGGCTACTCCCCAACAGATCGTTTTTATATTCTTTCATATTATTTAATGAGATTCTTCTTTGATCCCAGCAACTGAACCTTGAATGGGAGCAAAATTTTAAGATTAAATTCTCTGAATTCTCAGCTTAATCTGAATATTGTTACTTATACAGTATAACTAAAAAGGACAATTTATGTTTACATTAGAGAATCAGATCTTAAATGCAAACCTTGGAAGCAAAGAATCAACATTTACACTAAAAGGAGGTAAACAAGGCATTGGAGTTTTGAAAAAAGTTTATTCAGCAACTGATTTCTAAAGTGTATAATTATTTTTACCAAAGAAAATGGAAGAATTGCTTTTGATGTTATAATGGTATATATAATCCTTTTCAGGAAAGGTTCAGAAAAATAAAAGTACATCAAACAGGAACAGGAATGGCATAAAAAATGAGATAAATTAAAGGTTGCTGGTATTTTTTCCAAATTACAGATCGATTTATCAATTAAAAATAATCTACTTCAGCCACCACCACTTTCTGTGAAATGGCAAGAAAAATATTCAGAACAATTTTTAAAAGAGCAGTAACTCACACTGAATCACCGATTTAAGAAGTTTTACAGTAGTAGGCAACCAACATATCTTTTCAGACACACTGAAACAATACTTCCTAAGCTTTCTGACATAAGTGTCTGGGTTAACTAACAATAACATTGGCTGAGAACTTTAAAATGAACTGCTGCAGAAAATGTAAGCATATAATTGCATTACTAAATGTTCCATATGCTGAGAAATGCTCTGGTGCTCTTTAAAGATCATTCCTTACTACCATCTTCAAACATAAAAAATTAGCCTACTAAATGATGTATTTGCATGAAGGGTAAATGAAGGGTAAACGGCAAGGTCCGCAGCCCTGAATTTTCTCCTGTTTGTTCCTGGGTAGCTTCAGTTTTGCCCCAGCTTTTTTTTTACAAGGGGAGGCTTTTGCTTCTGCATTGTGGGTGCTGCTGAGCTTCGTTTGAGCACTCTGCTCTCCACACACCACTGACTCAGTCCTTATCCCTGCCCCGAACTCTCTGTGTTACTTGGGCACCCCCGGCCCACTGATTCGTACGGTGAAGTAAGTGACAGGACAGAAGACATTCTACCATTATTGCTGCTGTGGCAGTCATTAATTACAGCTGGCAAGACTCTGCTCTTCGTTATGTTCCAGACTGTTTTGGCTCCTGGCCATCCCCAGATCTGTGAGTCGACAGACTGAGCCCAGTAGTACACTGACCTAATTATCTAACTGGCCTAAAGCAATTAGGGTAGCAGGAGAAATCTCGCTATGACATTCAAAAGAACAATTACAACTTTCAAGTTTTCATAGTTCAAATGCTATACAACTTAAGCCATGGTGTCCATTATGTTATTAGTACATCATGTGCAGGTACCCCTTAATTCACAGGGGGGGATTATTTATATTCTAGTCGTGCCCAAGTCATGACCTGGACTATCTGATCCCAGGAACCTACACCTGAAAAAAGCAATTCATTGTATACCTGACTGATCACACAACTAACTATGGATTCCAGAGAACAAATTTAACAGCTGTTCAATAAGCACGTTGTTTTACTGAAAGATCTCCAATGCTTCCATCAAGTTACTGTATTTTCACGAGGTGCTGCACAACACCTGGGCTGTGGTAACTGATCAAAGATAAGCTATGAGTCTAGAAGGAAACGTGAAGTAACGTGTATTTATTTAAAACCCAAAGAAAGAAGCTTAAGCTAGTAAGTTTAGTTTATACTTAAAAAGCTAAGGTTGTGTACACAGTCAGCGATCAAAGCTCAGGGGACGAGTGTTAAAACAGAGCATACTCAACTGTGTTGTCCACACCTGAGTGTCTCGTGCCATCTGAAAGCCCACGGGTATCCAAGGCACCTACATGAGGCTGGCAGGTATGAGACAGGCCTTAGAGCAGAAAACCGCCTTTCTGAGGTAAGCAGCTGGAGTTTCAGACCTGAACTGACATCAAACACCTACGTTGTAGACAGATGAATCTTAGCACCAGTGCAGTTACGATGGAGCTCCAGACTCAGCTGGTAACATGCAAGTGTCTGTATTTGGGTTAACTGAGTAGTTCTCCAATGCTTCACTGACTGCACTACCTAGAACTCACTGAACTATAACAGCAAGACAGCACACCATGATCACAGAGAGATTTCTATACTGTAAAGACCTAAATTTAGGTGCCAGAACCTGGAACCCTGAGACATCCTAGAGTTTCAGAGAGGGTACCAGTGGCCTGGTGAATATGGCAAAGCACCTCCAGGAGACCTCTGCCTTTCTGGAGTGTCAGCTGGGTACTGGGTTAGATATCCCAGTGTTATCTGAGATAGCACTATGAACCTACATCTATGCAAGTGAATTCAGTGTGGTGTACCCAAGAACATACACAGATTAATGTCACATGGTTGTAATAGGTGGTTTCCTTCCCTCCTGCCTATGTATATGCAACCAGAGTATACCTTAAGCATAAATGAAATTCTTCAGGCATGTGACCTGAAGATAACTGAAGGAAAGATAGCAAAGTGTTCTGCATACTAGCTTTTGTGAAAAGTCCAAATACACAACTGCGAGAGTTTTCCCAATTTTTGACTCAGCTCCCTGAGACAAAACATGTATTTCTGAGCATTCAATTGTTCCTTCAAAATATATTTATTTTAATACTTTGGCTAAAATAAAACGGGTAGAATTAGCAAGGATTCATACAACATCCGAAGTGCTGCTAGGAAAGCCCTATGTGCATGCCATATACCTTGACTGACAATAGGTCATTAAAATTTATTCTCATAAGAATATGTGCCCATAACTAATGGATTAACTGTAAAGGTATATGTTCTTATAAGAGAGGATTAATTAGTTATCCATTTGGATAGGGTGCACAGCTCATTTTTCAAATTCAGCTAAAGGCAGTTTAACTCTGGTGAGTTTCTGCATACACTGGGAAGATATTTCCCATAGTTAAAATAAAAGTTTAATTATCTTCACAATTATATTTGTTTCCGAGCATGTTGTATTTTAGCTCTTTTCAGCAAATGCTACAATTTTGAAATGTCAAACTGCTTACTTTATTATTGAAAAACCTACGCTAACAAGACTGAGCCTTCTTACAATTCTATTCATTGCTCACTTTGGCAAAATTCCCATTGAAATAAATAGGAAATGTGTCAAGAGTAATGCCGAGTGATCGCAGGAGTTCACTTCAACACAAATAACCTGGAAAGTAATAGCCATGGTCACACCAAGACCTAAAGCATTGGTATTTCTACTGCCCACCATTTAAACAAAAGCAGCCAGTCCTGATCATCAGCCACGTCTTCTGCATCAGCATCATTTCATTTGGCCATATCATTGGCTAGGATAAACTGAAATAATTCTACATAACTTTTAACAGAACTATTAACTAAATATGACAAGACAGTGCATGCTTTACATGACTGAAAAATACTATTTTAATTAAGACTTTTGCACCTGAAGAACTCCATGGTTATACACTGATGTACACTCATGGAGAATCTGGCTCAATTCAGTGCAGATGCAGTGGATTTCTTGGGAGATCAGAATCACACTCCAGCTCAGCTCCACCAATAAAAGATATCACAAGACATATACCACCCTTCCAGCTTAAATTTTGAATGAAGCGGGGTTTTTTTTTTTCTTCTCCCTGAAGTTTCAACATTTGTGAGATGTACAAATGAGCCATGATCGGCTGATGAAGTATTGAAACATTTATGACATAATGAATATGTCTGACAAACCTGCTGAAGCTGCTTTGAACAAGGGGGGAAAAATGTTGACAAGATTAATATAACTTAAGTTGCTACAATGACAGAAAACAGGAAACCTATCTTAACCCACCGTCTGTTGGGCTGAGTCCGCGGGCTGCCGAGATCATGGAGAGAGATGGGCTGCTGTGTAGGGACCTGATGTAGTCCATGTAGGGGTTAATGTATGGGTGAGGAGTGCTGAAGGGAGACTCTGATGTTGCAGCAGGATTTCGGTGCGGGGAGATTCTAAGGAATGGAAGCTCTGAGTATGTCGGGCTACTAGATAAGGCAGAAGGCCTGGAAGAAAAAAGAAAGACAAACAAAAACCATCCAGGTTATCTATACGATAAAGAAAAATACTGTAACACATTCATTTCTTGAAGAATATCAACTCAGTTACACGTGTAATAACTTCCACTAAAGTCAAGTGCCTGGAAACAAAAAGGATAGGAAATTAGTTATTTGCTGTACCCATTATTGGCAACATTTCTTGACCAATTTTAACACGAGTTTATATTTGGTTTAATCTTTACATCCCTCAATACCTTTTCCCCATGGACATCAGCAGAAAATCACTTTAATTAATGAAAATATGCACCCTGTATACCACATATTAATTCTTGCTGCAATATGGAAGACATACTGAGATGCTGAATCATATACATCTTCAAAACCATGTGTTTATTAGAAGAAGAGTTTTGAAAACCACACTGCGCCCACTCCCTTCACTTGCTGGCTTATTCTTCATGAAACTATGAGATTGCACATTTATACAGAAGTCAATTCAGAAGACCCAAACTTTGTAAGCCATTAAGACAGCTTGGGTCCTTTAGAGCATTTTTTTGTTGATGTCCCTTCCCATGAAGGATGCAGAAAACTTGGTGGCAAAGGAAGAAAGAAAAATTGCTGCATATATTTGTTTTTTTAGCATGGTACCAGAGACTAATGCCTTTAACAAGACCACATTAATTAACTGCCTCATTCTTGCAAAGGGAGAGGTGTGGTGCCCTTTCACACTACCGGTATGAAGCTATGATGAACCAAGGCTGAAAGCTGAGTTCTGAGCTGCCAAAAGATAAATAACTTGCCATAACTCTCCCCATCATCCCACCCTGTCGATACGACAGCATCCAGGCTCTGTGTGGAGACCTTTCTCTAGCAGCATCCTGTCTCCAAAGGCACTGGAAAAAGTCCAAATTTCATCAGAAGGGGTTGGAGTGCCTGCCCTTGCCAACCTGCTCTTTGGCAAAAGACAATGATTAAGCCTGTCATGCATTTGCTGTAGTCCAACTGGTTGACCCGAACTAAATGCCTTTTTGTCCCTGTTTTTCCAATTAATTTAGCATATATACAGCACAGACACAGGCAGCAGCTGTGAGAGCAGTGAGGGCAGCCTGCTCCTTTGATGCTGCTCGCTTACAGAGAATAATAAAACAAGAAATGTATTTTTTTTTCTTTTAACATACACATACTGTGATCAGTGGAGATAGTTGTCATCGTCTAAAAGGCCAACAGAACATAATCTTACAGGAGCCAATTCTACTCTGCCATCAGCTTGGAAATGCTAGCTTATGAGTGGGACAAAGATCAAAGTTACGCATTCCTAACATGATGCCGGCTTCCCTGCCATAAAATCCATGAGGACTCATAAAATCTGGAGAATAAAGATTTTTCCTGTTGTGCTTTTCTCCCTCTTTTCCTTTCCCTTCCTTTCCCTTCCTTTCCCTTCCTTTCCCTTCCTTTCCCTTCCTTTCCCTTCCCTTCCCTTCCCTTCCCTTCCCTTCCCTTCCCTTCCCTTCCCTTCCCTTCCCTTCCCTTCCCTTCCCTTCCCTTCCCTTCCCTTCCCTTCCCTTCCCTTCCCTTCCCTTCCCTTCCCTTCCCTTCCCTTCCCTTCCCTTCCCTTCCCTTCCCTTCCCTTCCCTTCCCTTCCCTTCCCTTCCCTTCCCTTCCCTTCCCTTCCCTTCCCTTCCCTTCCCTTCCCTTCCCTTCCCTTCCCTTCCCTTCCCTTCCCTTCCCTTCCCTTCCCTTCCCTTCCCTTCCCTTCCCTTCCCTTCCCTTCCCTTCCCTTCCCTTCCCTTCCCTTCCCTTCCCTTCCCTTCCCTTCCCTTCCCTTCCCTTCCCTTCCCTTCCCTTCCCTTCCCTTCCCTTCCCTTCCCTTCCCTTCCCTTCCCTTCCCTTCCCTTCCCTTCCCTTCCCTTCCCTTCCCTTCCCTTCCCTTCCCTTCCCTTCCCTTCCCTTCCCTTCCCTTCCCTTCCCTTCCCTTCCCTTCCCTTCCCTTCCCTTCCCTTCCCTTCCCTTCCCTTCCCTTCCCTTCCCTTCCCTTCCCTTCCCTTCCCTTCCCTTCCCTTCCCTTCCCTTCCCTTCCCTTCCCTTCCCTTCCCTTCCCTTCCCTTCCCTTCCCTTCCCTTCCCTTCCCTTCCCTTCCCTTCCCTTCCCTTCCCTTCCCTTCCCTTCCCTTCCCTTCCCTTCCCTTCCCTTCCCTTCCCTTCCCTTCCCTTCCCTTCCCTTCCCTTCCCTTCCCTTCCCTTCCCTTCCCTTCCCTTCCCTTCCCTTCCCTTCCCTTCCCTTCCCTTCCCTTCCCTTCCCTTCCCTTCCCTTCCCTTCCCTTCCCTTCCCTTCCCTTCCCTTCCCTTCCCTTCCCTTCCCTTCCCTTCCCTTCCCTTCCCTTCCCTTCCCTTCCCTTCCCTTCCCTTCCCTTCCCTTCCCTTCCCTTCCCTTCCCTTCCCTTCCCTTCCCTTCCCTTCCCTTCCCTTCCCTTCCCTTCCCTTCCCTTCCCTTCCCTTCCCTTCCCTTCC
>NW_020799096.1:9950040-9968192 GCF_003259725.1 Athene cunicularia
CCCCTTCCCTTCCCCTTCCCTTCCCCTTCCCTTTTGGCTTTTGTGAGTTTCTTGCCCTCCTACAGCTTTCTGCAAGGTAAGCCTGTTTAGCCTTCCTGTATGAAATTGCCTCCCAGCTCCAAAGTTTGTTAGAGAGTTGCATTCATTGTGTGCTAGCAGCAGGTACCAGCAGCACAATTACTCCCCTGGCACCCAAGCAAGTGAGCCACATGAAGCCCAGCCACTCGCTGGTACACCTTCACTGGATTTAAAATGCACCGAGAACCTGAAACCAGAAGCTGTTTTCCACCACCGTGCAAAACAGGCATCTCCCTTCCCCAGACCACTTTTTCTCTGCATGGTTTTGAAGCACTTTTGTTTTATGCCGGAAACACATCTTAACTCTTGTTGGTACTGTGAAACCCCACCAGCCATGAAGCATTGCTGTCTCGTGGCTCACTGTCAGGCTGAGTACGGAAGGCAGGAGTCTCAAAACTCATGGTGATGTAGGAAGTAAAAATACCATAGCTGGCTATCACATTACAGAGTGCATTTTCCATCCTGGCAGTGAGGAAAATACAGTAGTATAGCAAATTTAATACAAGAGTAACAAAGAAACTAAGTTTAGATGTCATTTTACAAGTAATTTTTTCTCATGTGATCTCAACTCAGAAAGTTAGAAACCTGAAGAGCATGCAAGCTAGCAGGAGCCCTGGCCTTATCTGGTGCATATCAAACAGAAAACTGTTTAAAAGCTTTTGCAAGAAGGCTGAAAGTCTGTATCAGCCTCAGTGATTCATTCTCCAGCTGGCCAACAGCCAAACGCTGCCGCAGGAGCAAGATTAAGAGCCAGGCTGTCAGCTACTCCCTCTAGATCCAATGGGAGCCATTCAAGGACACTGGGACTCAACCGCTTCCACTCCTCCTCTGCCCTGCCTCTTCCTCTCTCCGCTCCTCTAAGCTCCTCAGTTTTCCAAGGATGCTAGGGAAAAGGACGCCGACCTGGGTAACATCAATCAACAGCTGGCATACAAACCGTATTATCAGAGGCACAAATAAGGAGTCATCAGATTCCACATAAAATTCCCAGCTCTGGACTCTCATGTTTACTAATTTTTCTCCAACATCTGATTTTAACATGCCACTAACTTCTCCACTCTCTTCCAGCCTGTACTTTTCTCACTCCTCTATGTTTCCAGACCCTCATTTCCCTACAGTCCTATTTTCCCTCCTGCCTCCATCTGCTCTCACCTCCCACTGTTTGAGCCCTCCTGATTTATTCCAATGAACATCAAATTCTTCTTTTCTTTTCCTTCCATGATTAAACTTCACTACGAACATCTTTCAAAAGTATTGTTTAACTCCTTTCTTTGAACTAAAATGAGACTTTTAGAAAGGCTGCAGCCAAACATACTTGCTATTAGCTGTTGCTTTGCAATCTCTTTGCGCATCAAGTAAAGAGTGACTTTTGTCCTGTAAACAACAAACATTACAGCCCAGGAATGGCTCTGCAGACACTGAATTCAGTGAGAAGCGAATCCAATCTGCAGATGTGAGTGGCAGTCCACCCCCATCATTTTTATTTCACATGTACTTTGTCCCCAGCCTTGGCAAGTGGTGTTCTGCTTTGGGTCTGAGGCTGCTTTGTAGGATGCAATGAGGCTTCAGCATGAGAAAAGGCAGAGACATTTTCAGTGTTACTGCTTGAAAGTTTATGCCTCACTTGTAAACCACGGGAAGGCAGAACTTGCTTTGCATCCTCTCCTGCACAGGGCTTTTCCTGTTTAACGACATACTCGGAACACTTAGGCTTCCTTCAGAGAGAGGGAGCAAAGCAGGTGCATGCTTTTTTTCTGAATCAGGACCTTTACATCTACTCCCAGAGATCCTGCAAACTCAACTCAAATTTATTTAATACAAGCCTATCTACTTTCAGTACTTACTTGAAGTTGGAGGCCTCCAGGTTCGAGAGTAAAAGAGATCCTATGGTTGTGTTTTATCATTGCAGTTTTTATCCTGGCACATTAGGTTGATTTTATTATTTTTTATTACATCGACACCCCTGACATTAAAGAGAAGCAGCAGAGAATGGGGCCGGCTCTGAAGGCATCTCCTCCCTTCTGTCCAGACTGCCTTCCTGATCACCATTAAGGTGCCAAAAGACTGACAGACACACAGCTTCCACATCTAACACAGGTCTTCACACTCCCCACCCACCTCCAGGCTGCCCACTTCTCCCTGTCCCGACTCCGGAGAATCAAAACTACTCAGTAGGAGAATGGCGCACACGTGCCGAGGCAGTCAGATAAGGGCAAACACATGTATTTTTTCTTATTAGTCATGGCAGGTTTTTTGATTAATGTTACAGAGGTGTCTGCACTGTCTTAAAAACTTACGTGGTCACACCAGTTCAGCAGCTGCGAGCAGCATCAGATGTATGGAAATCACAAAATGCACCAAGCCACTTTTTTTTTTTTTTTTTTAAATGCTTTTTCTGACCGCTGTTGAACCACAGGTGAGCTGTATCAAAGATTTCAGTTATTGCTCATGAAAACGGTGTGTCATTCTGTTTTGTTGCTTACAGCTGCAACAGATGAATATTCCACCACAAGACTGACCAACAGCAGATTTGGATTTTAGTTGCCACAAAACTGAACAAAGTGCAATTCCCTTTTCAGCCAATGCCGCCCTTTTTTTAACTAGAGAAGGAAGATCATGGGAATCTGAGAGTTGATGCGGCAAGCATGAGCGAGTTATACGTATTGCAAAATGATGTGCATGCACAGATCATTACCTTGCATTAACTTGCAAGATCACACAATTTTTCTATCAGCAGAGAGAACAGGAGTTGTTTTTTGTACCTAAGCATTATCCAGTTTTACAATGAAGATCAGAGGCTCCAAATGCAAGTGGAAATCCTATCCCGTTCTCTGGTAGTAATGGCATGGCTAACTCGTGCAGGTGAAATACTGCTGCCTGGCTATGACTAACTAAGGGTAAAAATCCCCAAGTAAGCACAGGGCTTGCTGACTACGTGGCCCTCCAGCCACCCTCGCTTCTCAGTGCCATACCAACAGGATTCAGGAGCACAATTTCCAGTCTCTGCCCGTGTCCTTGGTGTGGCACAGTGAGGTGTGACAGGTGCCAAATATGCTCTGGATATTAGGCTAGAGAAGGCACAGAATGTAGTTAATTTTTCCATTCTAGCTTGCACCTTTTCTCGCACCTACATTCCTGAACTGCTCCTGTGGCACAAGGCAGAAGGAAACCACAGGTGGGAATAAACAGCTTCCTTGAATTCTGTACTTTCAAACTATCTGGTGATTTTGGACTTCTAAAAAATGAAGACTGACAGAAATATTAATGGGTTTTTATTCTCCAGGCTAATAGACCTGTAATTGTTCAGAAATTTCGAAACAAAATGAGAATACTGAATTCCAATTTCCCATTCTCCCTTTTTCACCCCCTTCCTAAGTCACACAGCTTTAGCATTCATGTTGACCTAGTCAAGAGCCAGGCAGAGGACCAACCCAAAGTACCATGAAACTATCTTAGGTGGATTTACACTGGTAACTGAGTAAGGGCGGATAGCCCAGGAATTGAAGGAGGAGAGGGGATGGGAAGAAAAGAGACTCAGTTCAGGGTGCTGAGGAGCAGCAAGGGCCAGCTGCTGTCTAAGGGAAGGCCAGCCAGGAGCCAAGGTTAACCCCAGCACAGGCCATGCACTCCATGCCACCAGATCTGAGCTGAGTGACCAGAGCCAGGTGCTGATAACAGGGTCCATCAGCAATCTGAGACAAGACAAAGTGACAACCCAGGTCCCGGCAGAGCAGTCAAGTGCAGAAGGTGATAGTGCCAAAGCTACACCACGGCTCCGAGGGGTCAGTCCAGAACGGCTACCTACAGTGCAGGTCCCAAGCTCAGGCAGGAGCAGGACCAGACATGGATGCTACCTAGAACACAGCTCAGACAGGGACTAAAGGCCCCAGCTGATCTTAAAAGGGGCTCCTGGATGCATGAGATGTGGATGGAGTTACCTGGTGAGGCTGTTCAAGGCAATTATGGCCTATTAGTGGCCTCAGGGTCCTCACACTGGGTTTCTTTGCTTTGGAGTCCTTGAACAGCTCTAAGACATGCCAGAATATCAACACAGCGCACACTGTCCCTGTTCTTGACTGTCTTGCAACTGTGAAAAGTATGAAAAGTACAGCAGGCCCTGGGATGTACTGTGACCCCCACCCTTGTCAGAAATCACACTTCAATAGCAATGTTTTATGGGAGCAGACACAAAGCCACTCAGGATAGCCACAAAGGTCTGTGCCACAGGAAAATCTGGATGAAAATTTTGGGGCTGGTTTGGTGTTAAGAGAAGTGATCTGTCATAAATGGTCTCCAAATAGCTTTAAGCTGTGCTTTGCTAAAAACCTCTTTAAGCACAACCTATCTTTAAAAAAAAAAAAATAAATTCATGGTGATTTAAGCATTTCCTGATTTTAAAGGAAACTATAACTCCAGGACTGGAAATTTTAATGCCAAGTTTTGTCCCGATAAATTTTTAAATGGCTCTTTTATGAATGTGTTGAAAAATACATTTATATTGAAAACAGCAAGTGATCCTTAACTATAACATTGTAAATATGACACTGAGCTGAGGTTACAGATGGAACAATAATCTATCTCACAGAACAAAGCTTGTCAACGAAGTGGGATGAAATATTGTAACATAACCTAATTTATTATTGCCTTTTCATCCATCTTGTTATATTATGAAAGTGTCAAAGTTCAAACCTCGATATTTAATCATTTAACAGTACGTTATTCGATGCTGGAGCAAGCACTGATGGCATAACTCTCATACCAATGATATCCACACTGTTTCTCTGATACCTGCTCAATTCAGCCCCGCCTGAAGAATTGAAAAATGTTGAACTCATTAAACTGCCTATGATCTGTTTTTTTTTGTTTTGTTTGTTTGTGGTTTTTTTTCCCCTGCAATAGTCTTCTGAGGGCTGCCCCCAAAACATTAACATTTTTATTTCTAGTAGATCCTGGAGGATGAACAAACAGTAAGGACTCCCTTTGTTATGTAGTGACTCCTATTTTAAAGCACATGGCTCAATTCCTTTGGTAGTATCTCCCATGTTACATGAGTATTGTTTGATGCCATAGTTGCTTGTACAGACTGAACCTTTGGCACCAGCAGTCATCAACTGGCTAATAAAAGGTTTTTATACTAAAAAAGTTGAGCTCTAAGGAAGTAAGGCTCAATCCTGGAAATGCCAGTGAGAACAATTCTAATAGTTGCGATTAGCCCAAATGATCAAGTTACTCTTCACTGCTACAAGCACATATGTGGTTGTAGGTGCTCAATAAATCAGGGTCAAGCAACTAACTATACACCTAAATGGTACAGAAAAATTAAGAGTCAAATAATCATGCTGCTTCTCAGAATCTTTAGCTGCTATTGTATGGTTCAACCTTGTATAAACTGCAATCAATGGGAAACTGTCCACTAAATCCTTAAGTGATCATAGACATGATCTTCCTAAGCACAAAGTGCTGACTGAATTCTGCTCTCCCCAAAAGCCCTCAGTCAGGCTTCTACTGACTTCAGTGCAAGGAGAGTGAGGCCAGCACCAACTATGTTTAAAATGTAATCCCACAATCCCTTTTCTCTTTGCGCTTCTAATTGAACCTGTAAACAATCAAACCCATAAATATGTAATATGGGAAATCAATAGTATAATCTTTTAATATTTAAATTTTTTTCAGATATTGGGTCTTAAAATAGGCAGTCCATTCTCCTAAAATCACTGACTGCCTCAAAGCTACTGTATTTCATTCTTGGACTTTGGAAAACTAAGCAAATTATTGTGAACATTTAAAGAATTAGAGTTAAGTGAATAAGCACTGCTAACTGTATTTTCTTAGTGGTACAAATGAAGAAGAGGGAAAACAAGAACATGCTTACTTCCTAATACAAGAAAGAACATTGATTTCATATACTCCTTTCCATGTTCCAACACCTAGTCAATATTTTGCTCACTTTTCCTCCAAAAGTCACACTGGAACTGTAGTCAGTACAGAGAAGTCACAGAATCGGATTTGGTAGCAACCTTCCCTTCAGTAGATATATATACAAATAAATCATGAATGGGTCACTGCCTATGTAGTTTATCCATAAGAAGAGCTACATCAGGGTTTAAGGGACACAGGGCCTGGTTTGGTTTCCATCACTTATCTGCTGTGCCACCTTGGACACATTTGTTGACTTCCTCATCCACTATTTCCCCATCGATAAAACTGTGGTAAAACGCTCTGAAAGTGTTCAGTATCTACAGTGGAAAGATCAGACCAAGAGGTACTATGTTATTACTATCTTCTCATTGAGGTAAGGACAACGCCTTACAAAATGTGTGCAGTTCTGGAATGTAAATTCCTGAAATATACAATAACCTCGCTTTGGGTTAGAATAAAATGTTTCTCCTGCATGAAGTTAAAAGGTACCACTGCAGGAAAAAAATAAAGACACAAATGACTGCACAAGAGATGTTTGGAAATCATGCACGACAATCAACTGATGACCCACAGCAAAAGAATATTACTCTAGCTCCCCTTTCCTTCTTTGGGAAGGGTTAACATTATGTAGTTACAGTTAAAAATTGGCTACATTAATCAAGGCACTAAATCCTTAGCCAGTGACTGTATTCCTATTTTTCAACTGATGGACTGCCTGAACGCAAATCCAGCTTTTCTACATGCACCCTCTGCTACTTGTAATACTTCATAAATAACCCAACCATCTGCTTGTGGATTCCCTCTACAAGAGTCTATGCTGTAAAAAGCAATGAATAATCATTCCATTATTTAACATTTTGTTTACATAGGGTCAGCTGTAACACCGGTGGCCTTCAACCCACAGTAACCACCTGTATTGACTACAGTGTGTAATTGCTGCTTCAGACACCACTAAGTCAAGGTACACTCATTTCATTACATGAGTCTTGACATGTGTTCCTTAAAATGTGTATGCAGATACAGTTTTGACTGATTTTTTTTTCTTCTTTATGCAAAATACAAATAAAACCATGTATTGTCTCCCAGTATTGCTCCAAGTCAAGCCCAGGCTTCTTGTTCTTCTCCTCACACAATGGGAATCTCCCCACAACAACCTGCCTCTCCTTTTCCTCTTCCTTCTACCCTGCCACCAGCCACCGTCACTGCCTCCCGACACTCCTTTGAGACACTGTCCACTCGGCCTTTGCCTACAGAGTATCCCAGCTTGCCTCTCCTTCCTCCAAATCCTCCTCAGGTCTGCTGCAAAGAAATTGGTGGCTAGGGGACGACTACATGGATTTACTTGGCATTTTCTTTGTTTGTACAAACATAAAAAAACGTGACCGACTGTCACTACTCACTCCAAATGCCACTAGCCTTTTAGGCTTCTAGCAGACATCCTCTTGCAAATTTTGTGGCAGCTGTGTAAGCTTTTACTGCCCCCAACTCCCCAGCTGGTGCCCCTCCCCACACAGGCAGCACCACTCTGCCTCTAACCACTCCAGTGCCTGGTTTCAGCGAGCCACAGCAAAGTTGCCAGACTGTATATGGGGCAAAGGCACACTGTCTGACTCTGCTGAGGAGCAAGGGATAATCTTCAGGGCAAGGAAAGCAGCGGGGGCTGGTAACCCCCTAGGCCGTCAGAGCCGACTCACCAGAGTTCATTTGCCAAAGGTGCCCGACCGCGAGCTCTTCCTGGCAGAGCTCCTTGTATTTGCACAACACTCGGCAGAACTCTGGTTTTGTACAGAGCTGTTGGACATTGCAGCAATGTAAACAGTAAATATAAGTAATGCTAACAAGATATGCTGTGACTTCCATTGCCTTATCAAGGCATTGCCTTACTGCTCAGTTCACACTGACTGTGAACCATTAAGGTAAGATCCCATACCTGCACAGCACAGCCCAGTGTCAGTGCTGGTAAATTTTTCCTCTCCTGTCTTCAACTGGTTCCACGTCTGTTGACTTGTGGTCATTAATATATTGAGGATAATGTATTGATGCTGCATTTGATGCAGAACTCATCATCACAAATATAAAACAGGTGCACTGGCCAAGCAAATGTTATTTGAATATGCCTTGGAAAAGTGTTGCTACACACGAGAGGTGAGACTGCTCCACACACCATTCCCTCTGCAAACTATGCTGCGGCACCAAGTGCAGCAGGAAAATCTAAAAGGTCTACAGCCTTTTCATTATCTGTCGTTATTAACAACACACTGGACAGTGAAATTACCAACTGCGCTCCTACAGCAAACTTCCCTGCTCTGCAATTCTTTTCTGATGCTCTAGAGGTGGTCTCATTGCTATTCAAATTTTAGCCTCCTCTGGGTTACAGGCAGGGCCTGCCATCTCTTGAAGTGTTTAACCACAGCAGCACCATCATATGAGTATGTGGGCATATATAAATCCTGACGGGATTGATGCACCCCTTTCTTCCTTCCCTTTCCGCTTCCTCTCCTCCTGCAAAAGAGTGGGTCAAATGAGTGTCAGAAGCTTTCTCACACTTAATGCTGTTAAGTCAGCTAATTGAATAAACATTTGTTTAACATTTGCTCCTATTTCACTAATGCACTGTGAGAATGAGAAGAATTTTATTCCCCTTCTCCCCTGTCCTCCCCCTTCCTCAGGAGTGCCACTAGCTGTTATCGCAGTGACTAATGTGCTGTATGTGGCCATTATAGTCCTCAACTCTGAAATTACACCCAGGATGAACGATAGGCTCTGCCTGTATGCTGATTGGAGTTGGATGATGATTGATTAGAAGAAAGTCAGACTACGTAGCCATGCAAAAAGAACTGCACTAAGCCACAAGCTTAAACACTAAAGAGCATTTCACCAGTGGCTTCAGAGCTATTAGATGTTTTCATATGAACAACATTTCTCACATCCAGGTTTGCGCATTTTATCTTTATTCTTTCAAATCCTGAAATTGCTTGGATAAGAGGGTTTTATATATATATTTATACACGTTTCTAAGAGTAGCCTGAACTTTTAGGGGAAATTGAAGAGGCTTTGTGTCAAGTACAGCTAAATCCAGCCTTTCTATATCAAACCCCTGCTAGAAAATTACTGTGCAGATGATAAGGCTGAAAGATATAATAAAAAGTGACTCTACTCAATTTACACTGCAATATTGGTATGACTGAATATTTTTCATTCAGGTGACTGATAAAATCACTAAACTGTATTGCAGATAAATAAAGGAGGCTTCTGTCAAGAATAAACACCATTAATCATGAAGTCTCACCCTCTGAGTGGCTGTGCTATGCAACTGCACAAATGCACCATCACAAGTGGCATGTGACCCAGTGCCTCCTTTCTTCCCCCGGCTCCCTGGTGACACTGTCTTCTTAGGAAACTTTTTTTTTTTTTTTACTGCCTTTACAACATTTGGAAGTCCTGTAATATCTTTTCCATTTGAGTTTGTGTGCGATTGCAACTGAAATCTAAATTTCAGTGATGATACATTCAGCTAAAAATTGATCCCACAAGACAAAGTGAACCAATGTAGACTGTGGCCACGTTTCTGTAAATCCAGCATCACAGTGAGGAATGCTGTATTTAAACTGTTGAGGATGAGATCTTTGTAAGTCTAAAGCTGAAACAAGTAGGAAAATTTTATCAGTTTCCCCAAGACTGCTTTCCCTTTTCTCCCAAAACCACATTTTCTTAGATTTGCTACTTCAAAATAGGTGCTAAATTTCTTTTGGAGCATTCAAATAAGAAATTTCTCACCATCGCAAATCTACCTGATCAGAATTGATGGGTCTCCTTTCAAAAAGCAACTTACAGGCTAAAACTGGACATGTGCTGAAAGAAACTGTTACCCAGTAAAAGCACAGCCATACAAAAAGAAAACCAGACAACTTAGGTAACCTTTTTGTAACCTGTTTTAGAGCAAGTGATGATTCAATAGTGGCCATGTTATTAAGCTGGAATGAAGCAGTGCCCTACACACTAATGAGGTTAAAAAATGTAGTTAGGTCTTCATGTTAAAGGCACTTAGCAAGCAGTTTGCTTGGCAAAGACCAACTGTGTGTTGGAGCAGAGGACTAATCACACAGGCAGGAATCAAATCGACTGGAAGAATTAGGAGACTTGCGGCCCCGAGGAATGTAATTCATGCAGAAAAGCAGTTGTCAGAGTGAGGCCAGGGAACTGTGTGGGAAGAAAGCAAAATAAACAGCTCAACAAAGAAAACAAAGACGCTCAAATAGTGGCTTTTCTACTGCTTGAGTACACTGAAACTTCAGTGGGTGCATATGACAAAAACCTCATCAAAGACGACCTCTCTACAAGCAATACACCGGCGAATGGTGCACTGGTTCAAAAACGCTCAGAAAATGCCTGCAAGTCTTTAAAAAAGGACCTTAAAGTCGTGATGCACAACCGAGGAAGTGCACACACGTACGTGTATGCATGACTGGGAGAAGAAGAAAAACATCCAAATGGTACAAAGCTAAGAGAGTTGAAATGGTTACTCCTGATTTCTCTCTCTACCGTTCACAGATGAGAAGAGGACGCAGCCTGCATGCAGAGAGCTCTCCTGTCTATGTGCAGCAATATTCTCGGGGGGAAAATGGCATTGCTAATTGGGATCCACTCCTGCAGCATGAAGACCAGCTGACTGTAACCATCGGGGGCATTACCTGACCATAAAAAAGAGCTTGAGACTGGTCCTAAACCTCAAGAAAACTCATGTGCTATTCACAGGAAGTTTTTCTTGTGACGGGTATGACCCATGACAGTAAAATCAAACTTGGAAATCAACTGATGCATGAATTTCACAAATACTCTGTTCTCTCAGAAAACAGTATTTTCCACTGATGGGTTTTTACTCCCATAATTTAATGTTTTAAAATTTTTAGAGAATGGAGCTTTTAACACTTTTGGTACTTAAGCACCTCTCCCCTCATGTCATTCACTCACTGATGATTTTTGTAAGCCCTCCCTACCTCACACTCCAGAATGCCACATTCACCATTGTTTCAGCTTATTTCAGCTTCTCTTCTTCCCTTAACTCCTTCCTCCTGCTAAGGCGGGCATTCCTTGTCCTGACAAAGCTCCTGAAAAGCCTCTCACGTTACCTCAAATGAACACTCTCCTCAATGTGTGTTCTGTGGTGCCAAGAAACATTCTTTTTCCGAATTCAAAACCAAACCAAAACAAACCCCTCTGCTTTCATTTCGAGTGCCTACTGTAAGTCACATCCACAATATCACAAAACTGAAACTTGGGGGAAGAGAGAAGGCTTTTCTTCAATTCTAATTTTATATGCTAAATAAGATCTTAACTGTTTAAAACAAAAGTAAGTTGGTAATAACAAAAGACAAATTCAGTGACCAAATGTCTCTCCTATTGCGCTTGCTACCTAAATTTGGTTTTGAAAAGAATATTTGACTAGAATTCTAACGTTAAAGGACTACAGTCCTGACAGAAACAGTGATGTGAAGGTTCAGCATTAATCATTTCTGTGGAGGTATGACTGGATTTGCTTCACATCTCTGTACTAACATTAACAGACAGCCCAAAATTGATATTCTCAAGGATTAGTGACTGTTACTGAACAGAGAGAGTACCAGCTAGAAATTCTCACCTAACACTACCACTTGAAGCAGAAAAAAAAAAATATACAGATGTACAGAAATTTCTGTGTAAAATTTTCATGTACATACATTTCTAGATAAAATACACAGATTATTTTCTGAAATCCCTCCACCCACCCCTCCAAGGCAAATCCATGATTTGGGAAAGAAAAGCCATTTTGAGAGTGCACCTCAGTGACAGTACCAGACGGTACACATGTATGCTGGTCAAGAACTGACCCTATGAAAACACAGTGGCTTCTGAGCTTCTCCCATCCTCCAAGCACCACCACAAATAGCAGGCAAGCCACAGATCAGCACCAACATCCATGGGGGCAGTAGGATTCACAGGTATATGAAGCACAATTTATATCAAAGGTGAATGCTGCAAAGTTAGGAGTCGGGGGAAGAAAGATATTCTGCTAATAGTCACTTTTCGTATTTTCTCTGCCAGTACCAAAGGTACAGGTGTGGGAGCTGGCTAGGGTGCCACCAAATCAGAGTGGGAAAACACTCAGTTCTCATGTTGGGATGTTTTGTCTCAGTCAGGCCAGCTTCTTTATTTGATCCCATGGGCACTAAAAGCCATTGTAATGCTACATAATCTGCACAAGTCAGTTCTCACAAATGGTGACTATAAAATCGCTGGAACACCACAGCCATCAGAAGAAACAAGAGATAAAGGCTTCACACTGCTGTTCTTGCTCTATTTGTGTGCAAAAATGGAGTTAAAAAAGATTTCTTGGGCAAAGTTGTAACTTTGAACAACCTCAAGAACCAGAAATGGGTGGGGACACCACCTCTAATGTGACTGTAAGGGGAAATATGGGAAAAACAAACACTAAGTGTAAAGCAAATTAATGTTCTGGCTGCACATTTTTAGAGAAGTATTAAATTCAGTTTTGAAGTCTTTAAGGTAAAGGCACTATCTATATGCTGGAAGTAGTTCCCTAAACAGAGTGGGTAGCTATGTGTGCAGATGAAAACCCCAAGGGGAACAAGCTGTCCAACTCAGGACACACTTGCACCAGAAGGACAACCAACACATTTGTTCCCTCAGTACCTCTGCAATTCCATCTCATCACCTGAGTAGAAACAGTCCCCAGAAATGTGTCAGGATGGAAGCCTGATGTCTGAGGAACGAGTACAGCAAACCAAGACAGAGGAAGCTGCGCAAGCTTTCTTGGTACTGTCTTGATGATGTACGCTGATAGTGATCTTCCAGGGTGATGCAGAGAACGAACACCTGATTGCCTCTGGTCATTCAGCTCCTGCCCTCCCCGCCAAATCTGTCTACAATGTTGTTAAATGGGGCTATTTGCGTTGGTGGCCTCTATAAACTGGACTAGACTATCAATCTTTTCTTCCACAGGCCAGAGGAAGAGGCATGATAAATCTAGGCTGAATTTCAACAGGAGATACAGGACTGAAAGATGTGTATCTTTAAAGAGATAGACACTTAAATCTGATATGTTTAGAAATTCTCCCTCATGCGAAATACTCCCTAATTTTCTGTTGATCCTTAACACCAGTGGTCACAGCACCTCATAAATAATGCTTTCAAGACGATGACAGGTCAGTTCATTCCTTCAGAAGCTTTGTATTCCTGGCTTATGCACTTCAGGATGTTTTGCCTCTGTGTCTAACCTCTGTGGGGTCTCCAGAAAATTACCAACACCCCTATAAAGTTGACTATAAATCCAGTCATAATCTACCGTAGGCTCAGACCTACACATTCAGCGCTGGAAAGGACCACGCAGTATATTCTTGCCTGATCTTTAATGGCAACTTCATAGGGCCCAGCTTCAATGAAAATCTTCTTCTAAAATAAGGTCCCAAGTCATTCCTTGATCAGGTAAAGCATCCAAAGAGCAAAAATCAAACAACATAACATTTTTCTTTAAATCGTTTCCTCTATTAATCGATAACATCAGTCACAAATGTGGGCCCATCCTACCCTAAGGCACACAGATAAAACACCCGTTGAGCACATCCCTGTGGGTGGAATTAGGGTCTTGTCTTTCTTGTTCCTAGCATCATATAATAGAGAATATTCAAGTCCGTCTCCTACATCTCAGCAGCACAGCCAACACCAGCTTGAAAGCCTGCTTTGTCACAAATATGCAAACATATATGGACATACACATATATATCAAAATTATAATGGGTTGAGTAAGGGGTGACAAAATGCAAACATATATAGACATAGACATACGTATAAAAAATATAGTGAGTTGAGTAAGGGGTGACAAAAAGGGAAACTAGGTCTTATTTAACTTCTGTTTTTTCTTCCTTTGGTAAAAAAAGTCTGAACTAAATCCATACTCCAAGATTATAGGACACGATGTCTGTGTTGGGGGAGGAGAGAGTCTAAGTCAGAGAAAGATTGCATGAGAGTATGATGAAGATGCTCTGTGCTCTTACACTGTAGATGTATTCATCGCTCACAGTTCTTCCAGTTTATACCTACTCTCACTTTAGGGACTTCCAATTCACAACATCAAAATCTCACCAGTACACTTTAAAAAAAGAAAGCAGAAAAGGGAAAGAAAGAAAGAACGCTAAGACTGTAACATTTCAGTTCTCTTTGAAGCAAGATTTAACATGAGTGGAAGAATTGTACTGAAAAAAAAGGAATCTGTCACAGTCCAGTACCTCACAGGCCACTGCAACAAGTTTGACAGCAGCCTCTATAGAGTTGGCTTGCTTCTGGTTCACTGCACGTGAATACCACAGTCAATATCTGCTCACTCGACTAATACTGCTGACTACAGCACAAAGAACACAGGAATTTTGTCCAAGAAACCACAGGCTCAGAGCCTCTGAATGTGCACTATATTTAGAGCTTGCATTCTTTGCAGCTGATAACAGAATGAGATAATAGAAAATTCAAGCAGCAGAACTCCAGCACTGCAGCTATTCTATGTATTTTTGGTTAAATGTTAAATTAAGGTAATGATCCACGTTCTCAATGGTTTTGCCCATGAATATTTTTCCTGCTTGTTTTGTCATGTTTTCCCTCTAATTTTCCATCTTAGACTCTGTGTAGCTCATTCCATTAGTTTTAACTGTAAAGATCTAGAAATACTCAGTCCATGATAAATACAAGCAAAGATATTCACCCTATTATGTAAAGAGGATGCACTCACATACACACACACACACACAAATATGCACACTTGTGCATCCACACAGAGTGAGTGCCCCAAAAGCTCGAAGTCATGACTAGTTATTCCTCAGCCTACAGAAAAATGTTACATACAACACAGTGTCCCGAGGCATGACTTTGTTGAGCGTTCATTTTGCTTCCATCATCTCTTAATTCATGCTGGTTTGAAAGTCTGCCTTAGGGAACCACTTCTCACTGGCAGCCAAGAATTTGTCTAAGCACCATTAACTGCCCAGATGGGGTAAATCAGCTAAGTGGCAGTGCTGTCCAGTGCCGATAGATACGTAACTGCTGATAAATCTAGGAACTGTTTCTCTGCAACAACATAATCCATGCAAACCTCTTTAAGAATCCCTTTCACTGGATTGGGCCCCACCAGACGAATCTGTGCCATTATGCCTCTCAGGTGCGGCTCAGGCAACTGGTTCCCTTCAAGCCAGCAGAGAAGCGTTCCTGAGGACCACCGAGGGCTTCCGTCTCTTTTTCCTCCCTCTGCGTCGCCCTGGGAAGTTGCCCTGCGAGCTGTTGCTGCTACTGAGTGACCGTATCATGAGAGGTGGTCAGCCAGCAGCCAGCGGGTGGAAACATGCCTTTCTCATTAAGGCTGGGGGCTGCTGCCTCTCCAGAGCTTTTCTTGACATAAAAAAAAATGAACAGAACATTTGGGGGAAGTTTCCACCAAAGTATTTTTTAACAAAACAAACCACTGCATTTTACAAGCTTTGTCTTCTACATTAAAAATCTCACCAAAATTTTCCTCTTATTTCAATTGCTCTAACTTCCCCAGCCATCCCGAAATCAAGTTGGCTGTATGAAAAGAACAAAGAGCCTCTGTTAACGCAATATTTATCTGCTGCTATTGTTTCTCCTTTATAAATCTGCAGTTCCTTGGCATTACAATTAGCTACTCCAGAGAAAATGATTATGTCACAAAGTATTATCCGCCACAGAAACAGATGAATGATGTGAACCAAATGTAATCTGGTGAGCTTAGAGGCAATTCTGTTGACTTTCATGTAAATGCACTTGCTAAAAATGGGGATGATTTTTTAGCCGTGAATCCTTATTTGATCTAGAATTTATTCGCCAGAAGAAATTAACTTTTAAATAAGATACTCTTTTCTCAATACCACTTTTTCCTAGTAGGATGAGAGCAAACCTGAGAGAAATATAAAAGAGTTGAATCGACTGTTCAGAAACTTCAGACTTCAGCTTACCTAAACAAATCAATGTAACTGAACTTGTGTAAAACAGCTACATTCAAAAATATTTACCTCTTTTTATCCACATTATCTACTTTTTTCCTTTTAAGTGTGTCTCAGTCAAAAATTTAAGAGAATCACATATCTTTTTATTTTTCTGCAATTCAATATATGCCCCAAGTAATTTGCTTTCCAGACTTTTCCCAGTTTCAGATAGGTTTTTTTTAAAAATGGTCTGTTTCTAAAGCTACCCTGCAAGGCTGCTTGCAAAGGAGAATTTATAGTTTGCAAGTTTTAATGTGAATATTACTAAACAAGTACCAACAGCATAACAAAACACTAATTCGCTATTTCAAATGATGCAACACTATATACTGAGAGACTGCAGTTCTGGTCTAGGCTCAGGCTTCCTCTTCCCTGCTTTATAAAAGGCCTGGCACTGAATGAAAACTACTTGCTCAAGTTTATGTACGGGCATCTGGCTCTGCTATTTTACTTCTGTGAAATACCATTGCTGCACTGCCCTAAGAAAAGAGGCATACATGCTGCTTGCAGAGCCTACAACACATATATCCATGGCATATAACAAACTCTGAATAACCTTAATGAATCACCAGACCATGCTGGTCCCTTCTCAGAGACTTGCTATAGAAATCCTCCAGGCTATTAGCAGCTGCCTATCCTCAATGCTGCACTTCATTTCCAGGGACAGGTTTCTTGAGGTGCTTCCCATTTAATACAAGATTTCTCCTTGCTTACAGAAAATACTTTCATGGATGATTGTGGAAAGCTGTAACTGGTGTCATCTTTTCATGTCCCCTGTGTTTCCTAGTTTTTCTTCTTTGATGGCTCCTGGCTAAACCATAAACCCCCTTCCAAGTCTTAAAGTAATTAAAGCCAATTCAAGGAGTGATGTTTTTCACACTGGGTGGAGCTCTCCTTCCCACTGTGAAAGGATCAATGAATGCTCTGACAAGCTGATAGACTCTTTGCCAAGTCTCCAGCTTAGAGGTACACTGAGGTAAAGCAGCAGGTAAAAGATTTAAGAGGTTTAAACACAAAGATTTTTAAAAGAAATAAAAATTTAGGAATGAAAGTGCAAAGGAAAAATCAAAATGTCACTGATGTGGCTGGGAAAACCTAAACACCCTAGCAAACGTATGGCAAGCAGTTTCTCTCACAATCATGGATATTTTGCAGAGCCAATGCTTTAATGTTCTCGTATGTGGACATCCCCATTATACTGCACGGTCCAAAATCAGAGGCTGATGAAAGCTGAGCATCTGGGCCTGACTTTCCTTTTCACCCTTGTGTAACTGATGTCTGTATAAATCAGATATGAAATAACATATCTAAGAATCAGACTCTCTTTTTATCAACTTGAAGCTGACTGCAAGGAAAACACATGCTTTGCTTTAGTATGGGTGCATTCTCACAGTTCAAAATATCTGTTCAAGGCATTCATGTTAGGCACATGCACAATTATCTGCACGTGCATCATTTCAGGACATAAGTCTGCCAAACTTGGATGCCGCTAGCCTCAGTCAGGTAGTAAAAAGGGAGTTTGGAGTATTGTCGATCCTAGGAAGCTACAAGACAGCAGCTTTACCCCGCAGCTTCCTCCTTGCAAGGGCAGCCTCTCCTGGCCTTAAGCATATGGGTAACTATCAACGCCCCTTCCCTTAGATTTACCGGCTCATGCTCCCTTACTCACAGTCCAGGGCTAAAATGTGATGGGAACAGAAAGAGAGACGGAGACTAAATGGATGAATGTTTTGAAACACGCGTGGTGTATCCTGTAGTACATTCAGCCCTGAAACTTTAACTTTCTACTGGACTCCTACAACATGTGTGTTAACTACTCTGAGATGTAGACAGGCCACCATCCTGGAGCCATTCCTGACATTGCCACCTGGCAGTTGCCCCCTGCCCCACCTCTGCAGAAGCGTGCTTCCTTCACAGGCACATTAATAGCACCTGGAAATACTGGGTTAGGTCACCTTAAAGGCTGTCCGACCAACTTTGCAATAAAGCAGATTGGGAGCAGCCTATTAACGCAACTTGGTAACGGTGAGGGAGGGAGGGAAGGAAGGAGGGAGGGAAGGAGGAAGGGAAGGAGGGAGGGAAGGAGGGAGGGAAGGAAGGAAGGGAGGAAGG